>NW_004524610.1:3614162-3630210 GCF_000260255.1 Octodon degus | reverse complement strand
TAATAAATAAAATCAAGAGAGAAGAAAAAAAATTTCACAGGACTGTCTTGCTACAATGCTATATATGGTTATATTTCTAAATTTCTGTGCACAAATATGTGTTTATTCCTTTTTAAAAAATATTTTTAATGTTTTCTTCATATTCTGTAGGGACTTAAAGTTTAACATATCAATACTCGATGGAAAATACCTGTTCCATGTTGTGCCTAAGATGTTTGCTGTTCTGACACATAGTGAGGATAAGCTCAACTGCCTATGTTGTAGGGTAATAATAATAAGTTTCTCTTCTGGAGGGTTAACAACCTAAGTTTGCAGACCAAAAATTAAAACAAGAAGGGGTGCAAGGACAGTCAACATTTTGGCCCTAGACTTTCCAGGTCAGTGAAGAATCAGGACATAGGAGAAACTGTACTGTAACATCATATAACTCAGTTGTGTCACAAATTTTCTGATCAAGGAGATTAGGTGGCTACAGAGGAAAGTGAAGGATGATGTACAGTGTGCCTAAGGAGAGTCACTTGGAGAGGAAATATTCTCTCAGGCTTTCACAAAGAGCAATTTGCCGTGACTCATTCACATGGCTGACACTGACAAAGGACCTGCAAACTGCGGTACAGTGTTTCAGGATAAATTCTGAGGGATCTGACTGACCTTAGCAGATACAAAAGTTATGTTTCTTGTTATATAGTTCTTGTTTTATCTTGCTCTTAACCATTCACCCTAAATGTATAAAAACATGGTATGAAAAGTAAAGCCATATTAATATTCTGAGTTGTAAAAGGCTCAAGTCAACAACTTCTGACATAGCCAGTCTCATGGAAAACCCACTACTATTATGGACTACTGGACTATATTGGAATAACTTGCTGATTTCATGCACCTACAATATTTAAATGACAATGTAATACCCTTCTCTGACAAAACTAAACAAAAGGGGGATAGAAATGAATGACCATTTTGTATGTGTATAATCAAAATAGGATAGATATACAGCTGCATTCTCTTGATACAATGACTAGAGAGATTTGTTCTAACAATATTTGCGGGCAGCATATCATGTCTGCATCTTGTAGAATGAATAACCACTAAGACAACAATATGCAATGTGTTAATTATTGAAACTGTGATAGTAATCAGTTTTGAAACTGTCTTATGGCTATTTGATTCTCAATGATTTTTCTTTTAAAAGGAGTTGAATGCTGAAATATTTAGAGAAGTATCATTGTTAGAGACACTTTTGGGTTGTGTAACCAAATAAAATTAGCTCAAGAGTGCAGTCAGATAGCTCAGCCAATTAAAGCATCTGCTTATAGAGGTACAGGAGCAAGCGGTCTGGTTCTGGGCCCACCCTGCCAGCCCCATTCCCAGGGCGGTAACTGAGACTGCGTTTGGTGGTGCTCACATGTAATCCCATGGCTTGGGAGGTTGAAAAACAGGAAGGATTGCTAGGAGTCTGATCTGTGTGGCGAGACCCTGTAGACTCTGCAGATCCTGTACTAAATACACTAAAAAAAATTAGCTAAGAAAATGACATGCATAAAGAGGGTTTGATTGCTGCTTCATTACTAGTTTTCTGAAGTTCAAATACTGACCACAAGTTTCAGGAAGAACAAGAACTAGGATACTAGCTACTTGCCATACCTCCAATGTGGGCCCAAGTATGGTTATCTCATTTCTCTTTGTCTCCATGGCATCTTTATAAGAACAGTAATGAAATCTGCTCCATAGGATTTTGCTGTGTTTATAAACTACCTAATAGCTCAAAAAATATGTGGAACATTGCCTGTACCTGGAGGAGCTTCAGTAAATATTTACTCTTATTATTAGTTTTACTAATAATGTTATTGCCAATGGGGGATTTTATTCACTGGGGATTTATGGGTGATGGTGCTCGAAAGTCATTTGAAATCAGTCTTTAATACTATAAATATGGGGTGACTAACAACTCACATCTACTGATGGAAAGCAGAACAGCACAGAACTGATTTTACACATGTCTATAAATAAATTCTAGTGTCTCCTATAGGGCTGCCAATGAAACATTAAATCACGTACTCCTCATCATCTTAAAATGGAATTTCATGAAATAAGCGATGAAACCTTTGCTGTTGGCTTCTCGGGACCAATGGCTTGTCAGCACCCTGAGCCGCAGGCAGAGCGGACCCCCCGCAGGCCCTGGCCAAGGCCCGTGAAAGCTGGGCCAAGATGTGCGGCCCTCTTATCTTTTCAATTAATGACTGCATGGGACCCGTGAAGATTAGCACCGCCATATACCACATTAAGGCACTCTTCCCCGGCAGCAGGGCTCACGCGTAGTTAGTTTAACTTTATGAGTCAATAATTACAGATCGTGGCTTTGCTGGGTGTCAATATGGACATTTCCACTGTATGCACGGGAGCTGTCCACGGAGCAGGCTGCAGCCTGTGCTGCCGAGCGTTGGTCCCCCCAGAGGTGGGCGGCTGAGCCAGCTTCACTGTGGACACCCCCTAAGTTTGATTCATGCCTTCTGGGGAATTTAAATTTGTGTCCCTTACAAGGTGTCCGGGCAGAGGCAACCTTTCGTTCTGGAAGGTGAGACAGTGGGCAACCTGGACGCGTCTCACTGTTGGTGTTTTCGTTTTATTCAAGTCATTCCATCAGCACCGAGAAAGACTTCTGTGCTGTATCACTGTATACCACTGAGTGTTTTGTTTTCATTATTTTTTCTTGTTTTTGTGTTTTGTTGGGTTGATTGTTTTTTGCACACACTTAAGCATACTGTGCTCAACGAATTCTTGAAAATCTGGAACATGACATCTATCTTTTTTTTTTTTTTTTGTGGAACCAAGGATTGAACTCAGGCCCTTGCACTTGCCAGAGAAGCATTTATTTTACTGAGCCATCTCCCCAGCCCCATCTCATCTATCTTTATCAATCTAATTTGTTCAAAATCTGTATCTTAGAATTTTAATATGGGGCTGGCCAAATAGCTCAGTGGATTAAAGGACCTGCAACCAGGTGCAGGGGCTGAGGGCTCGATGCTCAGGCCTGCAGTGCCAGCCCCACCCTCTAGGCCACTCTGAGATGGCAATCGAGACTGAGAGTGGTGGCACGCGCCTGTAACCCCAGCTCTTGGGAGGCTGTAAACAGGCAGATCTCTGAGTCTGATCTAGTAGTAAGACCCTGAACACCCTGTACACACTTCCCTAAAAAAAAATCCAAAAAAATTAATATATTAGATTTGATGCTTCGGATGAAAAACAAGTGTTTTCCAAAAATAAAAATGGCGGTGCATATTTAAGCATGTGCAGCCAAGTTGTGCTTACTCAGAAGACATACTTCTTCCAGCAAGATTTCTATATTAGGCAACAATTCAAGTACTCCTCTCCTTTCTTTAGCATCTGGCCACTTCATTCAGAAGAAGCAGTGAGTGAATCCAGGAACCTTCACTCCGATAAACCAAGCTTCCTGAAAGGGCAGAGCTTGTCCATGAGCCTCGCCTCGCCTCACCTTGCCTCACACAGCTGCCAGGGTACTTTCATCCCCACCCAAAAGGGTGTGTGTTCAGGTGGAAAAGAACACAGATGTACACATTTTTCTTTGAAGGATGCAGTAGTGTTTAGAGAGAAGTTGTGAAAAAAGGAATAGCAAACAGAGGGAAAGTAAATATTCCGAAAGATGACAGAGAACGGAATCCAGATCACACAGACTAAATTAACCATCTGTGGTGAAGGCATTCCAATCCTTGTTAATAGGGACAGGGCTGGGTAGGATCCGCAGTGCTCCTTGGTGTTGCTCTACCTTGGAATGAGAACCGTGACGGCCCAGCTCATCTCATGCCGCCAGCTGTCTCTGAGGAGCAGAAGTCCAGGCTGTCTGCAGACAATCAGGGAAATAGAGGGAAGCTGCAAATGTGAGAAAGTGGTGTGCAGCTGAGCACTGAGGAAGAAGGGACTGAGGTGAGCGTGTGGCTCAGGGCGCAGCTGGGGATGAGTGTGTATGGTGGTGCAGCGCACGAGCCTGGCACGAGCACCGGAAAGAGTGCTCTGAATTCCTACATTGTCATTTATTGTTGAAATTTTTTATTTTTTTCTCCTGGCATGAATAGTGGTTTGGGAGTCCATTTCCCCACAGATGTTATTAATTTCAGTAAGGTTGAATTCATCAGGTCATCTTTTTAAAAAATATTTTCAAAAAAGAGTACAAAATAGTATTAAAAGTGAAAAATTACAAGCAATACAGAATTTCACTTAACAAAATAATATGAGTTTCACAATTGTATTGTGGATTTTGGCTGGTCTATGGAAAGAAGCAGGGCTGGAGAGATGGCTCAGTGGTCTAAAGCACCTACTTGAAACAAGCTTGGCAAAGCACAGGGACCGCGGTTCGATCCCCCAGCACCACATGCCAGCCAGCCCTGCCCCCTGGTAGGCTGAGCTGGCCACACACACACACAATAAATAAATGTAATAAATAAAAATAAATAATTTTAAAAAAGAAAAAAGAAAGAAGCAGTTAATGCTTAACTTATTTCATCGCCTTTTTTGTTTGTCCTTCTCTTAATTTATTACATATTTCTTTTTTCTTTCTCATTCCAATTTTGCATGCATGTACATCGTGATGTGAACAACTGGGTGGAAGACGGTGCCATCAGGTCACTTTAACTGCCCTCCCTTCTGCTCTTCTTGCTTGCGTCTTTCTCTCCTTCTTAGAGCTTTTCATTCTGGCAACTTTTGACTGTGTACTGAGGCTTCAACCACATAACTCACACTGGGAGACACACTTTCAGCATTGGTGGATTGCTTTGTATTGTTCTCCCGTCTGAGAAAAGTGGTCCTCCAGCCCTCCAGAGAAAAGTACCTTTGTACATCGAAAGTGCACCTCACCTTAGCTGATAACTGAGGATCCTTCTGCATGACGTTTAAGGTGTTGCTTCATTTTAGAAGTTGGTTTGGTGGCAAATGTTGTTCTACTTGGCATACAGTCTCTCTCTCTCTCTCTCTCTCTCTCTCTCTCTCTCTCTCTCTCTCTCTGTGCTTTCATATCATTGGATCTTTCATATCATTGGATACATTATTACATGGTATTCTGGAAGTCTTAACATTACTCTTGTTTCTCTAAATATTGTAGTTTTATTCTATATTTTTAGGGGACATTATGTTTATTATTTTATTTATTTTTAAATGTTATTAATTTTATTGAGAAACAAATAGCAATGAGACAGTTTCAAAACCAATTAGTAGGACATTTTCAATAATTAAGGCATTGCCTATTGTTGTCTTCATAGTGGTTATTCATAGTGCGAGCTTCAAACATGAAATTCTGTCATTTTATTTTGTGTCTCTTAGTTAATTTATTTGAACTAAAATGCCACATTCTCTTTCCCTTTTGGTATAAGTACTGGTTAAAACTTCTTTTAGTTCTGTATCCTTTGTGGGTGTTTTAAGTTCATTCTAGTCATATAGAATTCCAAAATTTGTTATTAATTTGTTCAGAGTTTATAAACAGAATGCAAAACTTTTCCTGTGCGACTCTTTCTGTTTTGTGTGTTTGTCAATTGCCAGGCATTATATTCTTCTCCCTTGTTGCGTTTTGATTCTAAAACAGGAAAGTTGTCAATCTTTTTCTGAGTTATGGTTGTTGCATATGCTATGGATTAGGGTACCTTCTTATGAAAAGCCACCACAGGGAAACTCGTCCTATACAAGTTATTGCTTTAGCTGTTGATTTTCTTTCCTTTTCACTACTTTTAGAAAGTTGTTTTTCAAAAAGTTTTGTCCAAGTTGAATGTTATAAACTAGTTCTCCATGACCACGACCGTGAGTGGAACATCCCATGTGAATATCTGAAATACATACACACACACACACACACACACACACACACACACACACATGAGAGAGAGAGAAAAAGAAAGAGAGAGAGAGAGAGAGAGAGAGAAAGAGAGAGAGAGAGAGTCAGAGTCCCAAATTCCTAAAAAGTATTATAGTTCTCTCTTATAATCTATTGGAAAATTGTCATCTTTGCTTTCAAAATTGTCACTTCAGCCATAGGATTTCTCCCTCATCTCCTCAACTAAATGATTATTAACTTTTGTTCTGCACAACATAATAGCTCCTTAATTGATCTCTTTGCTTCTGTCCTTTCCCCACTACAGTTTGGTTGTGTCTATTAGAATAATATTCTAAAATCAGAAGTGACATTACACCACCTATCTGAGGATATCCTGTACTGGTTTGTCATGGCCATGGAAACAAACCTCAACATTTACGATGCAGCATTCATGTCTTCATAAAATTGGATCTCATCTTTCCTTGAACTCAGCTCCTCACTCCTTCTCTATCCTTGCTTTCTATTCTTCACCTTTAGCCTATGTGTACCTGAGCCAGGCCCTGGGCCTTTTCTCTCTTCTGCCCACAGCAATTGTACCAGATCTGAGCATGCTGGCCTCCTTTGCTCCTGTCTTGTATTTCAGAGAAGCTTTTTCTTGAGTTTCCTGGTGGAGGGACTCACTGTCAGCTATGGTCCTGCATTCCATTTCCACTTCAGTTCCTTCAAAGCAGGATCCATTTATGGCTCCTCTTGTTTAGTTTCTTTTTTATATATGCATATGTACTTATAACTTATGTAAAAAGGTGCTTATTGTCTTCTCTGCCACCTTATCACCAGTGCACGGGAAGATATCCTAGACACAAGCTGATTGCTTAGTAGATACTTAAATGATTCTTGACAAACTGATATTATGTTAATTCACAATGACTATCAATTTTGGTTAGACATTATTTGTTGCTTTCATACTTCGGTATTTTGTTCAAAAGCATACAGTGCTCAGGAGGAGGTAAGATATGAATCATACATCTCCAAGGAGAAATGTATTAAAACAAGTTCTTGTAAATTGATACAAAGAACTCAATGTTAAAATGATCATATCTAGATTTTCTGTTCATAACATGTATCTGGGTATTGTCTTAATTTGTTTTACTGTTATATATATTAATAAAAATTAAAAATTTAAATATTCACTTATTGAATAAAACCTTAAAAAGTTCATTATCATACATCTTTATTTGATAGTTTGACTTGTCTATGGAATTGAGCAGCAGGATCTACTGTCTGAATTCACCATTTAAACTGAAGCGAGGAATCCTAATGCTAAAACCCTTCAATAATTAACATAAAGTGCATAAATACTTTTCCAAAACTGAACAAATATTCATTTAAATTGCAATCACATTGACTTTTCTCTTTGAGAAAAACATAAGAATGCTCTATAGAGTAATTAAGAAAAAATGTACAGGCTCAGCATCTGTTCTTTAAATAGAAAAATACATATAATTGCCTCACCTATTTTCTCATTCTCCAAAGTAAATTATTAATGTTCAAGAAACTTATGATTTTGTTTGAAGAGAGGGCAATGTATTCTGAGGCTGGCCGATCAGGGATTTCGGTGCACTGGGAAGCCCTCTATAACATCACATCTCTGCAAAAGTCCCTTTGAAAAGCATGTTGAGATAAACGTACTGAAATTTCCCTCTTGGCAACTTGAGGATAAACACACAGCACATACACAGGGACACAAATCGCTTATATTTGGTCCTTCCTTCCTATTAAGATTACATCTTCTTGGGGATGTTTCTGTCATATAATTTTCATATTACAAGGGTGGAAAATCTTAGTTTGCTAGCAGAGAAGTATAAAAAGGAGGTATAAAAAGTAAAGCCGTATTAATATGCTGAGCTGTAAAAGGCTCAAGTCAACAAGGACTACTGGACTATATTGGATTACTTTGCTGAATTCACGCACCTACAATATTTGAATGGCAATGGAATATCCTTCTCTGACAAAAGTAAACAAAAAGGGGTATATAAATGAAGGAACATTTTGTAGTAAAAAATATAAATATGTATCTGTGTATACAAAATAGTTAGCATAGATATACAGCTACTTTCTCTTAGTTCAATGAGAAGAAAGTTTTGAACTAACAGTGTTTAGACAAGATATCATGTCTGCATCTTGTACTATGAATAACTACTACGAAGACAACAATATGCAATATATTATTATTATTAGTGGTAACTGTCCTATTAACCAGTTTTGAAACGGTCTCATTGCTATTTCTTTCTCAATAAAATTAATATAAAAATACTAGTGCTGTTTTTTATACTTGAGTGTAGAGAAAAAGATAATTTGATGACGGTTTGATGGCCTTCCTCTTAATGATAAACTGAAATTGATCAAATGTACATTGGAACAGTAAAATTGGCAACATTCAGTAACCTACAGAGAATTCTGCTCTAATACTACCTGACTTCTCAAAACCACCACATGTGCAAGATTGTTCGTGCTCAAACTCTGTTCTACCAGAATTATTCTACCCAGAAATTTTTCTTCTGTTGTTTTCTCCTTGCAATGTGCAGATCATGAAAGGACTGACGCCAGCACCTTCCGCCTGCCAGAGAAGGTGACCCATTACCAGGAGCCATCGCTCAGCTCTGCACTTACCTGTCATGATGTCACTAGAGGGTCACAGGCACTGAGAGAGAGCTGGGGATGGGAAACACCCCGCTGGTGCTTTGAATTTGCCGGTGTTGGCAGGGACTCTTTAACTTTGCTCCATAGTTCACACATACCCTGCTGAATTCATGTGAACCATCTACTTGCAGCAAAATCATG
This sequence comes from Octodon degus, assembly GCF_000260255.1. Classification (NCBI taxonomy): domain Eukaryota; kingdom Metazoa; phylum Chordata; class Mammalia; order Rodentia; family Octodontidae; genus Octodon; species Octodon degus. The sequence continues at coordinate 3,621,557 of NW_004524610.1, read as the reverse complement.
CCATACATAATTTTGGGAAAAAAAAACACTAGATTGTATAGAAAAATGTTTTATCTTTAGCTACACTTAAACCACTTTTTAGCAAGGTAATTCTTTGAAGTTTCTATGAACAATACGCCACTGCTGTGAAGTGGTAAGTGCAGAATTACACAGGGTAAGTTTATAACTTATGTTTCTAAGAAACAGCTTCAGAAAGAGACAAGGGAATTGAACCATTTCTAAAGATTTCCTCCACTTACTCTGTCATCTTAGTATTTGCTCTTCTGGGTAGGCTGACAGAATCACTGAATTAACACAAATGTCTACATCATGATGACAAATTTATGGCATTACAGCAGTAGACCATAAAGAAATGGTCTTATTCATGGAGATATTTCTTTACAAATTGTTACTTGACTACCTCTTATAGAAAGGATTTATGAGCTGAACACGCAACAAAGTACTTGTAAATATAAGCATGTTCTTTTCTGGTGTTTAGCTGGGCTAATGTTTCCATCACGAGAGTAATGACGGTCTTCCTTCACTGTTTACAGTTTCTGTAGTCCTTTGTTTGTACACAGCCTTGAAGTCAATACGACAATTGCCGAGCTGTACAAAGGAGCTCTGTGTTATTTCTACTTCCCAATACACGATGTCGCTCACTTCCCTCAAGAGCATCATTTCGGAGCTGCAGAATGCCACAATCTTGGATGCTGCTGCAGGGTGGGCCTCAGAGACAATACTGAAGGTGAAGGATTTAAAACATCTAGGAAATAGCTTGGGCATTTCAATATGCAAGTGAAAAAAATGCCTGTTCTTTTCAGAAAATTATTAATATTCAGGCAAACTGTGGGCAGCACTACAGTCAGGGAATGATAATACCTAAAGGTCTTCGTATACCATAATAGAATGAAGACAGGGTGAGGGGTGCCTGAGAACCCTGATTCAGTTTTACAAGAGATAATTTTTTCTCGGCTAGTGACAGCTCCTCAGACCCAGTTGTCTTTGTTTGTGGCTTCACAGAAAATCCTACTTGCGACTATTTTGAGTTGTGTGTATCAGAGCAAAGCAAACTTACCACACCTACAACTTTTCGAGGAGCTCACCCTGCAGGAGCCCAGTTTCGGCCCTGGCCTGGGGGTGAGTGCAGAGTAGTGCGAAGACACTCGGGGCTGTCACTCGTGACCTTGTCCCTCAGGTTCAGTGAGGACAGTGTCCCAGTAACAAAGTGACATGCAATTTCATTTTTGACTCTTAGAATAAAATTTATATAATTAGAGGAAAGCCATTATCCAGGAGTAAGTGAGCTTCAGGAAAGACAAAGCTGTACTCTAATGTATTATCCTTTCAGTCAAAACAGTAATTAAATGATGTTATTAAAATACATTAGCTTTCTGAGCATATAGGGAAAGCCCCGATGGTGCTACATCTGTAAATACACTCTCTGGTAACAGTATTTGCCCCCTTTAGATGGCTCCAGGGTGAGAGTGAGCAGCCCGCATTGCTCTGCAGTTGCTCTGGCCATGCCAGCTTGTCTTGTTAGGAAGGTTTATTTTACTCAAGAATAATGAGAAAGTAGAAATCCAAAGCTACTGATTTCATCCTGCTTTTTCTTGTTTACTCACAGCATGGATAGCTCACATCTAGTATTCAGTAACTGTAGCATTTTGTATTTGATGTGGATTTAAAAGACAAAGTTCACAAGTTCTGAGAGCTCACAATTCAGCAGGAATGATACATGCCTAACAGTCTCCTAGGACGGCATTGTAACAGTCATTTATGATGCAAGGTAAGCAAAAGAGAGGCATTTCAACAGAGGAGACAGGAGAAGGCTTACTTGGGAATAACAGCTGGAATCTAAGCTGGTCTTTCAGGAGACAATGAAGGTGCGGTGCTTAGGTGGAGAGTACAGTTAAGGGAAAGAATCAGAGAGAGAGAGAGAGAGAGAGAGACAGACAGACAGACAGAGAATGAGCATGGGGAAATGAATGTTGGGACAGTGGCATGGCAAAAATATGGTCACTGTAAAGGAGGTGTTGGAAGGAGGAAGACATCAGGAAAGCCTTTCCACACTAGACCGGATACTTTGTTCCCTACACTGAAGATAAGCTCAGATCCGAAGGGTAAGTGTTAGTTGCCCAAGCGCTGATCTGTCTTAGGAAACTGATCTTGCTGCAGCATTGCAGGACTCCAAGGCAGGGGTGAAGCTGAGGTTTAGGAACTGGGCATGCGGGTAGGAACACTAGCAGTGTGAGATGGGGGCTAATGATGTCAGCAGCAAAATGTGGTGACCAAGTGAATTTAGCCCCAAAGAAAGAAGAGAAAGGAATACTTCGGAGCCAGTGCTCCTGGAAATCAGGACTTGGTGAGTTTATGGAAGTAGGTTGGTCCTCAAGATTGGCATGGAAGAAGAGGAAATGTGTCTTGAGGGGTGGTGTTCATTATTAAAGTCATCTTTGAGGGCAAAACAAAAGAAATCGAAACAGTATGGATCTTGCTTGTTTTTAACCGGTTTGTTTTGTCATTAAGTTCTATTCTTTGCTTTTATATAAATTTCATGATATGATTTTCAAATAGTTTTTCTATATGCTCTAACAATTGGCAATCTTTTGGGGTTACATACATTTTTAATGTTGAAGAAATCCAGTCAATTTTTTAAAAAAATTTATGGCATGTTTTTAGAATCAGGTTTAGGAGATCTTTCCCTAACCAAAACTTACACAGGCTTTGTCCTAAGTTTTCTCTTAGTAGTTCGAGGTTTTACATTTTACATTTACAAGTATAATCTGTTTACAGTTATATTTTCAATGGTGTGACAATGGATTTTATTAGACAACACATGTAATTTCTGTATTAAAAGAGCGCTGCAGCCAGATTTGCACGTTGCATTCATTAATCAGACTTATGATTTTTAAAATGCATTTATGCAGTAGTTATATTACCATTTCAACATATAAACAAAAGAGATTGTTTTGGTGAATTACTTCAATTGTTTTTCAGACATTTATCCATCCCTATATGCATGGGTGACCTTCTGAACTTAAGACCCTGTTTTATACATTTGTCTTTACACTGAAAATACAATGCCTTGAAAAAAGTAGCTTCAAAAGATATCATTAAGTCATGTAGGGAGAAATGATGCAGAGTTTACACATGTGTGTCCGATGTATTTCACCTAAGAGTATGGCCTCAAGGTGCCATGCAGCTAGAAACGTCTCAAGCCTATCCTTCTTTAAGGCAGAGTAGTACTACATTGTGTGAAAGAGCTGTATCGTCTTTATCCACTCTCCGTCTGTGGACGTTTGGGCTGTTTCCAAGGTTTAACTCTTACAAACTATGCCTCCACATACAGGGCTATGCATATATTGCTGTGGTATGATGCTTTTAATTCTTTTGGGAAGACAGAAGAGGAATAGGTTGGTCAAATGGAATCTCTCTAGTCCTAGTTTTCTGAGGAAAAAGGAGAAGTGTTCTTTTTCCCCCACAATCCCTCCAGCATTTGTTATTGGTTGGCTTCTTCATAATAGTTATTCTTTGTGGGATGAGATGGAATGTCAGCATTGTTTTAATTTGTATCTCTCAAACAGTAATGTTGAACATTTTTACATGTATTTATTTGCCATTTATACTTCTTCATTTAAGAAGTGTCTATTAATTTCAGATGCCCATTTTTGCTTTGGGTCTTTGAATTTGGGGAGTATCTGATAATTTTGAGTTCTTTATTCCTCTTGATATTAGTCCTCGGCCTGAGGAACAACTGTCTAAAATTTTCTCCACTCTGGATTGTCTCTTTACTCTACTGATAATTTCCCTTGCTGTGAAAAAGCTTTTAATAAGGTGAGACCTCAGTCGATGAATCTTTGTGATAATTCCTGTATAATTGGGGTTTTGTTCATAAAGTCTTTGCCTACACAAATATCTTCAAAGCTTTTACTTATTCTATCTTCTAGGCTATTTAATGTTTCTGCTAGAATAGCATGATTCTGTCTGAAAAGCAGGCCTGTAAATCAATAAAATAGATTAGAAGATGCAGAAATAATTCTAAGCACCCTTAGCCATCTTATCTTGACAACGGGACCAACTGTGTTCAGTGGAAGATAGCCTCTTTGATTCAGGGTGCTGGAGAAACTGGCTTTCCACAAGCTGAAGATTAAAGCTAGATGCATATCTTTCATAGTGCACTAATTACAGTTGAAATGCTTTAACTTCTAACAGTTCTTTTGTACCTGTAAAGAGCCAGTCAACAGATATCTCATTTTGCTATTTATTTGTTCTTCATCTGTATATTTTTCTTATAAAAATTGACATTTTCATATTAAGAAATAAGTAGGAAAAAAATTGAAGTTACATACATGTGCATTGAAACCCTGGTTCTCCTGGTCTAGAATATGCAACCTAAAACTGCGTCTGGGCTCAAGTGCCTCACTTGCTCATGGGCTGAGGTGTGGGGATGCGAAAGGTCACTGTAGTGGGCTCTGGAGTCCTGAGTCCTGGTCATTAGCTGGTGGTTTATTTATTTATTATCCGTCACTTGGATTTTTCCAGATGTCTTCCTGTCAAAGGAAGAGTCATATAACTTTATGCCTTCACTGCAGAGCAACAGGTAAGACACTACATTGTGCCTTGTGCTGCAGACTCTTGGGTGTTGTGAACACATTATTGTAACTGATACAACCTCTTTTGACCTTTCTGGCATGACAAAAGCTAGAGAGATTGGAGCACTGCAGCTGGATTTGCACGTAGGGTTCCATTCCGTACCAGGACAGATCCATCAGATGTTACAGCCAACTTGGTCTCCAGTGATCAGTAAACAGGGAAATGAAATTAATAGTTAATTTGACAACTCACCCTGACACGTTGTATTTCCACGTGGCCTCAGTCATTTTGACATCTCTGTTTCCTCGGAATCTTTCTTCAGCATGTTTCCTCTTACGTATTCTCCCCGGGTGAGGATTCTTTCTTTTTAATGCTCAGGTATTATTTACAACACTGTCACATGTACAGCCTATCTGGCACAAAATAAACAGAGGATGACTAGATGGATAAAATACGAATGTCAGTAGCAATGAATAATTTAGCCTGTTGAGAATAGAAGCACACTGGTGACCTGTAAGGGCCATGTGATGGTGATGGCTCTCTGAGAAGCAGACAGGAGCGGAAGGACACAAAGGAGGGCAAGTCGCTGGCTGCCCAAGCCATTTTATTAGCAGGCAACAAAGATCCATGTATGTTAGGATGTACTTAATATTTTATCATGTTTAAATCACAAGGAAAACTCAAGAGCTTTAGTATAGACTTCACTAACACACTTCTTAAAAACTTCAACTTCCATTTCTCTCCTGCTTGTGATTTAGCTTGTAAGCTTTATAAAAGGATCTGGGTATGCGATGAAGTATGTTCTTTCTCAAAGTACAAAGTGAGGGGCAGTCATCTAAGGCAGCAGACTGCATGAGACAGCACTTTAAGTACTACGGAGCACACAATGGAGTCCTGAGGAAGAGGCTCATTGCAGGTAGACCAGCCATTGCGAGAATGGGAATTTGAGGAGCAAATAAGGCACTCCTGTGGCAAGATTCAGGCAACAGGAAAGATCAAAATATTAAAATAAAAGATAACATGTAATTTCCTGACTCAAGATGTTGGAGGAAATTACAGTGAAAGTGGAAAGTAGATTTAGGAAGGAAGAAAATGGTTTGTAAGTGACAATTTTAATTTCAGGAGAAATGTTTGAACTTGCTTCTTCTTGAAGATATCCTTCCACTGTACAAACTGAAAGAGTATTTGTTTTCATTGTGTAGACTCTTCTCAGCATCCAAGTTACACAAAAATGCACATAAAAATAGAGAGAGGAAAGGCTACTCTCAGGCATGCACGGCTCTAGGGTAGAGGTCAACAGGCCTGTGAAGAAATCATTAGGATTCTGAATGAGCACCAGAAACTCATTTCCAGTGCTTTGCTGTCTTGCGCATATGGCTCATTTTCTCAATCTTTATAGTGCATAGAAATAGAAGCCAAATGATGACCCTTTTGGAGGAGCAGCTGCTGACAGGGGTAAAGCTGGAGGAGGCCGCCCTGGACATCCCGTGGACTCCGGCTCTGTACATGGTTGGACCAAATGCCTTTAACTTTCCTTTGCTTTTCTTCACTTTAATGCTCAAAGCTGGCTTATCTAAGAAATAAAAGAGTGAAGGGAGCACATTACATACACACAATATATGAGGTGTAGTAAACAATAAATGATTGAATTAAAGGTTTATAATAATAAAAGCAACATTGTCATTAACCTCTCTCAAAATGTGATCCCTTAACTCGAGCACGCTCTTCCCATCATTTTTACCACTTTCTGAACAGCTGCAGAAGTCCTCTTTCCCAAGAGCCCTTGCTGCCTTGGCTATCCTGACCTCTGGAATCAATTTAAGCCATTTACCTTCATGGTTATTTTGACTTGGAGGAAAAGCCCCAAGTCTTGCCATGCAAGGTCCAGTGTACTGGGGACAGGGGTGTGTTGTCCTCGGGTCTGCCTCTCCCCTGGATGGCGCCTGGACAGCTCTCAGCATCATCCTGGTCACTCAGTGGAAAGACTCACAAGGAGCCCTTCCAGAGCTAAGAAGGTGGCCAGCAGGACAGGAGATGGGTCGTCTATGGAAGGGGAGGATTTTGAGGAGAAGATGGAACAAGATAATGTCTTTTACTGCACTTTTTTCTAGATTTAAACATTTGCTGCATATTTTGTGTAGAATATTTCCTTCACTATTTTATTATTTGGGAAAATTATACTTGAGTAGATTGCTCATATTTTAGTTGAATTCACTACATCATTTCAAAGTGAAGACTGTTATTTTTCAATCTGTCTCCAGATTAATCCTTGTAACAAGGAAAATGTTACAAGGAACATTGAGTTGCTTCCACAAAAACCCAACAGGCCTTTGCACTGAAACCAGTTACACACAGTCAGAATCTTCTTTCCTCAAACGCTGTTCCAAATGCACATATTTAACCCCCCATCACCTTTCTGTCCACACACATTTTCTATTCCTCCAAGGTTCACTGTAATATTATGATGGTAGCACTCACTGAAACATACTTGTGTCAGTTAGGTGGTTTCAGGAGGTGTGATTGTGGGGTCCTCTTTGTCCCAGGAGCTTTCTTCACTGGGGCCCCCCTGCTCTGCGTGCTGCTGCGAACTGAGGAGCTTTGTTATATCACCCTTCCACCATGGGATTTGTGTCATAAGCCCCTCAGGCGCTGAACCTTGACACCTGAAGCCACTCGGACTGAATCCCCAACACCTGAAGCCACTCAGGAACTGAACCCCCCCCCGACACCTGAAGCCACTCAGGGACTGAACACCCCCTCAACACCTGAAGCCACCCAGGCACTGAATCCCCAACACCTGAAGCCACTCAGGCACTGAAC
>NW_004524610.1:3606029-3612972 GCF_000260255.1 Octodon degus | reverse complement strand
CCCAACACCTGAAGCCACTCAGGGACTGAACACCCCCCCGACACCTGAAGCCACTCAGGCACTGAACACCCCCTCAACACCTGAAGCCACTCAGGCACTGAACCTCCAACACCTGAAGCCACTCAGGCACTGAACACCCCCCCCATGACACCTGAAGCCACTCAGGCACTGAACACCCCCAACACCTGAAGCCACTCAGGCACTGAACAGCCCCCCATGACACCTGAAGCCACTCAGGCACTGAACCCCCAACACCTGAAGCCACTCAGGCACTGAACACCCCCCCGACACCTGAAGCCACTCAGGCACTGAACCTCCAACACCTGAAGCCACTCAGGCACTGAACCCCGACACCTGAAGCCACTCAGGCACTGAACTCCCAGACCCTGAAGCCACTCAGACCGAACCCCCCTGACACCAGAAGCCACTCAGGGACTGAACTCCCAGTCACCTGCCACCAAAGTGAACCTCTCTTCCAAATTTAGGTAGGTGCTATGTCCAGAGACAGGAAAATTGCCCAATACAGCTTTGCCCTGAAGTTCATCTACTGGAGTCAAGATGCCCCATAGCTTCTTAGCCAAGTTTAACAATGCCATGCAACTGCTTCAAGACAACCGCGTCTTCTATACTCGGCACCAGCACCTTCTGTGCTGGTACTGTAGCTTTTGATGAGTTTGTTCTGCACTGTGCTTCTAACTGGTTCTGTGCTTAGAAAATGAGCCTACTGTGGGTGGAGACCATCGCCTATGTGACTCTAGCAGGATTATCCCAGGGTCCTGCCTGCAGGAGATAGGAAATGAAAGTCTTGTTACACGTCATTACTCAGATATTAACTATTCAATCTTTAGAAAATCTATCTCCTTAGTACAACATTCCTGCTGTTATAATTTTTTTCCATTTAGAAACACCTTCCCCTGAGGGCATTTTGGAAGAAGAAAAGACTCATTTCAACTGTCTAAGTGACATAGACTAGATGTTTTAATTATAGGCTAGATTAGGCAGGTTACAGAATCAACACAGTGCTTTGCATTGTCTATGATTTACAGATCAGTGTTGGATGAAGTTTGACTTCTTTCAAAGTTTGCCTCTATTTTCAGCTCCTAAAAAGCAACCTCACTATGTGGAATTTCACAAGTGACAGTAAGGAATATCTTCCTTACCAACAATGACACCATACCATATAATTCAGAGTAAATAGGTGACTCAGGTGGGGACAGATTGAATAGTCAGCTTGGGGAACGACCACGCCCGAAAGATCACCTAGTTTTGGATCTGGCGCTCCATGTCACCAACCACCTAGAAGGGTTGATCCCACTCAGCACAGTTAATCAGTCTACTGCCGTGAATGGTCTCTGATGTCCAAGCACGGTGATGTGATGCCGCCCACCAAGGTAGGAGGCCGTGGATCCTGAGGACCACTAGCTGCCTGTCTGCAGCCGTTGCAGATTTTAGCCCTCACAGTTCTTTCTTGGCTGCTTCTAACTTGCATCTCTAACCTGCAACACACATAGTCATGAGTGTCATAGGCTTCCTTGTGCTCTCTCCATCTTTGAAGAAATCGTCTGCTGTGAGAATGGTTTTGGTGAACCACGGAACAGGCATTTGGTGTCAGAAGTGAGCATGGTCCTCTGCATCGCTTTGTCATTGTACTGGAACCATTTGGAGCCTGAAGTGAGACCTCTGGGGTCATTCTGACCATTGAGAGGTCTTTACCCTGGATCTTGCCTTTTGGCCAACTCTAAGTTCTACAAAGAGAATGTATAGGATTTTTACCCTGTTCTCACTTTTCTTTGTTCATAACTTTTATTTATTACCTATGACCTTGCTCTGTGATTTATGTATTGATCTCTCTCAAGTGTAAGCTTTTGAAAGGGCAAAAATACTTTTACATTCATTTCTATATCAAGGGCCCAATTCAAAGCAGATGGTCAATAAATGTTCACTGAGTAAAAGAATTAGTGAATCTCTTGAATACAATTATTTTACCTTGCTTGACTCAGGACTGCTGTCTCTAGTCTGTCATCGGCCAGGATGTGTGGATGCTGTGGGCTTTACTCCCACATGGCCACTCTTAAATACACGTAATTCTTCCATATAGTGATTTTCAAACCCTCCTGCAGAGCTAATGAGTGCTACGCTTCAATTAAGAAGGTGTGACTTCAGACTCAGAATAACTGGGATTATGCTGAAAGCTGTTGTTTCATTCCGCAGCCCTAAGGAGTCTCTGTACTCACTTCAACTTTTCGTCTTCTTTTGTAAAAAGAAAGGAGGAAAGCTCTAGTTCCCTATTTTTATATTGTGTACTTTTTTAAGTGGGTGAGAAGTGGAAGTATTTTATTCGTCATCTCCAAGCTCAAGTTGAATGTGCGCAAGGTATAAGTTTTATTGGGACTGCATTGTGAATATATACAGAAGCATGTATAAAGATTTACTACATACAAATTTACATAATTGTTCTAAACTGGATTTTTTTACTTTGAATGTAAAATTATTCATTTTTATTATAGGTTTTTAGCAGAAGGTTTTTTTTTTTGCTCCAAATGCCTTCAGAGCTGGTTTGCCTGGCTTGAGTTGTGGGGATCAAACCACAGCAACCTGAGCCTGACTGCTTTGTTGAAGCAGCCACTTAAAGAACTAAGCTAAGGGGCAGGCCCCCTATTATAGATTTTTAAAATTTCTTCAGCTGAGCTATCTCCCTGGCCCAATATATCTCCTTTATAAGAATATAAATATTTATTATTCATTCTCATTGTAGGCTTTTTAGATGTGTACCATTTTAAAGACAATTTTAAACTATTTCCTTAGCCTTATGAGTATTGCACTGAATGTAGATTATTGGCAAAGTATTTGCTGGTTTCAATCCAGGATGATTAAATGCATCAAAATTCTCTGACGACTTTGCCAAAGGCACAAAGCTTGAGAGGCCGTTCTCCACGCACAAAGTAAGTATGATCGGGGTTGGTTGTCACAAATAGGTCTAAGTTCATAGACTTATTTGCCATACATAAGTTAGAGTTTGTGGAAAGACGCTGAGAACCACATATACTCTCTATCCCGCAGACTACGATGCCACTTCATTTAATGATTTGTTTTTTTGTACTTTTATTCATTCATTCATTCATTCAACAAAAATGTATTTATCGGGCATCCCCTGAGCCTTAGGTGTTATGCTACATTACAGAGACAAATGAGATACTCTTTGCCTTCAAGAAATAATCAAGGTGTAGGTCGAGTTGTTGATTTGTAAAAGTTTACAAACATCAATTATACTTTGTACATATGCACATAAACTTGCTTTGGAATTTAGAGCTTTATGTGAGCAGCTTTTGTGAAGAAAGAGAAGATGTAGACTGACAAAATCGAGCTCACGCTGCAGGACGTGGAGTCAGTCTGAAATTCACTGCAGTCTTTGATATAGTCTACCACTATATCAAATCGGAGGTCAGTGTCTCTGTAGGAACAGGCCAGGAGGCAAGTGCCTGCGTATGTATGCCGTCTCATGAAACCGGCTCTCACGGCGCGGCTGCAGCATCCGGGGAGCCGAGGTGCCCCCGCGCTGCTCGCTTGGATCCTGCGTGTGTGTCCGAGGACGGGAAGGCTCCTGCTTTCATGACAAGCGCAGTGCAGACAGAGTCCAGCTGATGCAGGCAGGACGGGCTAGGGCAGCAGTCAGCGAGAAGGCGAGGCAGCGCTGGGGTCGTCAGCCTCGGCTGCTTCCAGTTGCCCAGGGCTCGCCCTGGCCGCTAATACTGATCTGCAATTAAGAAAGTGAACGACGACTCAGAAATGTAAAGGCTGAGTTTTAGCAGCGTGGAGTTTTACATCCTGTCCTTGGACACCTTGATTCTAGTACCTGTGTCAAATAAAATTATCTGATATATTTGCTTCCACCCCTTCATTATCTGATATGCTTATAGTAACTAAAATATGTAGAACTTAGGAACGAAGCTAGTGTTATGAGAGTATAAAAGTATGTTGCTTTGAGATGAAAAGTTGTTTATATAATTAAATGTTTTTTTTAAAATAATTCCACCTTTATTCTAATACTTCAAGTCAATAGGTATGTAAGTATATATTAAACAGTTTGCATAATGCTCATAAATTGTATAACAGAGTTGGGACAATCGCACTTAAATGGTCATTCAGTCCTTGGCTCGTAAATAACACAATGGAAAATTATGTTTCAACAAGAGAAGAGAAATGTAAAATGATAGTGACAATCTGGTATAACAGATTTTTTTCAAACTCCATGAAAAATTTTTGATCGTTTGAAAACAAACCAAACATCTTGCTAGCTTAACAAAAACATATTAATAATATTTAGTGAACTTTAAGCCTGTTTTTTAAAAAACATGGTGAAAAATCTCATTTAATATGTAGAAACAATGTGAGTTGCTTTGGGTTAGAAAACACTAAGGGAAAAGTCACCTTATTTTGAGAAGAAGTGGTCCTAGAGTCAGCAATGTGTAGCTGTCTACTAGTTTGAAGATAAACTGACTGAAACCAGGAGCATGAACTACTAAAGGAGGGAGAGTGATCACCGGGTCTCTTCTGCCCCAGGAGTGAATCTCTCCCGATGAGCGCTGTGGCACAGTGTCACTCTTTTTCAAAGGTCGGCCATGTGTTTGGCAGTACGTTAGTCCCCGTTCTTCGTACAACTTTAAAGCCCATTGCTTTTTAGAAAGCGTACATTTTAGACATTTAAAAAACTGGAGCCTATGAAAAATAATTATTTTTCTCATGAAGATCCAACACATATACAGTGCATTTATTAATTCCACTTTAGTTGGATTAATTAAATAGAAATATGATATTTCATTGAGTCATTGAAACCTTCATTGAAAAGGTTCTATTGGGCTCTCAGGACTTGAGAAGAAGGGAGGCAAGCAGACCGCCTGGGTTTTTGTTGCTGCCATATAATAAATTTTGTTCACAACCAAGCCCTCTTTTTATTTACTACTTATTTTATTATTGCCATCATTCAAAATGTACATGTGAAGAAATGCAGAAATTAGCATTGTCATTATCTCGCTGCGTGGATAGAGCAAATCGTGTAAATGTAGCCGGATTTTACTTATAAAGACGTCTTCTTGACTAGTTTATTACAAGGGGTACAGAAGAAATGAATTGAAAATAAATGTAAAACTTATAGCTTTAATAAACGTATTATGCCATACAATTTTAAATGATTTACATATTTAGAGCCTGTCCGCTGTCCTATGTAATTTCTTTTATTTCATCAGCAAAGGCACACAGACAATACAAAACAATTTAAAATCAATAAATATGCTAAGATGCAGAGAAAAGCTAATGCGCTCACCAAGTTAATATGATTATGGACATTGAAGTTTAAATCATTTTGAGTTTCCTGGAACTGAGGATGAATGGAGATGGAAAGGCTTACTTCATTTCCTCGCAGAGGGAGACCGGCTGGCCACAGACACACACGTTCTTCAGAAAACAGACCTTTAAAACTCGGTTGAGCATTTCCTGCTTGGCATGAAGAGTGAAGTCCTCTCCAGTGGAAGCGCTCTAAGGGAGTTCAGCCCATCGCGTGCAGGAAGGTCACGCGTGCGCCCTGGTTTCAGGGGACGGGGTCGCTGCGCTGCCCAGCCGGGGGCACTGGCCACTCACTGGGCTTGCCCCTGCTCCGAGATGACCAGAACCATCTGAGACGGTGCAGGTTCAATCTCTGCGTCTCGGGTGTGCTGTGGTGCCCTGGTTCTAGCGAGCCAAATGCTTCTTCCCTCCAGTAGACCAGCAGTTAATGCTTACATTTTTTCTTCCCATTTTTAATTTCTTGTATTTATTTTCTTTCTACCAATTTTGCATGCTTATATCTGGCAGTCTAAACTAATTTGAAGATAACATTATGCAACATGACAATCATTGTTGAATTCCTATTATTTTGTTTAGTGAAAGTCTGTATAGTTTTTAGTATTCTTCATTTTGCCATTCATATTTTTTCACTTTCTTTTTTTTTAAAAGAAAAAAAAATGTAGAGGCCAGAGAGATGGCTCAGTAGAATAATCACTTCGTTGGCAAGCTCAAGGGCCTGAGTTCAATCCCCGGTTCTGGAAAAAAAGAAAAGAAAAGAAAAGAAAAGAAAAAGAAAAAAGAAAAATAAAGAAAGAAAAAAAAAATTCCTGCTTGCTATTTAGTGCAGCTGGTAATGGTTTTGGTGACTGCCCCCTCTGCTTGCCATTTTACAGTAAGATAAAGAGCTACATAGTCACTACCCCAAGGACAGAGGCTGAGCGGGGCAGCAGGGCTGGCCGCAGGAGCTCTTCTGAGCCGAGCGCACAGCTCTCAGCGGTCCTGAGATTTTTCTCTGAGAGGGGTGGTGAGAAGGTTGGCTGAACGCCACTCTGACCCCGAGGACCTGGAGCCCTCCGGCCTGTCCTTCCCTGTTTGCCTTGAGCAGCCCTCCCTTGCCTGAGATCGCCGGTGTGCATGTGTCGCACGGCCACCGAGGAGCGCGATCGCCGGCCCCTGGCTGGGGCTCCCAGGCCCTTGGAGGCCGCTGCCCTCACCGGGAGCAAGGCACTGCCAAAGACAGCCCCCAGGTTCTGTGTGTTTTGTTCTTGCCTTGGTAGGAAAAAAGTGAAGGTAGGTTGGCATACGTTATTGAAATCAAGATAGAAAGTTACTCATTAATTTGCGTTTGATTAGAGCATTGCGACCTAAGAAAGTTTGGACACTGGTGAACGGGAAATGCTCTTCTCTGGGCGCAGCGGCTGTGTAGTGTCCGCCGGATCCATGTCTCCAACGTCAGGGCCGCAGACGCAGGGACACGCACGGACCTGCTCCCGCGCCAGCCAGGAGGTGGCCGGCAGGGCGGAGCCAGGCTGGAGGGCGGCGGTCTGCGGAGAAGGCAGGAGAGCCCGCGCTCCCCCCCGCGCTCCCACCCGCGCTCCCCCCCGCGCTCCCCCCCACGCTCCCC
>NW_004524610.1:3601827-3605611 GCF_000260255.1 Octodon degus | reverse complement strand
TCCCCACCCGCGCTCCCCACCCGCGCTCCCCACGCAGCGCGGCGCCCCGCACCATGAGTCGAGCCTGTGCCGCAGCAGGAACGGGTCATGGGCAGAGCGCCAGAACTGCATCCTTTGCTGCCTTTGAGAACCAACTTTCTGTATGCGTTTTCCGAGGCAGACACCACATCTCGTCTCTCACCTTTGCCCCATATTTAGTCACTGAATCTTTTTTTTTTTTTTTATTTTTTAAAATCTTTTTTATGTATTTGGTACAGGGTCTCGCTACACAGCTCAGACTCGAAGCGCTCCTCCTGTCTCAGCCTTCTCAGCTCTAGGAATTCAAGCGTGTGCCAACACGCCTGGCTTTGGTGACCAGCACCACCCGCTCGGGGTTCTGGGCCCTGCGCGGGTTCCGGGGATCAAACCCGGCTGCTTGCGCTTGCCAGACAGGCACTTAGCGCTCCAAGCTAGCTGCCCGGCTCCAGTCACTGAATCTTACTTGCATTCTCGGACCTCAAGGCTCACTTCAGTTCAAGCAACTTCTCAGTCTGCGAACTAGGCACGGACCCACAAGGAGAAGATGAGCACGGTTGTGTTTAGACCTTCATCTTGGTGACAGGAGCACTGTGACCTGCTCCACGCAGGCGGGTGAGCTCTCCTGTCCACACCCGTAGGCAGCAACCCCACATTCATGTGTGGCTTCATTGGGCTTTCCTGTCTTGTCTCATAGTGCTGAGACATAGTTATTTCCAGAGACTCTTGTCGTTAAAGGGAAGCACGCTCAGTCCCTTGGAAATGTGACCTTGTCTCGCAGGTTCCCCGCAGGGCAGGGCTGCCGGTGGGACAACCCTGCTCCTTGCTCCTTGAGGCCAGCAGGAGTTGACTGCAGGGAAGTGGATCTAAGCAAAGTCAAGCAGTTATTCAATCCCAACCCTAGATTTCAAAGTGGAAAGCTCCGACAACCAATGGTAATAGGAAGAAAATTCTCCTGTTTTTTCACAGTAGTAACTGTTCTAAGCCTAGAATTTTAGTATCATTTTTTATTTTCTCACGTATCTACCAGGAATGATGAAAGTCTAAAAGCAAAAGAAACACTGATGAAAATCTACTTGAATCTAGTAATATGATTCCATTAGAATAATTATCATATTTCATAACAGAATTTCTTTCCTTTCTTTTTTGTATTTTAGGGAAGGGTCTACAGGGTGTTCAGGTGCTCAACCGTGAGTCTTGAGGTCCGAGAATGATCTCAGGGAGATCAGACTTGTAGGGATCCGCCTGTTTACAGCCTCCCAAGAGCTGGGATTACAGGTGTGCACCACCACCTCCAGTCTCAGTTGCTGTCTCAGCATGCCCTGAGGGCGGGGGAGCACCGCAGGCCTGGGAATCAAACCCCCAGCCCCTGGGCCTGCTTGCAGGAGCTTTAATCCAGCTCTTCAGAATTTCTGTCCTTGAAATCCACAAACTTTAATACTAATAAAAGAGAAAAAAATGGGTAAGTTATCCCTTCTAAAAAATAATTTTCTTAGTGTATTCTTGTAATGCATAATAATTTTATTCATTTTGAAATTGATATATATTTCTTGGACTCTAAACTCTGCCACTTTATGGTATCAATATGTTTTAATCTTCATACTTTTAAATACATGAATGTATCAGCGAGTTATGATTTATTGACCTAAAGAAAGTCTGCAGAGTTTTGAACTGAATATTGAACGCTGAATGGAATAATATTTATTTTAAAAGATGTCATTCCATGGTCAACCTGTTATTGTAAAATTCGAAGCACCTAAACGTGTGATGAATCAAAACAGTGGCCTCTATACATTCCTGGACGGTGAAGTGCCTGCTCTCTCCCGGGAGACTGTTGCTTTTGAGCTGAAGGTGTTCGGGGTGCAGTCGGGAGGGGGGTCTCTGCACCACACCCTGAGTTATGCTAACGGTTTACAGCCACATTAGTTTTCAGCCGAGCTCTGAGCTCAGTCATTTGGAAGGAAGTGCTCTCTGGAGAGATCATCGAGAACTCACCAAGCCATTGTTTAAACTGGAAGGCTATTTCCTGAATTAATGAAGCAACTTTCCTTATGGAAAACCTAAAAGATTCAAGCTATTCTCTATTTATTTGCTGATGCTTTCTAATGAATGTGTAATAGTTGAGAAAAAGAGGTTTTCCAATTCATAAATTTACCTGAAATCATTACTAACCTACAAAACCAAAATACTCTTAGTTAGTGCTTTATATCAATCTTGCTTCAAATTGTCAACTTTTTTTATTTCTTTAATTTTATATGTTTGCATCCACCTTGCCAAAGTGAGTAAATTGTCACATTTATTTTGACATTTTTCTTAAAGGCAACAATGTAAGGATCCTAATGTGAGTGGATGTTAACTCTAATAATAGATATTTTTTCTCGAATTATGGGAAATATCTAGAAACTATTTCCTTCAAAACTACTTATTGCTTATGTTTCTAATAGTTGAGATCATCAAGTTATCTTTTTGGTTACAATCCTATCCTACGATTTTATTTTTCTGGCAGAGACTTGACTCTTCCTTTAAAATGCTTCTTACAGTTCTTGCACTTTCTCCTGATAGGAAGATGCATGTCTTAAAATCCAGTTAGAACGATGTTAGACAAGCTGGATGTCCGCAGGCGGAGGAGTGAAAGCAGGTTCTCATCTCACGTGATCTTCAGAAAGCAAATTAAACTAAGCTAAAGGTATGACTATGGAAGCTGACATCGGAAGGCTACTAGGAAGGGCACAGGGAGTAGGCTCCGGGACGCTGCTTTAGGCAAGGGCTCTCTACGCATGATCTCCAAACCGCAGGCAACCAGAGGAGAGACAGACAGATGGGATTGCATCAGACCAAATAGCCATGCCTAGCAAAGGAAACCATCAGTGGTGTGAGGAGACCAAGGAAAGGGGAAAATTACTTGTAAATTATGTGTCTGTGAAGGAGCAAGCTCCAAAATACAGAAATGACCCAAACAACTCTGTATCAATGTAACAAAGAACCAAATATAAAGTGGTTCTGTAATCCCAGAATATAACAATTCTCAAACAGGAATAGGCGTAGGGAATAGTCAGCTTCACTAGCCAGCAGGGAAAGGCAAGTGAAGGCGCAGCTTGCTCCTACCGTCACCCGCTGGTGAGCCTGTCAGCTCAGAGGCAGAGCAGATGGGAAAGCCGACACTGGGTGAGCTGAGCTCGGATGCCAGCACGGGACACAGTGTGTGGGCTCCTTGGAAGGTGGACGTCGAGCTACCAGGCTGTTCAGCGAGTGACACTGCTTTTTAGTAGATACCAGAGCAAGATGAAGTCCTATTCTCAGTGAGATATGTGTATGCTCATATGCGCTGCAGTATTATTTACAAATATGTTTTGAAGTCAAATTAAATATCCATTCATGGCACATTGGCAGGGAAAAATCTCGTATGCATAGAGGTGTGGTTAGAACATATAGTGAATATTTAGATATTTTGTCCAGTAACAGACACATTACCATTCAACTCTCTGCACTGGACCTGCAGATAAAGCTGACAAGGACCTTGTGGCCATCTACGGTCCTGCCCCTCCTTAAGCACCATTTGGCAGCAGCATTCACTGTTTTATACTTATTGTGCCTCTAAGGACGCTAGCAAAAGAGGCCTCTACCTTCCAGAAGGACCTCAGAGAGTAGCAGAGCGATAGGGTGAGTGTGTTCGAAGCTAGGAAGAGTGCTTTACAGAGACTGGGACAGGGTGTCTTTTGCTGTGAAAAGTATATATGCAATATATATTGTGAAATATATATTTATATAT
>NW_004524610.1:3599116-3600507 GCF_000260255.1 Octodon degus | reverse complement strand
ACGGACCACAGGGCACCCACACTCTCCTTCAAACGTGCCTCTTCCTCAGGAGTCAGAGTCACCTTCACGATGTCAGAGATCCCATTCTGTCCCAGGACACAAGGGACATTAAGGAAGACGTCATCCTTGATTCCATAGAGCCCCTTAATCATGGTAGAAATTGGATACACCCTCCTAAAATTCTTCATTATACTTTCTGCCAAATCTGCCACCGACAGTCCAGTGGCCCCGGATGTGCAGTCATTTAGTTTGATCACGTCATAAGCGCTGCCAACCGCCTGTTTGTGAACCTCTTTCCAACGCTCCTCATCCCCATCAGTTCCCAGCTCAAGGTGCAGATTCTTCAGGGCGACACTGGTAACATTCACGCCACTGCACACAGGGACGCTAGAGTCTCCGTGCTCCCCAAGGATCCAGCCATGGCAGCTCAGTGGGTGCACGCCCAGGCTTTCCCCCATCAAGTAGCGGAACCGGGCTGAGTCCAGGTTGCAACCACTGTCAATAACACGGTTCTTGGGAAAGCCGCTTATCTTCCAAGCCACATAGGTCAAGATATCCACTGGGTTGGACACAACAAGCAACTTGCGTTTGGGACTGTACTTCACAACATTAGGAATGATGGACTTGAGGATGTTCAGATGATGCTTCACCAAATTAAGAGGGCTCTGTCCCCCTTGCTGACGTGCTCCAGCAGTGATTATAACCAGCTTGGAGTTTGCCGTTACATTATCGTCTTTGCCAGAGACAATTGTTGGCGTCCTAAGGAAAAGGCTGCCGAGCTGGTGGTCCATCATCTCTCCCTTCAATTTGTCTTCGATGATGTCAACAAGAGCAAGTTCATCTGCCAAGTCCTTCATCAAGATACTGATGGCACAGGCCACGCCAACAGCACCAGCCCTGACAACCGCAATCTTATTCTGGGGCAGCTTTTCCTCCTTAAGGAGAGTCACAATCAGCTGATCCTTGAACTGGCCATCTTGGACTTAGTGTCACAAGGAACCAGGAATGTACATGGGGCAGGCATCGGGGTGCACGCTTCTCAGATCCGGACTTGGCGGTGGCAGCTCTGGCACCACAGTCTTGATTAGAATATGTAAGGACCAGAAACCTCTTCTGCTGCAAGCTCACAATAGTAATTATGATGTAATTTCTTCTTTAAAATGGATAAAAGAGCAAATCTGGACTATTTCTGGTGGCAGGTATGTTAAGCAGTATGGCTGTGGACAGCACGACAGAACATCAGGTGCGCCTCAGGGCTGCAGTCCATCTGTCCCTCAGCCAGCCCTTGATCAGGCAGGATTGGGGATCTGTCTGCCCTAGATCAGACCCTTCTATGTGAAGGTGACGCAAGGGTGTTTCCTCAATGCCAAAGTTGACCTGAGGTTCTCACT
>NW_004524610.1:3583903-3598221 GCF_000260255.1 Octodon degus | reverse complement strand
AAAAAATAGAGCAAAGGAAAGTATCCACTATAAAAACAGCTCTCCAGAATTTACCAGGTAGTGTGATGTGGTATAATGTGGGGAAAATTTTATTTGGAGAATGGAAGTCATCGAAGAGACTTCTGGGGATGTTGGGGTCCAAACTAAGATACATAAAAGGGAGGAAATATGTCCTATATCAGAAGCTGTTTGTCTTTAGTGCTGGGGATGCAACTGTTCAAAATATGCTTTTATGTTGGGGAAATAAACTAGATCAGCTGCGGCCTGGCAGGCAATGACAGCAGACTTCCTGGTGAAGGGCCAGTGTCATGGTGCCCAGATAACTGTTTTGTCAATTCTGGTGAAATATTGGCTCCTGTTTTTATTAAATTATGCTTTTCTTTACTGTGAAAACAAGTCACAGTACTTTCAATAGCTAACCGTATGACTTTGATGAAACAGTGTTCTTATGTTGTTCCCACCTTCCCCTCTAACCTTCCAGTTTTTGAATCATCACCGTGTATTTGGCTATTCTTGTGGCTTTCTGGGCCTGAACCCAAACCTTGAGCCTGTTGGACAGGTGCTTTGTCACTGCCCTCTATCCCAGGCTCAGCAGCTTTCGATTTTTAAGATCTCGTCGTTGTCCCTTGGAAGCACTACTCCTGTGCAATACAGTTGGAAATTTGAAATTTCCTTAACTTCATGGTACATGTCGAACTTGTCGAAGACACCTACCATTAGGTTATCAGAGTGGTGAGTACTGTGGAGTAGCCGCTGAGAGGAAGTGTTTCGCTCACCCGTCCTTGTCTGCTCTTCCTGACAGCCCCACGAGGAAAGTCTGATTTCTGCTAATTGGCTAGGGAGGGTTACAGGGTCCTGTGACTCCGTGTGCCCCCGAAGCCTTGCTAGAGCGGCGACCCCGGAAAGCTCTGTGTTCCTTGCTTTGCAAACTCGTCCATCCCGTGTGATGCGGCGAAGGCTGCCGCTCAACTGAACCACGTGACGCACCCCTGAGCATACGGTGTCGTTGGCGCAGAAAGGCAGGCCTTGCCCCCCGACGCTGCTGGCGGATCAACACAAGCCATCTAGTTCACAAGGTGCATCTCTCGCATGAGCGTTCGTGTGTGTTCTTAGCTGAGAACAAAAGGGTGTCACGAAACGGAAAGGAGACGTCAGGCACTTCTGGCAGTTTTCACGTTCGTGATGGAAAATGCACTCCTCCCCGGCTGTCAGGGCCGTAGCGCCCAAAAGCAGCTCTCTGCCACTTGTTTTCTCTCTCAGCACAGCAGCGCCTGGCTCTGCTTTTATGTCCTCTCGGAAGCCCCTGCTTCCCTGCATCCCGAGACCGCGCGTTGGAATCCAGCAGACACACCCGCTATCCCATCACCTGCTCTTGGCCTCTGCGGGGACTTCATTTAATCGCTAGGACCTGCCTTCCAAAGCATCCTGTGGGCGTCTGCCATAACCCATCCAAGAAGCGGAAATCCCGAGCACAGGAGCCCCGGAGCGCGAGCCCGAGGGGGTCCCCCAATTTGCCTTCAACGGGATGTTTCGGCTTCTAATCCTCTTGATTGTAAAAAGTTCCTGCGGCAAACTCCTTTTACTTTTGCCTTTATATATTGATTAATTCGCACTATAAATTAATTCATAAAATTTTTAGAGCAAAAGAAACTTATTAGTGAAGTAACTTTTACTAGAGCAACAGAATATTTCAACTTCCCGAGGGAGTTCAGAAAAACAAATATCAAAATATGTTTCATTTAAGAAATTTGTCTTGAAACAATAAACCAAGTCGCTGAACAGTTGTGCATGCATTAAATATGAAGTTATTTGTACTTGGTGTTGTATTATTGTTCACGTGGTTTATATCAAGCAATCAGTTAAAACGTACTAAAGGAATAAATTATGAATATGTTTTAATTGGACATGCACTTAAAATATTTATTATTAATACTGGATATTTTTGTTTAGTTTATAAAACTGAAAATGAGTGTAAATGCAAAAGCTATATTTCAAAATGCGAAGTTTGAACAGTATTTCTAGAGAAAAGAGAAAAGATCTAGCAGAACCCAAGGGGCTTTCAATGTCTCGCTAACGTAAATGACCCACGTGGGCCACTCACCAAGCAGTGACTCGCCTCCAAAAGCTGGCTCTAGTTTTGCACTATGGGCATGGAGCTGTGCAGCCAGCTTGCTCTGGTTTTCTTAGCAAAAGACCTATGGTTCTTTTTAAATTAATTTTTTAAGATTAATTTGTTTTGCTAAGATAAACCTTAACTTTAGAATGACTACATAATTGATGACAATGTATACTTGAAGGCTCCCTTTTTCCTAAAGGAAAATTATGATTCAATTAAATATTGCGAATGCTTCATTAGATCTTAAAATGATCTCATTTAAAAATTGAACATCTTCAGAATATTGAGATGGAAATTTCCTCACGTTTAAAAATACTAGCTCCAGTCTTAGAAGTTTAATTTCACTCATTATTCTGCAGTCGCCTCCTCTCCGTGCAAGGGACCGTGAAAAGTTCTTTACTAACTTCCCAGCTTCTCGTGAGGTCACGCGGGAAAGCATAGTGCTTTGGTGAATGCTTTCACTGTAGGATAAGGCGGTCCACAAGTCACAGCATGAGCCCCTCATTAATTATTCTATCACTGGCAAAGTGCTATGGAGGTGACCCCCTGCAGGTGCGGGAGTCTGCTTGCAAATCACATGCATAACTTCATTCTGCCTGCAAGGCCACAGCCCTCAGTAATGCTGATGGTGACCGGGGAGTCCCCAGCCTCAAGGAGCTTTGGAGATAAGCCAGAGACGCAAATAAATATGTATTTGTCGTATTTGCATCTCCTTTTCAAAGTTGTTTGGGGGAAGCAAGGTTGCTCCACTTCTACTTCTTACTTTTCTAGAAGTATGGTTTTTTCCTGGCCTTGTGCTCTTAGCCCCTCTGTGTGTTCCCTGAAGACAGTGCTGATGCAGTTTTGCTTCTCTCTGCATGTAGGCAGCCAGGCACTATGAAATCCGAAATGCAGCTCACACCAAGTGGGATCTAAGCACTGTGGAGGGCCAAGACCAAGGAGGAGGCCACTTTCAACCTTTTCACCTCCTCTAGCGCTTGAGAACTTCTTCACAATTAGGGCAGCCTTTTCTCACATAATACGTGAAAGATTGTAAATAGCACTATATTGAAAGGCAGCTTTAAGGCTTAGATTTGCACTAAGCCAGGTGTGACTGGTACAGCCCTTTCATGAGAACACTGTTTACTTGATCAGAGTGTCATGGGTTCAATCTCCATGTTCTCCAAAATGTCCGAGCTATGTACGTACTCTTTCTACACAAACAGTAATGGCCTGTCTGTCCTCATTGTTAGCATTTCTGCAGAGCTGTCAGCATAAGCTCATGGGCGAATGGCCTCACTTGAGCTACTGAAGTGGCCACACTCAGAGGACAGGGTCTTCTGGGGAGATGAGGACCACAGACTCCAGGGAGAGAAACTGCAGGGCAAGCTGTTGGCTTAGTTTTGATGTAGAGACTGGTCCTAAATTGAGACCCTAAAGATAGCACTATCAGACCCAGAAATCTGCTACATGAGGCTCTTTTTTCCTGGGATTTTATTTTCTCTGTTTTAATGGAGAGACAGTGACGTTCACTTTCACCTTTTGCTTGTGACTGTGCTCCTCCGATGGCCACACACCCGCGCAGGCATCCAGAAGCTGATGTTAGGAAAAGAAACAATGACAGCAGCCAGACAGAGGTGGAGGCGCCAGCTCTCCCTGTAGGATGCCCCAGGAGAAAAGTAGAGAAGGCGGGCAGGCTGGCCTCATTTTCTTGTCCTCAGACCTCCAGGTAAATGGAGACTAAGAATACTTGCTCTGAGGAAGAGACCTGGTCTCTAAAATGCCTGTAGCACAACTCCCTGGGTGCGAATTACCTCCAGTAAACAGAACACAAAGTCACATCGAATGGACCCCTGGAGAATGGGGGTTATAGCTCTCTGGGGACCAGCAAGCTGAGCTGTCACATGCATGGGCATGCAACCTGTCCCCTGAAGAGCTCTGTTCACCTGAAGAAAGGCTGCATCCAGCAGTGCTACCCATGGGGGAAGGGGAGGGGCTTGCAGCCTTCAAGTCCTGTGCTCTGCCTCGTCTGAGCACTGGGATCACTGTATTCTTAAGGCTGGAACAGCTGGTGGGGGGACCTCTGGTCTGTATGTGTCTGTATGTATTTGATGTGGTCAACCATATGATAGTGCTGAGGGTGTCCTGTGTGTGTGTGTGTGTGTGTGTGTGTGTGTGTGTGTGATTTTTCCTATGTAATTTATATGAATTTAAACTTTTTAAAAAGACTTATTTATGTATTTATTTATTTATTTATTTGTTACAGGGTCTTGCTACACATCTCGGACACATCGTGCTCCTCCTGTGTCAACCTCCACAGCACTGGGATTACACACATGGGCAACCATGACTGGACTTGGTTGCTGGCTCAGCTCGCCTGGGAGGGGGGCCAGCATGGCATGTGGTGCTGGGAATTCAACCCGGGTCCCTAATGCTTGCCTAAGCAGGCACTTAGTCCAGTGAGCTACCTCACTGGTGCTGCCTTATGTCTTGTCCCTCATTTTCCATCGTATCCCTGCCATCCCTGTTTCCAAGATTCAAGTCACTTCCACTTGTGAAATCTGGTGTCATTTTAGAAGGTTCCATGGGGGAGAGAAACAATCTACAAGGGGAGGTGTGAATACTTAAACGTACAATCTTAGCTCAACAGTTTATTAACTATTTTAATTTAATTTTGTAGTTCAGAAAACTAAAGGAGGTTGTAAAATGCTTAAAGTGAAATGATAAGTGTTGGCCCTAAAGGTTCACCGTTACAACTCAATTAACTAACAGGAATAAAATCTAAGTGAAAGGAGCAAGGGCAGTGTGGGCGCGGCCGACTCATGAGGCGTTCTGTTTTGGTCATTTTCTCTTCTCAATACTTTCCCTTACCCTCTAATTTTCTGATCAAATTCTGATGAAAGAAAGTAAGAGAATAGAATGAAAGAAAGAAAATAAGAGAATGGGAGAACGTGGTCAGGGTTACCGAGAAGGAGTGACTGTTCCAAGAAGTCAAGTGTCAAATGCAGAGCTGGCGGGTCCTAGCTGTGGGCCGCTTCTGGTGTCACCGCGTCCCCTCGGTCAGCGAGTGTTCACCTTGCCACGCTGGCTCTGCCCTGCACTGGGTCTGCTCCACGGCCAAGGGCTCTTCCACGCACTCGCCACCTGTACCCCGCACATCGACTGCAAAGACCAGGCGGTCTCGAAGAGCGTGCTTGTAAGTGAAGACAGCGATGCAGCTGAAAAAATAAGTATAAACTCTCACTTCTGAGAAAATATTTGAAACAGAGAAAGGGAGGAATGAAGACATTAGCTATTAGGAAGGAGCCTGAGGAGTGCGATTTTTCCCTTTAAATTTTCAGTGATACCACATGCATTCCTTGGAATTCTAACGTTAGTGCCCCACGCAGCAACGAACCGTAAGGCGATTTTGCTGTATGTTTCAACTTTGCATTCAAAACCTTGTTATGAAAGAACTGTAGGGTTATATTTTTAATAAATTTTAAAACTGATGAATTATGAAATCCATAGAAAGATCTTTGACCTTTTGGTTTGTTACTTAAGACTTTTCAGGGTGGAGGAAGTGATTTATTCAGAGGCCGGCAGTGGTGTGGAGTGTTGTCTGTCCAGGTGCCGTCCTCAGGCGAGCACCAGATGCTGCTGCGCCATCCCGGGGGCCGGCAGCGTCCTCAGCTGGGATGCTCAGTGCTGCGTTCTCGGCGGGAGGAAGGCCCCCGCCTGCGTCAGACCACTGCGGACTGCGGCCGGGAGCTGGACAGGCCCGCACGCGTAGTCGCCACGAACTGCTTTCCTTTTCCTTCCTTCCTTCTCCTCCTTCTATGTTCCCCTTTTCCTTTCCACAAGTCTCTCCATTTCCGTGGTATCTCACCACGCATCTGCTAGATTGATGCACAAGAGATCGCCTTTCCAGAAGCTCTTTGCTCTGAGTCTGTTCGGGCACTGACACAAGCAACAGATCTCCGAGACGCCAGCCTCCCTGCCTTGGAAATTATATTGCGTCTCCCTTCCCTTGTGTTGCTTAGCCCAGTGATTTACACAGAGAAAGCACAAATAATTCATATATATATATATATATATATATATATATATATATATAGAGAGAGAGAGAGAGAGAGAGAGAGACTAGTAGAATTTTTGAGTCAGCATATTCACTTTTCAAAATTCTATTTTATTTTATTATTTATTATTTTTAAAAGATAGTACACAAATAGTATTAAAAGAGAAATAATGGGAAACAAAATTTAAAATGTAATTAAAAAAACTAACAAAGAAAAGCCCACATCCCGGTGGCTTCACAGCTAAATTCTACAAGAAATTTAGCGTGCAATCACCTCAGCCATCCTGTACATATACTTGCACACTGTCCCCCCTTTTTTCCTGTCTTTTCTCCTTTCTCTCATATTCCTTGTTTCATCCTTAAATTCAGTTTCTTTCAGTTTTTTGAAAATAGCATTTATGCTTAGAATTTTCACCTTGACTAACTCTGAACACTCAGATCTGCGCTCTGAACAACCATATTGAAGGCAGAAACGTGTAATGCAAAACTCACTGCTGAATACCTCTGATCTTGGCCTTCAAAATGTGTACTCTTTCTGATGTCTTAATTATTATACTCTCTTTAAAATAAATTAAAACAAAAAAGACAAGGAAAAAATTAAGATTTCTTGAAAGCAAGTGCCAGTAATGAATTATTTCCCCAATCTTGCATAACTATATCTGTTAATCTAAGCAACAGATTTAACAATTAAAAATAGATAATATAACCACCATTGTTGCTAGCTATTCCTGTTTTGAAAATCTATAACATATGTACTGTTGTATGCTGCC
This sequence comes from Octodon degus, assembly GCF_000260255.1. NCBI lineage: Eukaryota > Metazoa > Chordata > Mammalia > Rodentia > Octodontidae > Octodon > Octodon degus. The sequence goes on along the minus strand of NW_004524610.1, from coordinate 3,591,299 downwards.
ATGTTTCTTTTTTTTAATTTTTCTTCTGTTTTTACTCTTCAAAATTAAATTTAATAAAGAAAGTGATAGAAGATTTAATATCAACTTTTCTCAAACTCTTCAATGAAATTGAAAGGGAAGCAATTCTCCTAAACTTATTCTTAGAGGCAAGTATCAGTTTGTTTTCAAAACCAGGCAAAGTTCCAACTAAAAAAGAGAATTACATGCCAATCTCTAATGAATATAGATGCAAAAATCCTCAATAAAATACTAGCAAACACAACACAGCAAATCAAGAAGATTATATATCACAATCAAATGGGGTTCATCCCAGGAATGCCAGGATGGTTCAACATTTGCAAATTCATAAATGCAATACACTACATCAATAGAACCAAGATCAAAACCCACATGATCATCTCAATCAATGCAGAAAAAGCTTTTGACAAAGTTCAACACTCATTCATGACAAAAACTTTACTGAGAACTGGAATAGATGGTCTATATTTCAATCTGATAAAAACCTTCTATGAGAAATTAACAGCCAACATCATACTAAATGGGCAAAAACTGAAGGTCTTCACTTTAAATCAAGAACAAGACAAGGATGCCCACTGTCTCCACTTCTATTCAATATAGTTCTAGATAAATAGCCAGAACAATTAGACAAGAGAGAGAAAAGGAATAAGGATTGGAAAAGAAGAAGTAAAATTATAATTATTCTATTTGTTTAAGTTGTACAATATGATCACATACTCATGAAGAAAATTACTACAGTTATGCAAATTAATATATCAAACATCTGTTACTTTTTGCATTAGTCCACGTAAGAGCTCTTGAAATCGACTCTTAGCAAATTTCAGTTTGTCATACAATACTGCTCTCATCTTCATGCTATACGCTAGATCTCTAGAATTACATAGCTGAAAGTTGTGCCTTTGAAGTACATTCTACTAATTCACATTTATTTAAATGATCCTAATGTTAGTTGGGAAGCAAACAGTACTTACATTTTTTTTATAAAAATATGAATATACAAATAATAGAAATTAAACACACAGTTGCATTAAAATAATTGTCCGCTGGTCTTTCAGGATTAATCAGTCTAAAATATCTAGAGCAAGTTCTCTTGTTTGACAGCCAGGAGGGCACAAAGCCAGAGGACAGAACAGTGTGCGAGCTCGGAGTCCTGCAGGCCACACATGCTGCGAGCGGCCAGGGAAGGCGCTCTTGCTCTGGGCACTCCCTTCGCCTTCGCTTTCCACCGTGTGGAGCTGGTCTCCTTGCCCAGCAAGCTGCTGCTCATCCTCACATAGAAAGGGCAAGGACTGCCCGAGGTTCTAATCCCACAAAGCAGGAGGGGCGTCCTCCTCAGTGGTCCCACGGCATGTTCCCGCCACGTACAGGCGCTTTCCACAAGTCCTGGCTGTGCAGCATGTGTCTCTTGCTCACAGCTTTCCTTTCCCCAGATCCTACTAGAAAGCCAACAAATGAAATAAATGCATGAATAGCAGGCATAGATTCTATTACCCCCAGAATATGGACTACCCATGTTCACAAAATTTTCTATTTAGAAAATTCCTGAATCTAAATGTCCTGAAAATTAAGACTAGTGAGTTCTCATATACCTTTTCTTAATATTTATATTAATAATACTTTGTATTAAAAAGATAGTAAGAAATAGAATAAACTCAATGAACATAATTTTAGTTAAACTCAGTGAATGTGGATATTTTATAAGGTAGAATCTCTAAGGATTTATCAGGTCCATGAAGTAGTATCTCACCTAGTTATATATAAAAATAAGATGGAACTCTGAAATGTACTGAAATATACAGACAAAACTAAGAGAAAGAATAATTGTCTTCACAACATAATATAATTTTATCTTGGAATAAAGCAGACATTCATTCATTCAAGCATTTTTTTCATGTTCTATGTAGCATATAACAGGTGGAAGATGAAGATTAACAGGACACAGACCTGGTCCTCAAGGTGCTTAAGTCTAAGTAAAGGGAAATGACCTGTGGAGAGGCTTCCAGGGCCCAGACAGGAAGGTGTGGGAGTCCTGGGGAGCAGCACAGCCCGTCAGCTCTCAGTAGTGCAAGGCACAGTGGGCTCTGCACAGTGCATTAGCGAGAACGACTAGTCATGAGATGGTTGGGAATGTGCAGAAGATTTATGTAGTAGAGATCAGGGTAGGAGCTGAACACAGCAGCAATTTGCATAAAGCTAGGGGTGGTGGTGCACGTCTGTACTCCCAGCCCTTGGGGGGCCAAGGAAGGAGGACTGATGCAAGTTCAAGGCCTGCTTGCACTACATAGTGAGATCCTGCCTCAAAAATAAATTTAAAAAGTGCATAAAGTAAGTGAAAGTCACAGTGATACAGGACTACGACACCTGGCCCAGGGATCACAGTCTTTAAGGAAAAGAGAGTAGCAGAGTAGTCAAAGATGGAGCTTTCCAAGTACACACAAACCAAACACAGGAAAGGCACAAGGGAAAGGGTGAGCTACGGAATGAGGCTGACCGCGGGCCAGCTCCGGAAGAGCTGCAACAGCATTTGGATTTTGGGGAGAAAAGGCCAACATGCACGTAAGCCCATCCACACACAGCTATGTGTGCTCATAAGTACATACCTCTGTGTGCCCATCCACACACACCCTTTCTTTGGCAAAGCACGAGCCTCCTCGGAACCCGCACTGTGCATGCAAGGGAGAAGCACAGGGAAGGCACGAGAGTCCTGGCACTGACGGAGCAGTCCAGAGGCGAGTGAAAACAGACTCCAAGTAGTGTGCGTCACTGTGTAATTTGGTGCTGAGTCACACACGGGGACCGCATGTGTGGCACGTGGTGACCAGAGCTCACATAAGTGTGCTCACAGGATGGCTGTCTTCAGTGTGTACCAGAAAGCGGCCAACCTGAAGGTTGGGCAAGGAGCTCCACCATAACACCAAGCCTGTTAGGACCAGGCAGTGTCTCTTTGCCAGGTGACCAGAAGAGTGCTTCAGAAAGGCTCATGCCTTCCTTCCCTATGGAAACGTAAGGCATTAATTCATTTTGCGGGACTCTACCGGTAGGCAAAGTCTCTTACCTGAAAGTCAGCATAGACAGCCTCTCACTGCGGGGCCTCATGTTTCCAGACATCAGAAATACCTGCAGCGACCCACGCACAAAACGAGGCGTCTAGGAGTAAGCCAGAAGGGCTGGGCTTTGGGCAAGATGTAGATGCTGTTAGGCTCAGAAGGCTCAGGGCGTTGGGAGATGGAGCTGTTAACTGAGAGAGTAAAGACAGCCTTCCACATGCATGCGTAGGACAGCCAAAAGCCCCAGTACACCTGGGTCAGAGGTTGGAACAGACTTCCCTCTGTGGACAGCTCGGGTTTCTTCCCCCCACTAGAACTGCTTCTTCAGAGGGTCGGAAGCAGGACTACCTTTAGGCTCTGAGGCACCTCTGCTTCTCTGTGCTGTTGGAGTTGGGGTGGGAAAAGAATTGCTGAAGTGGTCAAAGAATGAACTGAATTCTATCTTACTGTTTAACCCTTCCTCTCTGTACCTAGTAATTTCTCTAAAACAGAAATTCATAGTGTCTTTACTGATTACTAGGTGGATGTCCCAGTGTGGAAGACTGCAGAAACAGATCTGCTTTTGTTTTGAAAATTGTGCACAAAAAGCTAATAGCATCTATAGTCTGCTCCTAGCACAGTTTTTCCTCATAAAAATTGATATTAGATTATAGGAGTACATAGACACCAATTTCTTCTCATAGAGACATCTCACTGAAGTATATTACTAGAGAAATGAAAGGTATAGGTTGAGAAATTGGTGTTAGACCTCGGGCAATGTTCAATAGAGAGCGACATATTAAAACTGTATTAAAAAGGATAACCTGGCATAGACTAAAATGAAACTAGCAACCAATGTGTATATCTGTAGTATTCAAAGTCTTTGCATACTGAAAGCTTTGAAAATCATGCATGAATTCTGAACACATAAAAGTAAATAAAAATTAGGGTAAATGGAATTTCGCTGTTTTTTCCATAGCCCATCAGTGAGCTCACGTGTTAGGGTGTGCGCCCGCCCTGAAGTGGGTAGCACATGGACAGTGTATCCTTGTGGTAAGATTCAAGTGTGCAAAGTTCATTGTTTACTAAGTTCATATTCTGGTGCATTAGAGCCTCAGAAATGATCCCGGTTGCATAACTGGGACTTTCCTTTGGAATGCATCCCTCCGCTTCTTCCCTTACTCAAACCTCCTTCATTATTTGATATTGAAACACTATACTTTATTTGCACCATTGCTTCCCTACGGCCTTCCAGACTTCTGAAGATGACGATTTCATTTTATCCATAAAATTCCTGCCTGGGACTCGTGCTAAGCTCCCACCTGCTCAGCTGCAGAGCTCTGAAAGTGTTGGTGGGCAGGCATCCTCCAGACAGCTACAGCATAAGGTGGTGCTCTTTCTGTCACAATATAAGTTGGTCATCCATTCTGAAAAGCAAAGGAATGGATTAAAAACCCCCTTTCTTGCCTTTTCCCAGTATTTCATCTTCCCTATTTCTATTACTGTATCAGAGGAGCAGATGGAGGTGATCACCATGGTGTGATTTGAGGTGGGGCTCAGGTCGGCTTCGAGAGGTGCACAGGAGCAGCTCGCCCGCACTGCCTTGCAGACTCTGTTAACTGTGAACTTGATTCGTACCCATCGTTTCTTTAAAATACTGAAACATATATTGCTTTAAGCAAGATAAATGAAGTCCGCCTTCCAAAAGAGAGCTTATCTGGATATCAAGAACACATGAGCCAGGCCCCGTGAACCCTGGCACCCCAGGAGGCTGAGGCAGGACGAGGGCAAGGTCAAGCCCAGCCTGGCAACTTAGGAAGATCCTGTCTCAAGATCAAGCAGCACACAAAGAACTAAAGACGTAGCCCAGTGTATGAAAGCCCTAATATTTAATTAACAAATATATAGGGATTAAAGTGCCAAATATGCAAAAGGAGTATCAGAAACCTAAGTGTCTTAGTATATAAGATGCAAACAAGTGAAAGCATTAACTTAATCATGGAACTACACGAGTAAAATAAAGTTACACAGTTTTAATCTCATTAGATATGTTTACCCTTTGAAATAATCTGGTTTTCTTTATTTTAATGGCTCTAATTTTATCTTTTCTGCAATAAATAATTGTATGTTAATTTCTTCATACATACTCAATGCAAAAGTACCTGTACTTTCATTTAATACTTATTTACAAACATACAGTGGTGCCTTGGTCCATAAAGGTAATTCCTTTCACATCCCGGGGAAGAGAGCTGCTGTGGTGTACGTCATCCAGTTTGGGGTTTCAGGACAAAGGTGAGCTGGCATTTCAGTAATTGATGTAATGCGATGCTTTTGATACGTAAGAAATAAAGAAAACTGATTTTAAGGGAAGGTAAGTATATGCTAGAAATAAGAAACCCACTGTCTTAGTGTAACAAAATAGAACAGTCATTGCAAATGTGCTGCTTTGTGCATTAAATGAAATTTAAAAATTGACTTTTTTATTGAGAAAACCAAACCTGCCAACTATGTAGTCTTCCGATAGAAAAATTTAGGCCGAGACAGGTTTCCAGCTGAAAATGGCATTTTTCCAGCTGAGTAAATGTGTTTCACACAATGAGATGCCCCAGTAATACACAGAAATGAAGACTCAGTCAACAGCAATACAGTTATTAGTTTTCTAGAAAATTTTTTAAAACAAATTTTAAGTTCTTTTTTTTAAAAAAAAAACCCTCTTAAGTCTAGTAATTTTTATAGTAAATTAAAATGTTCCTTAGTTTAGTCATTTATTTATTTATTTGGTACAGGATCTTGCTACACAGCTTGGACTCATAGTGATCCTCCTGTCCCATCCTCCCTGCTACTGGGATTGCAGGTGTGTGTCACCATGACCCAGGTTCTGGGGCCAGCATAGCATGCAGTACCTGGGATCAAACCCAGGTCCTTGTGCTCGCCAGGCAGGTGCTTAGACTACCGAGCTATCTCCTCAAACCAGCACTGTTCACTCCAGAGCTTATGCAGGAAGCCTGCAGAGGTTGGAACCAAGTTATGATCAAGAACAATAAATAATAAATAGCAACAGTAATAATTTGCATCTATCTAACACCCTCCAGATGCAGCTCTTAGCACGGTTCACAGTCATTAATTAAGCTTCGCAGGATTCTAGCAAGAGAAGCAAATAATTTTCAGGTGGGAAAAAATTGTACCCTTCCAAGTTTAGCTCCAGATGACGACCACACATGCGCGTAAGTTCAGCCATCCCGTCGTACCTTTTCACACCTAAAATCCTTTTTCCACCTCTATGAATTTAAGGTTATATCCCTTTTCCAGATAATGAAATGCAGACTGGGCCTTTCTGCTAGGATTGAGCCCAGGGCCGAGGCTCAGCGATAAGCACTCTGCCACTGGGCCGGGAGCCACTGCTGAGAAAGAAACTCTCTCAGCGTACCTGGCTGTCACAGTCCGTGAGCTACAGATCTGGGGACATATCCTTGAAATTTTATTTAGTGTGTGACATGCTGTGTATCTGTTTTCATGGTATAGAAATATACAACTCCACCTTTTTCCTCCTCTGTAAATAATTAGCTATAAACTCGGGAGAACACCATCTTTTTCTAGGGTCATAGGTTATTATTGTCAGCACACTCAGAAGCTGCATAGAGTTTTTTTTTTTAAACTAGAAAAACCTAAGCTAAAATTTTAAGAGTCAAGCTGTCTACTAATTTAAATTTCCACTGGTCTAACCACCACTCACACGTCAACAGACAGCACACATGTTATGTGTTTCATGCATTTCATGCTTTGATATTAAGAGCTATCCTAGGATAGTCAATATCAATGAAATATTTAGAGTATTAGTTTACACATCTTTGAATATTACTTTTGGGGAATGGGGGAATTTAATTGCTACCTTTGAAAAAGTTCATTGCATCATGCATTCTGAGGTTCATCTTTAAGTAGCAAATTCATGCATCTAATTATAAAGACGGTAGTCTGAGAAGCGAGAAATGTGGGTGCTTTTCATTTTCTTCTTAGCTGATACCCTCCGTAATGTCAAATAACCACCCAGCTTACAGCGAACTCTAAAACTGTCAGAAGCGAACTCTAAAACTGTCTAAAACTTACACTAAGACTCTTCTCGTTTTAGCGTTTTACAGTTAGTTCCAGAGAACTGACTGAGGAGAACGTGTGGGCCAATTCATTTGTCACGATAAAGGCCTGGGTTGTTAAAGCAAGAAGGGAGAGGAAAGGAGAGGAGAGGAGAGGACAGGACAGGAGAGGAGAGGAGAGGCGCTAGACCCGATGTGTGTGTCTGCTGGCTCCCCACAGTGTGCTGCACACATGTAGTAATAAAAAGAATTATTAAAAAAAAA
>NW_004524610.1:3571585-3583803 GCF_000260255.1 Octodon degus | reverse complement strand
AATTATTAAAAAAAAAAAGATCACTCGGTGCCAGCTGCGTGGGAGGGAGATCCACGGCCTAGAGCCCGACTAGAGCCCGCGGGGTTTGCTTGGGGTTTTCTCACGGACGAGGTACAATCGGGGTCAGCGGGGCCTTCTTATGTATCAATTTACTGTTTTCTTCGGAGGAGAAAATAGTCTTCATAATGAGTTCCATTTTCTAAAATTATCTGTCAACAACAAAGAATACAAAATTAAATGAGATTCTCTGAAGCTGGCGATGCCAGCTCTCCTGGGCAGAGGCCGGAGGGTGGGAAGGCCAGCACAGGAGAAGGCAGGACGAGAAGTGGGGCTCGCGGGGAGCAGCACGAGAGGCCGGGGGGGGGGCGCCCAGGTCGGGGCGCTGGCGGGGTGTAGGCCGGGGCAGGGGCCGCCCGGGAAGCCCTCACTCTGCTGTTGCCGGGGGGCCACGTTTCAGAGGAAGACTAGTTACTGAGACTTACCGCCCTGGTTTCCTCCGAAATATACTGAATGCATATTAATCTAAATTGAATCAAGAAAGCATGTGTTCAAGGAACGAATGGCTTCAGCTGCTCAAAGATTTCGCTGGGGGATAGATGACCTGAATTCTGATCTTTTCATTTTCCTCCCAGCGGCGCCGAATCTATCACAGGGTTGTGTAGACACTTTGCGCAGTACCTACCTGACAACACAAGAATCTGCTCACGATGCCGCATGCACAAATACCCTCACAGCTTGAAGAATTCTTGTCTATCCAATTAAGAAGAATTAGAGTGACACAAGTACTTGTTAACCAGGATTGCACAGTATCGAGAATTCCATTTCGCATTATTCTGAAAGAGGACATGCAATTTTCCAGACTTTGTGCTTGCATGTCTAACAGTTTCTGGAAAATGAATTTCCAAGTTCTATAGAGACTGTTGGACACAAAGTTATCGAGCAATATTTTGCTAAACACAAGTGTTTCCCTCTACATACCACCATCTGAAGTCACAGATCTGATGTGTAAAAGCCGCACTATTCTGACTGGAGTGTGAATTCCCGCGCACACATCTTAGCAATGACGTCAGAACGTGCTTGATCATGTGTTGGCGCACATTCAATTTAAATTAGTGAATGATTCATAGATGGTTGAAGGTTAGAAAATGTAAATGAAGCACAAGTTTTTCTTTTAGTTCATGTATAACTGACAGTAGAAACTATATTCAATTCATTGGAGAAAATGTATTATTTCATATATGTAACCAACACATCAATCAGCTCTTACAGTCAGTGTTTTTTTTTTTTTGTGTGTGTGTGTGGTAGAAACACGTAATGTGATGTTTTAGCAAATTCGAAGTGCATCACACAGTATCAGCTGTTACAGGCACAGCCTTCACATTGCCCAGCTTTTCTTCTGTCTAAGCACGCGTGCCTCTGACCAGCGCCCCCGAGCCCGAGCCCCAGCCTCCGCGCGCTGCCTCTCAGACTTCCTGTTGTGCTGAAGCTCTCTCTCCATACACTTTGTGAATACTTTATCTCATGATGTGGTTTACCTTTCCATTATTTGGATTGTTGCTTTTGCTACATTGTAGCAGAGGTGAAGAATTTTAAGACAGCTCTGTTTGCTTAGTTTTGCTTCTATTATGTATGCTTTTATTTTACTTTTTACAGATAAAGATATTCATTTTCATTAATTTTATTGAGAAGCAAATAGCAACAAGACAGTTTCAAACAGGTTAGTAGGACAGTTTCAATAATTAGTACATTGCATATTGTGGTCTTCATAGTGGTTGTTCATGGCACAAGGTGCAGACAGGATGTCCTGTCCAAACGCTGTTAGTATAAATCTTTCTCCTCATTGAATTAAGAGAAAGTAGCTATGTATCTATCCTAACGATTTTGTATATACAGATACAAAATGGTCCTTCATTTGTATCCTCTTTTTTTGTTTTTTAAAAAAGGGTAATAAACGAAAACAAGAGACAAGGAAAAAAATGCCATGGGGCTATCCTGCTACAATGATGTCTATGGTTAGATTTCTAAATTTCTGTGTAAAAATATGTAATTGTTTATTACAATTTTGTAAAATTTTTTTTATTTATTATGTATGATTTTAGCACCAGGTCCAAAAATTCATTTCCAAGAGCACTTTGTCAAGGAGCTTGCTTCCCTTGGACTTTCTTCTCTCCTCATCGTCTGGGCCCTGCCCGTGAGCTGGCCTCCCTCCCTGATCCACAGCTGAGCCCCGCTGAGCTCCGGCCCCAACTGTCCTTCACCACCTCCTGGGTGAGCACTTGTTTCCCGACTGGGTCCATGTCGGTGTTTACTACAGATATGCCGGTTTCCTAACACTGCTCTTGTGTTTCGGGCACCCTTGTCAGAGACCAGTTAGCTGTTACCTGTTCACCTCTACTTTAGTCCATCAGTTTATATGTCTTTTTTTTTAGGCCAGTAACTTCTTTATGACTACAGGTTTTGTGATGCAGTGTGAAGTCAAGAAGTTCGTTGTCTCTGCTTTGTTTTCTTTACCATGCAACACAGGAGGACCAGCTCACGGTGACACCCAGCGAGCAAGCACACTACTCTACATACTTGAATGTTTTTCTGGATTTCTTTTTAAGATTTCTTTGTTTGAGTATAAAAAGCACAACTGAATTTTGTATGCTACAACTTGCTGAGTGTGTCTAGCACACAGAATTCATTTTAATAGTTAGTGGGTGGAATGCATTGGGACTTTTCTATATGATCGGAGCACCTGCAAACAATAATTCTACTTTCTACTTTCCAGTTTGCATGTAGTTTTAACTACATAGTCATCTGTGGCCTTTATTATGCTGAAGTTTTATTACTTATTGAGGTTTTATCATGAAAGCGTGCTGAATTTTTGTCAACTTTTTTTTAGTTATTGAGAAGATTATATACATTTTATTCTACATTATTATATTAATGTATGTCATATTTACTGACGGTGTATGTGGAAATATCCCTGATCTTCAGGAATAACTGTTAACTCATAATTGTATTCACACTTTTAACAGGCTGTTGAAGTACCTTTTCTGGTACAGTACTGAAGATTTCTGCACCTATGTTCATAAAGATATTGGGTTATGATTTTCTTTTCTTTTTTATTATCAGATTTATTGAATTAAGATTTGCACATTATACAATACAAATTTTTAGTAGGAGTGAGTAGATTTTAGCATGTTGGCAGAGTTGTACAAGCAAAACCACAATAAAATTTAGATCATTTTTGTTACCGCAAAGCAAAATACCTTAGACGTTACCTACCAGCCCCACTGGGCCTAATCTAGGTGACCACTGAACTACTCTCTATAGCTTCTCTATTATGAGCTTTGTGTTCAAAGTAGATCATACTCATAAGTAAATAGCTTTTAATTTTTTCTTATAATTCTCATATCTAACTTTGCTATGAACAACACATGTTGCTAATGAAATGAATCTAGCAGTATCCACTCCCTTTCATTTTTTTTTTTTTTTTTTTTTTTTTTGGTGAGGGCTTGAGACTGATTGGTACTTGCATGGCTGGAACAATTAACTCATAAAATGAATCCTGGTCTTTTCCATGTTTGGAAGTTACTTAAACTATTGGTTCAATCTCCTTATTTAATATTGCCTTGTTTATATTTTCTGTTTCTTCATGATTTAGTCTTGATAAAGGAAATTATTCCTTTATTCTAGAGTAATTAATTCATTGACATGCAGTTGCTAATAGGAGTCTCATGATCCTTTCTTTTTTCTGTATTTGGTATAGGGTCTACAGGGTCTTACTACGTAGATTGGACTTGTAGTGATTCTTCTGTTTTCAACCTCCCAAGTGCTAGGATTATAGGTGAAGGCCACCAGGCCCAGTCTCAGTTGTCATCTCAGTGGGCCCCACAGGTGGAGTCAGCACGGCGTGCTGGGGGCCGAACCTCAGCTGCTGTGCTCTGCCTAAGCAGGTGCTTTAGTCCACTCAGCTATCAAGCCGGTCCTTCAGGATCCTTTTCAGTGTCTGTTGGATCAATGGTAATGTCCACTCCTTCAAAGATGCTTTTGTTTGAATCCTCTTTTTTCTTGTTCACACTAACTAAAGATTTGTTAGTATCATTTATATTTCAGAAAGCCAATTCTTGATTTCTATTATTTTTATTTTTTTCCCACTGTTATCTTTATTATTTACTTAATTTCATTACCTCGACTTAGGCTTTTTCTCTTCTTCCATACTTAAGGTATGAAGTTAAATTCTTTTATGTCTTTCTTTCTTTCCTTAAGATAGACATTTATTTTTATAAATGTTCTTCCTAAAATTACTGCTACTTCTTATAAGTTTTAGTATGGTGTTTTTATACTTTCATTTTTCTTGAGTTTTTAAAAACAATTCCTTTCTGATTTGTTCTTCAATCCATTGGTTATTCATCACAGTGTTATTTAGTTTTCCACATATTTGTGGATTCTTCCAGTTTCTTCATCTTATCAATTTCTAGTTATGTAACATTATTACGATCAGGAAAATAGATGCGTGAAACAATTTTTAATCTTCCTACATATATTGAGGCTTGCTTTGTGCTCTGAGGTATGATTGACCCAGGGGCCAGTGAGATAGCTCAGCAGACCAAAGCACCTGCTTAGGCAAGCGCAGGAACTGCAGGTCAATCCCCAGCACCACATGCGAGGGCGGGCTGAGCCAGCCAGAGTCCAGGTGTAGTGGCACATGCCTGCAATCCTAGCACTGGGGAGGCAGAAAACAGGGGGATCATCATGAGTCCGAGCTGCTTACTGAGACCCTGAAACAACCAAACACATAAAAAATAAATAAGTAAGTAAGTAAATAAGTGTGTGCTCTCCCCAGGAGAATGGTCAGTGTCTGCTGGAGGACAGGTGTCACGCTGCTGTTCAATGGAATATTGTGCACATGTTTGTTAGGGCCATTTCACATCTCTTGTTTGGTGTTTAAGTCCCTCATTTACTCCCCGATATTTAGTCTAGAAATATTCTACCCACTAACATTGAGTGGCCTGGCGTCCCCGCGTTGCTCTCTATTTCTCCTTATGTTGTATTAATATTGGCTTCATGCATTCAGGAGCTCTGAAGCAAGCATGCTTACACCTGCTGCATCCATACGACCTCCCTGCTTTACCACTGCGGTTATCTTCTCTGACTCTTCTCACAGATTGGAGTCAACGCACATTTGTAAGTAGAATCACTTCTCCTACATAAGTGTAATCCCTTCTGCTAGCTTTGGGCTCCAATTTCCTGAAAGATCTTTCATCCCTCCACTTTCTGCTGAGGGGGTCTTTAAAGCTAGGATGAGTTTCTGTTAGGCAGCATATTGTTGGGTCTTGCTCTTTTATTATATTTAGCTATGCTTTTTTAAATTGAAGAGTTTAATCAATTTTAAAGTAATTATAGACAGATCAGGAATTGGTAAGGACAGATGAAGAAATAGTATCTGCTATTTTGTTTATTCCTTTCTTCGCTGGCTTTGTATTTTGTTGGTATTGGTTTGTTTTCTTTGTTTTAGTGATATGGTTTGATTTTGTTCTCTCTGTTTTTGATGGTTACTAGGCTCCTCCTATTTTCTTTTATAGTTACTTTCTTTTTACTTGATTACTAGGATTGTATTTTTCATTATGGTGACTATGATATTTACATAATGTATCTAGTAGATTTAATAGACTATTTTAAGCTAATAACATCTTCAGAAATCAGAGACTCCTTTGGCCCCTCCACATATTTTACAGTACTAATGTCACATTTTACATTTTATGTTGCATACACACAGAATTATTAAAGCTATCATTATTTTAATATATTTAACTTTTAACTTTTATTCTAGGAGAAGTAAGTTACATGTTGCCATCACAGTATTAGAGTTACCTGGATTTGATTAGCAAATAACTTTACTAAACAGTTTCTAACATTCATATATTTTCATGTTGTTATTTAGCATCCTTTAATTCCACTACTTCCATTTCTATTTGTAAACAGACCAAATGGTGATAAAATTCTTCAGCTCTTGTTTGTCTTGAGATGTCTAATCTCTTCTTCATTTGTAAAGTAGATCATTGTTGGTTATAGTAATCTGTTTTATTACTATAAAAATTTGGTACAGGGTCTCACTATGGAGCTTGGACTCATAGTGATCCTTCTATTTTCAGCCTCCCTGATGCTGAGATTACAGGTGTGCACCACCACACTTGGACTCAGTGGCTTCAGTGTGCCCAGGGGCAGGGCTTGCACTGCATGTGGTGCTGGGGATCTCACCCTGATTCCTGCACTTGCCTAAGCAGGCGTTTAGTCCTCTGAGCTATCTCACCGGCCCTTAGTTATAGAAATGTTATTCAGCAGTTATTACTGTTGTTGTGATGGCACTGAAATTAAACCTGGAGCCTCAGGTATGCTAGATAAGTGTTCTGGGCTACACTTTCAGTATTTATTTGTCTATTTATCTTTATTTTAAGATGGGGGTCTTACTAAGTTGCCAAGGTTGCCTTAGAAGTTGTGACCCTCCTTCTACAGCCTCTTCACTTGCTAAGATCACAGATGTGTGCCTAGTTTGGAGGGTTTTTTTCTGTTTTCTACTTTGAATATATCATTTTTGTCACTACTGTCTTACCCAGCAACCATCGGTAGCCTCAGAAGTGATGAATTACTTATCACTGATTGCTTTCCAAATCATGATTTACGTGCTCAGATTTCTCGCAGTATTTGGAAAGTTTTCACCCATTATTGCTGTAAACAAGTTTCTCCCCATCTCCAACTGCCCAGAATCTATAATGCATATCCCAGAGTTCCATGGTGTCCCTACGAGTTTCATCATAGGCTCTGTTCACTGTGGTTTATTTTTGCTTGTGTAACTGGGTAATCTCAAGTTTCCGGTCTTTGAATTCACTTATTCTTTCTCCTACAAATTGAATTATTGAATGTTGAAAGTCTCTTTTTGTCAGCTTTGTAGTTGCTGCTTTGTTTCTCAAATTCTTTTGGTTCTTTTCTGTGGTTTCAGTATTTTCTTGACTTCATTGAGTTGTCTGTTTGTTCTCTGTAAAGTCTCATTAAGTTCTATCTGAACAGTTACTTTGGTTCGTTGTTAGAGAATCCATAGGTTTTCTGCCTTCTACTCCAGGAGGTAAAACTTCCTTACCCTCTTTGCTTGTGCAGTGTTTATCTAATTATCTGTGCAGTTTGGCATTGTATGTGTCACTTGAAGGAACATCACTTTTCCCAGTCTTTATAGACTCGCTTAGCATGTATATATTTTCTTCTGTCAGATTTCTGTGTTGATGGAACAGCCTTGGGTATTAGAGTAGAATAAACTTCAAACCAGATTGTGAGGCTCTTACTAGATGTGAACTATCTATTAATCATGGGAAGACTATGATTTATAGCACAGGTGAGTGTGTATCCTGTCTGTCTCTGTGCAGATGGGACTGCCTCTGATACTGTGGTCCGCAGGGATGGTGCCTGTAAACAGGCAAGACTTCTCGTGGACCACAGCCATGTGAGACTGGAGGCTGGCTACAGGAACAGCTTGATGGGGCTGTGAGCAGGTGCACATTCACTAGCACAGAGGGGCACATCCTCACTGAGGCTTTAGGCAGGGAAACAATCTAAATGGCCCCAGAGGCACAAGTAGGCACGTCTGCATTTCTTTAATGTACAGACACGATGTTATAAAATTTCTTTAAGAAATGTGTTGGGGCCAAGTCCTGTAGGAGGGGAATGAGTAGGATCAAATGTAGTGTTGCACATTCTCTGAACTTTTTTTGATGTCTTTTAAAAATCTTTTTAAATTTGGTTCATGAAGTGGACTTATCTTTGTCTGTTTTCATCCTTTAAATGCTAAACATTAAAGAACTTATCATGGCTGTATAAAAGCATCCCATTTCCTCTGGACATGATGATTTCACACTGGTGACCATGGTAGCTGCTCTCTGATGTGACCATTACTGACCTATTTTCTCTGGCACACAGTGCTGAATTAACAGCACAGCAAGCACATCACCTTTTATACCAAGACAGCCACCTCAGAACTCTTCTTTATTATTTTCAATTATATAAAATGTGAGATCCAATTGCTTTAAATGTTTCTGCAATACCTTTCACAGAGGCACTTGTTTTCATAAATGGATAGAAGTTGACATGTCATGTTGTTTCTGGAAATGACATAATCTATACTCAGGATAATATTATTGACTTCTTCAGGTAATGAAGAATTGAATTTTCATCAGGATAAACATCTGTTAAAATCAAGGTTTTTCTCACTCTCCAAGAATATTCTACCTCCTTAAAATAAACATTTGTGTCTGGTCTATAGTACTGTTTGCCTAACCATATTGGACATTGTATCATTACATGTTGTTGCAAACGGTAAATAGCTTAAACCCTTTTACTCTTTACAAAGCATTTCACTGAGTCATTTAATCAGCACTTACTGATTTGCCTCTGCCCTCAGTACCAGGCTGCTGCATAATCCTGCAGACCTTGCTCTGTGTGGTGCAGGCTGATGGATCCCTCGGGAGATGGACCTTCAGCTCAAGCAGTTCTTGAACCTTGAAGGAAGGTATGAATCTTCAGATTCACACAAGTGATTCTTGTCAATCTGATTGGAAATGAGTAAGAAGATTACCTTGCATATGTTCTGTGGCTCTAAACACAAAAGTAACATCTCGCAAGCAAATAGAGGGAAGAAAATATCCTAACCACAGAAAGCAATTGCATAGATAGCTAACTTCCAATGATTATAACCACAATAGTAAGGGCTGGGGAGACAGCTCAGTAGAATAAGTGCTTGACTGGCAAGTGCAAGGTCCTGAGTTCAATCCCCAGTACTGCAAAACAAACGAACAAAAAACCTCACCACAGTAGTAATAAAATAAGAACAATATAATTTTTGCTGTTAGGAAGAACTTTAGAGTACAGACTGTAGTAGAACATAGAAGAAAATACAGAAGAAATACAACTGTTCACCCATAATTACATGTGTCATGGATTATGCAAAAATGGGGATAAACTTAAAGTACATAAACAAGGAAAATGGAAGATATTAACCATAGACGGCTAGAGAAACAGCAAATACAGAACATGCTGTAAGAGGAAAAAAGAAAGAAGAGTGATCTAAAAGGTAAAAATGGAGCAAAGAAATTGATAAATTTGGCAGTAAATGTAAATAAGAATGTTTCAAATAAAAATATTTTAATATTATAAATTATGACTACTTTCAGAAAAAAATGAAATAAAATATTAACAATACTATAATCATCAGATTGATGCTTTATGAAGTTTTTGTTATCCTAGAGGAAGGTGGTTTACTGTGTCAATTAAATATTTGTTGTTCCTTAAAGCATACAAGTCAAAATCTTGCATATAACCACTAAAATATTTTCAGGTGGATGTTTTACTTATACAGTAAACCATAAAAGAGACTAAATCCAAAAAAGAAATAGAAAAAAAAGGAAAGACAAGCAAATAAATTGTAAGGACAAACCTAACTTAAGATGGCATATAAGAAAATAGCATTTATAGTGATGAATTGTAGATTATTCACCATTTAAAACAGATTGAGACATAATCCAGGTATATCAAGCATAGCCTAGGTGTATCTAGTGCCTAATAGCTGCAACAGACTGACAGATAATTAGAATGAGTTCCAGGCTCTGCCTTGGTCTGTTGGCTCCATCTCTGTTTCTTCCTCACCCTCAACTGCCACCATGCTGGTTCCTTTCCTTGCCATAAGTACAGCAATATTATTTCTCAAGGTACTCTTTATTTTTAATAAAGTTTATCAGTCTGTAGTTACCTCAAATACATATCCCTTCTTTTATTTTATTTTTTTCCTGTTTTAAACTTTTTATTTTTTTCCCATAATTTTATTGAGAAACAAATAGAAATGAGACAGTTTCAAATCCGATTAGTAGGACAGTTTCAATAACTAATACAATGCACACTGTTGTCTTAGTGGTTATTCATTGTACAAGATGCAGACATGATATCCTATTTACAAACGCTATTAGAACAAATCTTTCTATTCATTGAATTAAGAGAATGTAGTTGTGTATCTATCATAACTATTTTGAATATACAGATACAAAATAGTCATTCATTTGTATCCTTTTTTTTGGTTTAGTTTTGTCATTTAAATATTAAGGTGTGTGAATTCAGCAAAATATTCCAAAATAGTCCAGTAGTCCATCGATGATGTAGAGTGTGCCTAAGGAGAGTCACATGGAGAGAAAACATTATCTCAGGCTTTCACAGAGAGCACATTGGTCAAGCAATGGCTGTGATTCTTCCACATGGCTGACACTGACAAAAGATCTACAAACCGCGGTACAGGGTTTCAGGGTAAGTTCTGAGGGGATCTGACTGACCTTGTCAGATACAAAATTTACATTTCTTTTTATATAGGTCTTGCATTCTTGTGTTTTTTTAATGCCTACTTCCCAAGTCTTCTTCATGCGTGCTGAGACTTTGCCCTGTTCATTGGTGAATATTCATAAACTAAATAATTCCTACTCCATGTGATCACTAAAATTATAATTAAATATAGTAAACTATCATATTAAAGAGTCTCTTGTTGACAAAAATAAGCTTAGGCCAATTCAATTTAACAAAGCCTATGACCTCAAGTAAAGGGTGCAGGCCCAGGCACCCCTCCAGGCCAAACACAGCTCAGAATTCCCCCACCTACAATCTGACGGGCTATCTTTTTAACTAGAAGCAGCACAACACGACTTGCAGAAACCTCTTCCTTGGTGAAGTTTGACATTTGCCTTAATCAGGTACAATTTGGAAACATCCTGAGATTTGGCTGCTGTGTTTACTGCTGTGATTGGCTGAGGTTATCAGGGCATGCACATAGCTTAGTGTGGTGATTAATCTTGATTGTCAACTACAGTGGATTCAGAGACTCCAGTGGAGGCTACCAGGTGGCAAGGCCATGACCTCAATGGTGGATGGACCCACTAGCACAGTCCCAGCTGAAGGCCTGGAAAGGGGCAGGGCCTAGCTGACCAGGCGTGCGAGAGGACATCTGGCCCTTGGTGCCTTCCTCTCTGGATCTCCCTGTTCTCTGCCCTCGGATGCCAAGAGCTGGGCAGCTGCCAGGGTGTTTCTTCCTGGAGCCAGATGACCATGGACTGAGCCAAAATCAGCGTCTCTGAAGTTGCAGGTATCAGATGTTTTGTGTCCTGAGCAATGGAAAGATGACTAAGACCCTTAGTTTGTGACTTGCATGTCCGTGAAGCAGGGGGCAGCACACTGTGCACAGGGACCACTTTGGGCCAAGTTTTATCACATTTCTGGAGTCAATTTAAGCCAAATTCAACACTTTTCCTAGAGGTGGTATAGAGGTATCCAAGGAATCACTCTACCTCACAGGATACTTGAGAGGAGATTTTGTCTTATTACTAAGCAGTCACATTTTAAAAATTAACATTTAAAAAAATCTCCCTCACACATGTTTAGCAAGGGAAAGATTTAAGTGATAAACATCAGGACAGAGAGATTTAAGAGATCAAGTTGTTGGGCAGCCTGCATTTTCCTTCATTAGTGTGACCAGAAAAGGTACCTGTAGAGCGAGTCCCATGGAATAGCCTTTGATGGAGAAGTCCTTCCAGCACTGCAATCAAGAAAATTGAACGTTTCCTCTCTGGCAATGGGAACTGAGGAGAACTAGACAATGTCAGTATGGAGACAAGCTGTCCACGTTAAGAAATGTGGTGATGTTGCAAGAGTGTATTTCCTTTCCTGCATGAGACAGCTAAAAACAAGATAAACTGTATGAAGTAATGGTTTACAGAATTGAAATCAGCTAACAACAGACATCAGTCTCTGGGAAAAGAAGCAGGCAAGGGAAGCCAGTGGGCGGGCTTCTCCCTGAGCTAGGCAGGGTGGAACTGGGGGCTAAAGGAATAGAGCTTTCAGGGCAGAGAACCAGGGAAAGCTACGCAGAAGAGAGGTTCACGGATCTGCAGTGTTCGTTTCTGAATCTTCTGAGGCCAGAGGAAGAACAACCCTTGGAACACAAAAGACTGGGCTTATGACTTTGCATCAGTCCTTTTGGCAAATTTCAGAATCACAGGACATTGGTAGGTTATGCAGAAGGCTGCTCCCTACTGTAGAATGTGGCTTGCATTCTTTGTAGAGGCCTCCTTCAGTAAGCACTGTAGTTTTGAAATTCATCTGTGTTTATTACAGCAAAAATCTGCTGAAAGGTATTCTAGTCCATGAAAATACTA
>NW_004524610.1:3566613-3570765 GCF_000260255.1 Octodon degus | reverse complement strand
CATTTTCATTGTGTACTCTTTTATTTATAATCATAGAGTAAAATGTTTTGAAGGTACAAGTATGACAATAAATATTTTAATTTTTAAATTTCAATAAAACACAACTATTTAAATTTAGTGATATAAATGGACTGCTTAATTTTTCTTCCATTTATTGTATCATGTCATTGATTTTACATGTTTTCATGTTTTTTTTTCTCTCATTCGCCTTTTCTGTATTTCTTTATTTAATAAAGGTGTCAAGTTTCTACTTACTTTCATTATTTCTGAAAATACACTATTCTTTTTGTTCAAATACTTTATTTTCAGTTATTACACTATTTTTTCCTACCATAAATAAGATAAAATGGTAGAGAAGCCCTTCCCTAATGAAGGACTTTTTGCAAGTATTTAAGAAAGTTACTGGGTAATTTTCAGAGACAAACAGTCCCCCAAATGCCTTGACTGAGGTGAGTTCTTTCTTTCTCCCTGTTGCCTTGAAGCACAGGGCTGCAGGACGCCAGGGGCTGCTCCGCACGGTCCTCCCATTTCCTGCCATGAGGTCTGCTCAGTCACTCCCTGCAGTGTTTTACGTGCATGTGAAGAACTGCTCCACACACTGTGTAAGCTCGCAGTTCACAAGAGGCCATAAAGAATTCCAGTGGAAATTTGTGTTTCTTTTCTAAAAGGTGTCCCCTGCAAGGGGCACAATCACTCCTGCAATTAGCTGTTTTGCTGGTAATTGATTAACCATAATGAGCAGCAGGACAGTGTGGAAGCAGAGGTTCACCCAAGTGCTGGCCCGGCTTACCACGGGCAGGCGGTTATTAATATTAATAGGTAACAATAGACCTAGGAGCTAATTGTGAGCATATTTCTCCAAAATGAAAACACAAGCTATACTTCTATGGTACTCCACTGATGTGATTTGTTTCTTCCTTATGGCTTAGCAAAACTTTTCAAGAAGTTCAGGTTTCTTTTTCACTGGTTTCTCTCACTTTTAGGTAAGAACTGAATAATTTTCTTTTAATTTTCTCTGAGTCCACCATTTGCCATACTGTGCCAGGCTTCTAAGTTTTACTTAGGAGTTAAAGCTTCTATTTTTGGTGAGACCATTTCCTGGTGTTGTTTTTTAAGGTGTGTTTGTCTCTCAAGCATCTAAGCCTGTTTGCATTTTGGGTGTGGAAGATTTTGGGTGACTGCAGTTGTCATTTTCCAATGAGATACCTATTATTTAATCTGTTTATGTCATTTAATTTTTTTTAGGTACTGTCTTAATTGCTTTTCTCTTGTTGCTGGGACAAAAATAGCTGACTCCCAAAATTAAGGAAGGAAAGGTTTATTTAGCTCACAGTTTGTGGAGGTTTCGGTCCATACTTGGATGACTCCAAGGCAGAGTGGCACATGGCAGAGGGCATAGATTCATGGTGGCAGAAAACAGCACAGAGCAAGGGCAAAAAGAAGGAGCAGCAGCGGTGGCAGAGCTAGGGCAGCAAGACTCTCTCCCTTCTTATACTGCATTCAGACTATCTGCCCAAGGCTGGGTGTAGCACTCACATGCATAATCCCAACAGCACTCAAGCCCATAATCCCAGCATTGGATCATGAATTAATCCCAACCTCTACAAACTGCCCCATGACGGCATGAGGTTTTGGGGGAACAACTAGACACAAATGATAACAGACACCAATGAGCACTATGCGGAAATGTTCTTCAAATGCTCATCAGTGTTCATTGAAATGTAAATATAATGACCACACTTGGCATAACAGAGAACTGTGGCCAGAGAGGCCCTCCAAGGACTTAGGGAAGTGAAACTGATGGACAAGGACAGGAGAAGTCTGCACTTAGTGTGAGCCAGTGTTGGTTTCCATCTTCTTAACCTCTTCATTAATTGTACGTGATCTGCAATTTATGATGACTTAGCTAAATATTCTGACTCTATAATGATGAAAAGGGATGCGCACTCTGTAAATCTCATCTGCCGCCTTGAATTGTGGTATTTTCCAGGGACAGTGACATGGGTGCTGATGCTCTTCTGAAATGCTGGGCAGCAACTTCAAGCCACAGCGCCTGGTGGCTGCACAATAGCCGAACAACAAGGCATCCTGCTCCGTGCGTGGAGGTTACACTACCCGAGACTGTCAGCACTTTACTACGAAGAGGCTTCTCATAGGTGATCACCAACTGGAGAGAAAAGTGCTCGGAGTGCATTCAAGCAGGCTACAGCAAGGAAGATGGCCCATGAGTTACACGTAGTGAATGTAGGTTTTATTAATAATATGCTTAATACATAATGTGGCTTATCTGGAGATAACAGAAGAGCAACTGGTTATCGAGGAATTACTTATATACAATTACAGGATCAAAGAGTACAATTGGGTTAATTTTGAAAACTGTGCACAATCATAAATCCTTCATCACAGTTAAAATATAGTCATTATCCTCCATCGATCTCAAGATTCTACCTGATTAGGGCCAGGGAGACAGCTCAGTGGAATAAGTGCTTGCCTAGCAAGCACAAGGTCCTGAGTTCAATCCCTGGTACCACCAAAAACAAACAAACACACAAACAAACAAACTAACAAAAATATTCTACCTGATTCATTTTTATCTTCTCTATCCTTGTATCAGATAAACACCAATTTTTTTCATTACAGATTAATTTTCGCAGTATGTGAGTGGAAACCTACAGAATGTACTCTTTTCCACCTTTCTTCTGTCTCTGAGTTTCACACAAAATGTCATTCCTGTCAGCATCCTTTCCTTTTCTGTGCTGTCTCACACTCGAGTCCACGGATGTGCAGGCCACTTGCTCACTCTGTTCCTGACAGCCACATTGCTTGACAAACAGGAAGAACGTCGCCATGAGTCTTTATGCATACTTTACGGGCATAGATCGCATTTATTTTGGTACATACTGAATTGTAAAAGCTGGATTACAGCTCCGATGTATATCTACCTTTGGGAGGGACCTGAAGAGTTTTCCCAAGGTGAAAGCATTTGACGTTCCCACCAGCTGGAGTCACAGCTGGAGTGACAACTCATCTTGCTCCATATTGTCTCCAAAGAGGCACACAGGAAGATTGTGGAAATGGATTTATTTGGCATTGTTCATTTTAGAATCACAAGCTTGGTACGTAAGTGGCTCCTCATCATGACTTTGACAGCATTCAGATGAATAATGTTAAGCATCTCAGGTGATCATTGTTAGTTCTGTGTTCCTTTACTTTTTGAAATGTTTGTTGAGATTTTTATTCAATTCATATTATTATCTACATATTATTGAACTGTAAGGATTCCTTATACATCATGCATACATGCTTATTATTAAATACATGGTGTATATTTTTCCAATATTATCAATATTTATCTACTGTACAGATATTTTATCTTATTATATTTTTAAAAATTTACTTGAAGCTTTATTTCATTGTCTTTTTTGAGACAATGTTTTGCTATGCCATTCAGGCTGGCCTTGAGCTCACCACGTAGCCCAGGCTGGTTTCAAACCTGCAATGATCCTCTTGCCTCAGCCTCCTGAGTGCTGGGATTCCAGGCGGGTGCCATCCTGCCTGGCACTATTTGAAGCTTTGGGGAAATGAGCTTGGTGACTTCTAATTTATTACTTCTGCTCTCCCTTATGGCTCATGCTTTATGTGCTTTGCAATGAGGGGCTCTTCCTAATCCAATTTTTAAAAGAAGTTTACTGACTGTTGGGGAAAAGAAAGAGACAAAATAGTGAGTTAAGCTTGATTCATGTCAGCTTGATTGTCAGTCTCCCATGTTGTAGATTTATAATTTTAGATTTCACCTGTGGGACTGTGACCCATTTCTAAGTCACATTTCTCTATGATGAAGGGTACTTTACAGTGCATTTTTACCATCTATAAATTCATCTGTTGCAACCCTATTTATTGGAATAATTTTTCCTTTCCACTAAATTTCCTTGGATTCTTTCGTTGAAAGCATCTGGCCATGTAGGTCTTGGTCTCCTTCAACACTGTTGGTTTTCATCCCTTGTTCTTCAAGGGATCTCTTGATAACACCACTGTGTCTTCATTGCTAAAGCATCATAGTGGGGCTACGATAATATAGTTCCTAAGTGTATTTTATGGTTTATACTGATGCTGCGACTGTATCATTTTTATATTAATTTAAATTACATAACT
>NW_004524610.1:3561279-3565877 GCF_000260255.1 Octodon degus | reverse complement strand
GCTGGGCTCTGTCATCCGCGTCCCACCCACCAGGATCTCCAGCCCTGCTGCTTCCAAGGCCGTGAGCATCTCATGCATTTGTGGTGAGCAGTCAGCTTGCAGACTCCTGTCTTTGCCCAACTGCCTTGATGATGAAAGCACAAGCTATTTCTCATTACCTAGGAGTCGGAGATGCACAATTTAATAAAAAGCTTTTAAAATCTGAAGTAAATTTTAAAAGTCCACTCAACTTCTACAGGTCTAACAAAGTCAATCACGTGTTTTTATTCAGTATTTTCTCTAACCCTTCAGTAACAGATCTGACCTGCTCCAGACCTTTACATTGAGCAGATAATTCCCATCTTTCCACCACTGTCCTGCTCAGTGGAGCAACAATGGCGTTTATGGGCTAATTTCATTTTTTACTGTAATAATCCACTCAGTGATATCTACAAGTGGTCTTACATATTCCATTATTTCCTGAGCAAAAGTACAATGTGAAAAGTACTTTTTATTCTCTTTAGAGTGCAAGGCCAGCTCTCTCTCAGTTCTTTCATGAAGAGTAGTAACAATATTTTAATATTTAATTTGAAATAGCCAGTCTGGGGAAAATTACTTTGAAATATTTAACTATTCTATTTTCCAGGTGGTACTGGTGAAATTCCAGGTCTAAATTCTGCGTCCGAGTCACAGTTCACTTGCACATTACTTCCCTGCCTCCCTTGCCTTTTACCTGCTCTGCAGCCCGGATCATTCCTACTCCTCTTTGACTTCTGTCTGAGCGAAATCTCTGCTGTAGCTGCATCTCTATGTATAATTAGAACACATAAGATCGCACCTCTGGGGAGAAACGAGAGTTTGCACTGATCAGGAGCTCTTCCTTCTTCATAGGAAGAAAAGTGCATGTGTACATGGCATGTTCTTCTGGCTGGAGCTCATCAGAAGAAGCTCGTGACATTTGGATATACGGTGCTCGTGCATGTCTCCGATGTCAAAATAACTGGTAGGTCACGCGCAGGCTTTGGTACCAGGATGCTGACATTTGCTTTCATCAATATCTGAACTTTTCAAGAACAGGCTTGGGCAAAGCCACGCTGAGAGATATCGAGATCACCCGGGGATGTTCGCTCAGCCGGGGCTTCGGAGTTGAGTGTGAACTGTCTGTTGCACTCTCCTGCGGGCTGCTCTTTACAGAGGAACAATAGCGTTTAATGAATTTTAGTCTCATTTCACTGAAACACCAAATTATAATCAACTAAAATAACACAGGAATTATGTGTTTTGAAAATGAAAATAGTTTTCCAGCAACTGAGAAGTTCAGACGTAATTACTAAATGATTGCTAGAAAGGAAGTTGGCATTCACCTTGGTTAGAATACACAGCACTCAACTATTTTTAAGAAGTGTTAGTGATTGAGATGTAGGACTAATATCAAAGGTGGATTCAAACTTTTTGAGAACATAAGAAGCTTCTTTGTTATCTAAATAAATGTTGAAAATGAGACAATGACACAAATGTCACCAAACAGAAGGCTTGTCAGCAGTGTCACTTATCTCAGGCATTTACTTTTTGTTGGCTAGACAACAGTTGCCAGCTATATGGCCAGTATGCAAATGAGGAGTACTGACCTCAGAGTGCAGAAATAATGTACACCAAGTACAATCTTATTTTCTGCTGAAGGAGTCTTACAGTCTTGGACCGTTTTACCCAACATCATGAGAGCTTAGGGTTAAAGGACATCAAGGTGATTTTAAGTCAGACAGTTCTTTAAGAAAAGAATCTTCAGGCCAGAGAGCTAGCTCAGCATACTAAGTGCCTACTTAGGCAAGTGCACAAACCAGAGTTCGATCCCTTGCATGACATGCCACACTGGTCTCGGCCCTGGGCATGTTTAACCAGTCATTGAGACTGGGCATGGTTGAGCACACCTGTAATCCCAGCACTGAGGAGACTGAGACAGGAGGGTCACTATGAATCTGAGGTGCATAGTGAGACCCTGTAACAAACAAACAAATAAATAAATGCATAGAAAAGAATCTTCAAGAAACATCAAACTATGTTTTTTAAATTTTAAAAAATCTTTTATTTATTTATGTATTTGGTGCAGGGTCTCAGTATGCAGCTGCGATGCATAGCGATCCTCCTGTCTCAGCCCCCTCAGCACCAGCATTACAGGTATGGGCCACCATGCCTGGTTTTAGTGGCTGGCTTTGTGCTAGGGATCAAACCCAGGTCCTTGTGCTTGCCAAGCAGTTACTTAGACTGCTGAGCTATCTCCCCAGCCCACATCAAACTATGTTTTGAGATATTTTTCTCTAAACACATGAAATAATAATTATTATTATTATTTGTGTTTTAAGGAAGGATCTACAGGGTGTTTAAGGTCTCACTACTAGATCAGACTTGTAGTGATCTGCCTGGTTACAGCCTCCCAAGAGCTGGGATTACAGGCACGTGCCACCATGCCCAGTCTCAGTTGCTGCCTCAGAGCCCCCCGGGGGCTCGGCCAGCCCTGCAGGCCCAGGGATCAAACATCTGCTTGCAGGTGCTTTAATCCGCTGAGCTATTTGGCCAGCCCTAAAAAATTAATTATTAAATCACACCAGTCTCATGAGCCTCTTATATCCTATGTGAAATCATAAGATTCTTTTAAGGAACGGAATTTTTTTCATTCCTAGATGTTGTGAGACTCTAGCTCGGTACGAACAGTGACAATATTATTTTCTTGCGTTCTTGCCCCTCACTGGTCTCTTCTGTAGTAATCCCCCTTCCACATCATGTCATCCACAGAAAAGGCTTGCGCTGCGGCCAGTGTGCTTGCCTTGCTTGTCCCTCCTCTTCGTGATGGCCTCCATTTCTGGTTGCCTGGATTGGAAATGTCTTCAAATCCTCAAGTTGATTGGATTTGATTTTCTCCTTACTTCATTACACAACAAAACCAGCCTCTGTTCCAGTTTTACTGAACGCTGTCGAAGTTCTTCCTGTCACTCAACTGTCCCCCTGGGAAGTTACGCCTGACTCCTTCTCGCTCCGGTCCAGCTGATGACAAATTTTGTCTCTTGTGTCACTGAAGTGTCTGAATCCTCTGTCCCTTCTCCTGTTCTCACTGCCATCGTCTCGGCCTGTTCCTTTTCTCCCGTGCACAGGTATTTCAGTGCAAAGAACCCGTCCCTGTACTGTGTCACTCGCTCGCTTGTGCAGATGATATTCCCTCCACAGTCTTTGTTTCAGAGTCTGAGAATAAAATAGGGAAACCACACCTGCATCTCTTGGGAGGTCAGGGCTGTGTAGGTGACATCAATGAGTGGGATTTACTGTGCATTTGGGGGAAAAGAGGCACTTCGCATTGGCCTCGCTGGTCAGGACAATGATTCTAGACGTCGATGTTATGAACCCTCTTCTAGGTGGAGACTGAGCAATGGTCTCCGATCCGAAGACAACAGTCAAGCCCTCTACAGCTCCAGTGCCTTTGTGTCTTGCTGTACTTCTCACGATCAGTTTCCCACGTGGCCCTGAGCTTTCATGCCTTTACACCAACTAACAGGCAACCCAGAATGACCTTCATTCCCTTGATCGCCTGGGAGCCCTGACTGTCCTTCAGAACTCAGCCTGTGTGTCCTGTGCTCTAATTAGCTGTTGGTCACTGCCCTGGGAAACCTACGCACCATCTTCTAAATGTGCCCCCGCAGTCCGAGCCCGTGCCTGGAGGGGAGTCGGTCCCGCTGCTCTGCGAGTGTGACCGTGTTGAGCACATGCCCCAGCCAGAGCACTCTGCGAAGGCAGAGGCATTTACACTTTCAATCCTGTTTCCCTTTCCTTGTCGGGAGGAGCCCTTACCATGTCACTTGACTAGACTGTGAGCCAAGGAAGGTGCCGAGAAAGGCCCACTTTTGCCCACTCTGTTACCTATTTCTGATCTCATTCCCATCACATTCCTCAGTTCACCCAAATACCTAAAGCTGTCCACCTTCACGTCCTGGACACAGCAGGATCTCTCCTGCCATAACACAGGATCATCTCTTGCTTAAATGTCTTTTCCTCAAGTTTTTGTCTATTTTCCTTCATCTGTTCCTATTAACAGAAAGCTTCCCTGAAAAAATAAATACGCACGTAGCTCCAATCTTTATTAATCCTCCTCATGCTTTTCCCCTTTTCCTGTCTCGATGTAATCCACACCTGTGTCGGACACGGTATGTGTTTGTTTTCTTATTACTCTGCGCCTCCACCACCTGGACAGAAGCCCCCAAAGCAGGTGCATCCCTTCTTTCATGCACTATATGTCTTCCAAGTCTGGACTAGGCGGCAGCACATGGCAGGCGCTGCCTGGCATTTGTCTGATGAACAGCACACATGGCACTCAGTCAAGCTCTCATCCTAACCACGAGCAGTGCTCGTGGAGGGACTGCTGCTGCGTCTGCTGACCTCACGTGCTGTCCTCATGTCCCCCACCTGTGCAGGTGTCCTGGCCTGAGCTGTGCCTGCTTCTTACACTGTCAGGTGACAGACTCTCCTGGAAGGTGAGTCTTCAGCTACGAGCTCCAGGAAACTTTGCTTCAAGCCCAACGTGGTAGGAAGGTGAGCAGAGGACACATGGCCATAAAGGTCAGGGAGGAAAGAAC
>NW_004524610.1:3557629-3558827 GCF_000260255.1 Octodon degus | reverse complement strand
AAAAAAAAACCTAAATACATGGAAATCAAATAACATCCTAATCAGCAACCAATGGGTAACAGATGAAGTTAAACAAGAAATTGAACAATATCTACAATTCAATGAAAAATCAACCACAAATTATTGGAATAGGGGATGTGATGAAATCAGTTCTCAGAGGGAAATTTATAGCTGTGAACTCACACATTAGGAAAACAGAATGGGAACAAATAAACACCCTAATGCTGCACCTCCAACAACTAGAAAAGGAAGAGTAAACCAATCCCAAAGCCCAAAGATGGGAAAAAATTATAATGATTAGATCAGAAATTAATTCAATTGAGACAAAGAAAACAGTTCAAAGAATTAATGAATCAAAAAGCTGATTCTTTGAAAAATTAAATAAAATTGATAAGCCCCTTCCTAACCTCATCAAAAAGAGGAAAGAAAAAATTCAAATACAAGCAATAAGGAATGAAAAGGGTGTAATTACCCCAGACCCAGTGAAAATTCAGAAGATTACCATTAGCTACTTTGAGAATCTTTACTCTCACAGAATAGAAGACACAGACAAAATGGACAGATTCCTAGAAATGTACAAATTAGAAAACTGAATAAAAAAGATATAACAACTCTCAATAACCAAATAACAGCCAGTGAAATATGAAATGTAATAAAAAATCTAGAACAAAGAAAAGTCTATGTCCTGATGAATTGACAGGTGAATTCTACAAGAAATTTACAGAAGATGTAGTCCCTGTACTCCTCAATCTCTTCAATGAAATTGAAAAGGAAGCCATCTGCACAAAATCATTCCTTGAAGCAAGTATTATACTGATATCAAAAACAGGGAAAGACACAATTTAAACAGAGAACTACAGGCCAATCTCCATCATGAATGTTGATGCAAAAATCTTCAATAAAGTCCTAGCAAATAGAATACAGCAAATCATGAAGAAGATCATACATCATGACCAGGTAGTATTCATCCCAGGGATGCAAGGATGCTTCAATATTCAAAAATCTATAAATGTAATACACTATATCAATAGAGCGAAAATTAAAAACCACATGATCATCTCCATTGATGCAAAAAAGGCTTTTGACAAAGTCCAACACTCATTCATGTTCAAAGTCTTACAGAAAATTGGAATAGATGGCCTCTACTTCAATCTGATAAGAGCCATCTATGACAACCCAATGGCTAACATACTTCTAA
>NW_004524610.1:3547980-3557529 GCF_000260255.1 Octodon degus | reverse complement strand
AAGACTTCAATGGTCCTTTATGAATCTAAGTTTATGACTAAATCTTTGACACAGGCCTCAATGAAAAACTTTGTAACTTGAATTAGTATTGCATTTATTATTTGCCATTATAATAATATAATTCTATACAGCCTCTCTGCTTTTCTTACATTTTGCCACATGCCTTATTTGCTTCCTTAACTTGTGAAGTCCATTTGGAAAAGCTGTGTCTTGCATCTTCTGAGCTTTACACCCCAACAAACACATTGGCCTCATAGCCCACATGTGCCCTTCTGGGTAGTTCTCAATTCTAGCTCTGACATAAAGGAGTGGGCAGAAGAGGTTATGGAAATGAACTCGATTTACAATATGTGATAGCTCAAGAAAATTTATACATTACTGTTTTTCCAGGAAATACTTAAATATTTATTGGTTAATTCAGTGACCGTTCTTCACAAGCATACAAATTCTGGCATGAGATGTCTTTTCTCAGCTGTTAGCAGCGCTTGGTCATCCATCACCTGTTCAAAGACTTTCGGTCCTTTAGCAACTGAGCTGCCTGCACTGGGAGCCACCTGGTAGGTGCTGCGCCCCACAAGCTCCACACCGCTTCCTCCAGGAAAGCAGGTGCTCGTCTGGAACCTTCCCAGAGTGTCCCTCTGAGCAGTCTTGTCCCTGATCCCCCATCGGGTTCAGCCTCCTAACAGTTACACAAGCGATCACCAGAACTCCACACCATTGAGACGGAGCTCTCCACCGGCGGCGACACAGCCCAAGAGCTGCACACTCGGTGCAGGCTCCCGTGGCGCGACTTTCCTTGGCGTCCGTGGAGCCACTGCAAAGGTGAGCTCCTCTGGGCGCGCTGCTCCCTTCCTGTCTCTACCACAGGTGCCGTTGAGAAGAGATTCTTTTCAGTTGTGAAAGGCAGCGTGAACCAAAAGAGGTGGAAGGGCCTCCTTGTAAGAACACACGTGAGCGGGCGTCCTCCACGGTGCCACCGCGTGGAGAGCGCCGAGCAGCTGCTGGCTCCGCACTGCTGTCTGTGATGCCTTCCGGTGCCGCAGCGGGCGGCCTCTTGTAGGTGCCCGCGGTGAGGACGGCGAGCATGCCGGTCTTTCTGTGCACAGCAGCCGGCTGGAGTCAGCGTCCACAGGGAGAGCTGCCCCGGGAGCGCCGCTCTTCGCTCTTCGCTTTGCTGCCACAGCTGCAGGCACCCACGCAGCGGGGCTGGGGAGCCCTGGACCTGGCCGCTCCCTCTCTCCCTGTTCTTAAAAGTGCTGCTCATTGTGTTCCCCACAAGCCATGCATTCCCTCAACTTGATTTATAAAGAAAATGTGAGTGGCTAAAAAACGTAAGGACTGAAAAAGAATTGAGTCAAAATAACTTGTTCTCTTGGATTTCAAAAGATCTTTTTATTTGGCATAAAAAGGCCTTGGAAACTATTTTGTTTAACAGTGGATGCAGCTTTTAAATGTCTCAAGACAGCTGTTTCTTTTTCTCTGTTTATGAGAAAAAGCACATTCACACAGGCAGATACACCAGGGGACAGCAGGTGGTGTGTCTTCACCTCGCATCCCTGCCTGTCCTTTCCTGCATCCCTGGCTTGGGGACACAGCCGAGCTGGTGGAGATGCTGGACAGAAAGCACCCGCAACTGGCCTCTCTCCTCTGCGGCTTGTCCCTACTCTGTCCCCATGAGGATTCTGGGCATTAGCATTTTAGGGAACAGATTTCCTGGATTTAGGTGAGGATCAGGGGACAAGAAACCCCCAGTCCTTTCCAGGCTTGGCATTCTTTGCACGACATTGGATCCTTCCAGAACATATTCTGTTCCATAATGGAAACACTCTGCATTTCTAATCAAGAACACATATTAAATATATGGAGTATAACACCACAAAGAGCAATCTTTACAAACAAATATTCTATCAGCAACATCTACCAAGAGTGAAGTCTTAGGGCCAGTTGCCCTGGGTACAAGACATACGGGAATAGATCTCATACAGAATCTTTAAAATAACACAGCTACTTAAAACCAGCGATTCAAGATTGCTAATGTGTAACACTTGGAAATAATGCCCGTGATAAAACCCTTCCCGCTCCAAATGGCTAGAAGGTGGTAATAATTTAACAGTTCTAACCAATTGCTTTCATTTGCAGTCTGATTCCACAAACCCCGCCCACCTGTAAAAGCCTTGGAAAACTACTGCACAAGGAACTGGTTTAGAGGGGAAGACCTGCTTTAAAATTTCAAAGTTTGACTAACTGAGGTTGGTGCTTTTCAGGCTTTCATGGGAGTAAAGATTGTCCCTTGCTAAGGTGCACGTCGCGAGGCAGTTGGCGCGAGGCAGTTGGCGCGAGGCAGTTGTCGCGAGGCAGTTGGCGCGAGGCAGTTGTCGCGAGGCAGTTGGCGCGAGGCAGTTGTCGTGAGGCAGTGGGTGCGAGGCAGTTGGCGTGAGGCAGTGGGTGCGAGCCCGGAGGAGAGCACGCGTCTCTAAGGAGCTGCTATCCTGGGGTCACGGGACAGAGCAGAATCCATGGCATTCGACAGGACTTCAGGGCGGCGACTGCTTAAAACTTTCACAAAGCCATGATGGTAAAACAGAGCTCTCAGCATTTTTAGCCTCTTAACATTTTGAGCCAAAATGTCTTAACTGCTGGTTCTTCTGTGTTCGCGAGTTAGGCTGATGCTTTACATTGGGTTGTGCTGTTACACAATTTTCCTTTCTTTTCTCTTCTTCTTCTATGTTTTAATTTTTAGACCCTAAACCAGAATTATGAAACACCTACTACGTTCTGGACACTATACCAGTTTCTGAGACAACATTAGTACTCGAAGGAAACCGTATTTTTTGTCTTTATAAATCTTACATTTTGGGTGGAAAGAGAAGTAAGCGAGAAAACAGTACAGAGCATGTTACCCACATGCTAGCGGCGACTAATAAGCATTTTTCAGCGCCGTAATGACGTCTGGGAGATTGGTGTGACTAAAATGTGATAAGGTAGCTAATCTAACGGGTGACCACACCCGGGCTGAGCGAGGGGTCCCGGCTGCCCGCAGGCCCTGGCGAGGTGTGCGCAGCGCACAGGCCTGGCAGCTCCAAGCTCCGGGAGAGGCGGTAGCTCTCGCAGCAGGAGCGCGTCGGAGCAGCGTGGCTCCGCCTGGGCCTCGGGACAGACTCTGGGGAAGCAGCCGCGCCCGCGGGGAGGTGCTCATCGCCCTGAGCCTAGCGCGTGCAGAAGGACGCTGGTGTATCTGTTTTTGAGAATGTCTTTGTATCCGTCTTCTTAATAGTAAAGGTAATGTTGGGAAGCTGCGTACCTTTTCTCATCCAATGTAAGAGGCATAATTGAATAACAAATCTTTATAGATTGCACCTCTGCCAATGAGATGGAGAAAAGCAAATGTAGGAATGTTTCTAAGATCAAGGGAGCTATATATGGGCGCTATTATTAAGAGAGTAATGCTATTAAATATGCAGCTTTCAGTTAGTAACTTTGCAACAAACACTGCATGTCTATGACGCATTAATTAAAGCAGTTTGAATGTTCTTTTGGAGGACTTAAGGCACTATTTGTATAGCAGCAAAAATGTACAAAGGTAAAATTGGAAGCCCAATTTTAAATCGAATTCCATTATTATGTGCAAGCCACGTCTTCTCCTAATTCCTGAGCTCCTTCTCTGACACACGGGATAAAAGGTCACTGTTCTTCTCAACAAAGGTGTAGCTGTAACAAAAAATATAAATGGATGTAAATTTACTCTTGGAAGTTGATATAAATAATTTCAATGTGAATTGTTGAGAAAGTTAACTGATGACATATCTCATTGCTATCAACTAAAATTGCCATTTCCTGTTCAGCTTTTCCAACACTTACTGAGCCTGGAATCTCTGTCTACCATTGCATTTTCTGTATAGGCAAGCATGAATAATAATTTATGCAGAGAATCAGCTAGTGAGGATGTACAGCTCTCATGATACACGGCGATATCAGCAGTTATAATGCTAAGCCCAGGCTACACGTAACCAGAGGAGGGCAGTAAGGCTGCACTGGCTTCCTTGAAAGGTCACGGGTTAAGAGTGAGGTATGAGATGCAGCTACCAGGACACTCCAGACTGGCCAAGGACAGGGGAACGTGCTGGCACAGTGCAGGGTGGAGCAGCACTTTCATGAGTTCAAACCTGGAGAGGGGCAGAAGACAGGTCCAGCGGTCGGAAGTACCTGTGTGAGTCTCGGGCTTCTTGCCAAGAGACAGCGGCAAACTGTGACATATAGAATTACAAGCAAAAACCAGGCAGCTCTATGACCAGGGAAGTTGAGTAAAGCACTCCGTGAATGAGGCCAGCATGAGGGAGACGTGGCACACTGCCGAGCCCTGGAGCCAGTAGGGGTGACAGGACTGAGGAGGCCATGCGGAGGAGAGGGGCACAGCAGAAGGACATTTTGTCTGCACAAAATGGAAAATGTGACTGTAAAAGAAGCAACTATTTCCTTTTTCATGTAATATGCCCAGAAGTAAGAATTACTGAAGCCCTGCCATGCCGTTTGAGATCCAATTTTCTCTTGCCTCCTGCTTGATGATCCTCAACCTGCTTCCTTGGTGCACACGCTTGAGGCCACGTAATCACACGCTCGCTGTACTCTGGGGCTCACAGCCAGCTGCAGGCCGGAAGGCACGAGCCGGGGAAAGCGCCTAGGAAATTCTTTGGTACCTCATTGGGCTGAACCATGTCTCAGCCTCAGCCCAATATTGAAAGGAAAACTGGGAAATCAGTCATTTTAAATTGTTGTGTGGATCCCAGAGCAGAGAGAAGAGAACCAAATGGGAGATGGGGTTTCCTAGCCATACGGCCCTGAGGTGTACAAGAAAATGGGTGATTGCTGAGATGGTGGCCCTGACACGTGAGCAAGAGCAAGGTGTGAAGCCCAAGCAGATGGTGCGTCTATGTGTGGAGGACATTGGCTTCGTGCTGGAGCGAAGACAGTGGGTGTGCATGCCACTCAGATGCAGTCCAGGGCAGTTAAGGCAATTAAAGATAGCTCATTGCACCCTCCAACTCGATGGAGCATCTACAGTGCATTGGCTCTTCACTCTGTCATTGGTCAGGGAAATAGTTCATTGGAATGACCTTTTCTGCTGCCATTCCTGCACTATTCTCTACATTTATGGTAAAGATGAGCTGCTCTTGGCACAGAAGCAAGCAATACAATGCTTTTACCTCATTACACATGTAGAGAATATCCTCCTAATAGGCAGCACTCGACTTGCATAAAATCAACTGTATGCAAACAGTTGCACAAAGCACATGAATTGGATTTAGAGAGGTGGAAAAATTTTGCATTATGTAAGCAAAACAAAGTCACAAAAGAGTACAAGCTGAATGTGGTGTGAGTCATTGTCCCTGGTGACGTGTTGTGCAGGCGCTCTGAGCACAGCACACATGGCAGCCTCCCAGAGGAACAGGACCCTGGTGCTTAATTTCAAGAATATCTGTTTCCTGTGGCTTGTCTCCTGTTGTTCGATGTTATTTGTATGGTTCCTTTCTCTACTGCATGCTAATGGGGACTAGAAATCTGCTCAAGATGGAGACAAGCTGGTGCGCAGCTAGGGCTGGTCCACAGTCCTGCAGCTCTTGCTGACTTCTGCAACAGAGAAGGGAGGCTGTGGTGCCGACGTTCACCAGGCTGTGTTTGCAGGGCTGTCTGGGAGTGCATTCTCCAACCAAGCCCCCATCTGACAAAGTGTTTCTGTTACCCCTTGCAGAAGTTGTTAGGAGAGTGGGCTTTATTCTGGTCCAAGATAAAAAGCAGTTAAAAAATCCGAATAGGAAGAAGATTGGTGGGTCCCCTAGGTGGTAAATGTCTAAATTCCATGTAGTATTACAGTGAGAGGTGCATCATGACTAACCTCCCTGCAAATGCCCCTTTGCTCCAGCACACACACACCATCACTCTTGCTGCTTGCTGGGACAGCCTGGAAGTCCTCTTTATTCTACTTAAGAATTATGATAAAAAACACAGCTACTGCCAAGCGGCCCCCAGTGGAAATGCAGGCGTGGGCAAACAAGACGCCGTGCCCTTATTCACCTTGTCGCCCAGAGCTCGCACCTTGGCACTGCTGGCTCTTCCCAAAGTCAGTGTGACCCCAAAAGGGAAGCATTTTGGGTTGCTTTGGGAAGTTTGAGGTTGGCTTGTTAGTGTAATTTCGGAAAGAAGAGTTGAAGAAATGCTTCAGAAAATGGACAATAAATGTGTTCCAAGTCAAAGGAAAGTTTCAGGGGGATTCATTTTTTACTGTAGTACACTTTTACAAATTAGTTATTTACTATATATTTTAATCATACTTCATACTCTGTACAATAGATTGTTTTGAAAAGTGAAAGCAAATTTGACCTTCTAAGAACAGATACTTGGAAAGAAAAAATAGAGCATATGTATAGAGAAAATAATAATCACAAGGGGAAATCATTTAGAAATCCTTTCAGGGTCAGGGAGATAGCTCAGCAGTATAAGTGCCTGCCTGGCAAGTGCAAGGTCCTGAGTTTGATCCCCAGTATTGCAAAAAAAAAAAAAAAAAAAAAATCCTTTAAAATATTGAAAGCAATATAAGGGCTGGCAAGATAGTACAGCAGACTAAGCACTGGGTTTGATCCCCGGCACCACATGCCACATCATCCCCACTGAGTGGCCAACGAGTCCAGGCATGGTGGCACATGCCTGTAATCCCAGTGCTGGGGGTAGGGTGGGGGTGGGGGTGGTGGCTGCAAACAGGAGGATCACTACGAGTCTGAGCTGCATAGTGAGATCCTATTCCAAATACATAAAAAAAATAAGACTTATTCCATTTTTATTCTGTATTGTTATTTTTAGAAGGATTTTTGACCTACCACATATTGTTGGAAGTAAGTGGATATGGTCTGCTGTACACACACATTCTTGTCTCTCTTTGAGTGTCTTTATTTCCTTGTCACGGGGACACAGCACCCAGAACCTGTAACCTAAAGGAGGGGTTTACTTCACTGTCCTCCAAGGAATTTCAGTCCGGGGTTCCAAGGCTCCAGCAGAGGAGCTATATGGTGGGGAGGGTGGAAGGAAGCTTCTCAGACCCTGGAACCTGAGGCTGCAAGAGGAGGGCTGGACCTCTCTTCCAAGCTGGCCCTCCTTCTCAGGCCGCTTTCAGCAGCCCCGGGATCCGGGCATCTTCCTAAAGCCCTGCCTAGAGCACAGGTGGCTCAGCCCGGACCTCCGGATGCAAACTTGGACAGCTGGCCACAAGCTTTGTTTAGTGTGTGACAGGCCTCACTATGTTATAAAGTTCGTGAACAATCCTAATTATTTTAAATCACTTGTTATTCAACAAACATTAGTTTAGCTTTGTTTTAGA
Source organism: Octodon degus (assembly GCF_000260255.1). Taxonomy (NCBI): domain Eukaryota; kingdom Metazoa; phylum Chordata; class Mammalia; order Rodentia; family Octodontidae; genus Octodon; species Octodon degus. The sequence goes on along the minus strand of NW_004524610.1, from coordinate 3,550,163 downwards.
TTAGGAATTCTGGGGAAAGAAACCGTAAGATGGAGATTTCTGTAGAGAAGTTTTATGAGTCAGCTCTGGTTCAGCAAGGAGGGAAGCCAGAGTGGGCAGACAGGGCATACTGCCAGTGGGGCTGCGGTGGAGGTCCCGGCAGGCCACACCTTATTGCTTGGATTTTCAGTGGGAAATTGTCTGTGATTTGCTCTGCAGAGAGTATTTCTTTAAATTATACACTTCAGAATTATGTTTTTTAAAACTCATATACACCTGAGAATTCTGTTTTATTTGTTAATGACAAACTAGCTTTGAATTGTTTTTTAAAAAATGTCTGGAATTACCTTGCTTTTCTTCCTTGTTGTTAACCAGTATTTCTTTTTTCTTCAATAGTCTCAAGCAATTATTTTTGTTTGAAATGCCACTTCAACATATTGTGGCAAAGACCCCTCTGGAGCCAGCCCAAGCCCAGGCCTGGCATACAGGCCTGGGATGAAACTCTGCAGCTGAAGTCCCTGAAGAGAGAGTACAGGTCAGAACCAACCAGCTAATCCAGGAACAGAACATCTTACCAGACAGGCAAAACAGGTACACTCACAAGGCCTACAGCAGGAAGGAGCTAAGCACAATAGCCAGACCCAAGCCAGGCACAAATGGATGAATTCAATCTTTGTAGATCTGCACCCGAATATCAGTAGGTGCTAAGGTTATAACTGCACCAAAGCTCTATACCAAAGGTCAGAGGGGCCCGGGGAGATGCCTCAGTGGAATAAGTGCTTCCCTGGCAAGCTCAAGGACCTAAGTTCAATCCTTAGTTCCACACACACACATAAAAAAAAAACCCCACCAAAGGTCAGAGGACAGTGTTATACAAAATGAAAAAGAGAAGGAGCAAAATGCAATCTCAGGCCCCAAGCCCACCCAGAACAAGTACAGAAGACACTAGCACAGAAGAAATTGGGAAGCACTCAGCTGAAATGGCTGAATCAATAGCATCTAAAGTAAATAAGCAACAGCAGAAATGTATAGAGGAACTCACATCAGAAATAATCACTGAAATAAAAACAGAAATCTCTGAATTAATAGCATCTGAAGTAAAGAATCAAATGCGGAAACATATGGAGGAAATAAGATCAGAAATAATCTCTGTAGTAAAAGAATTAATAAGCTTCTAAAGAAGACACTGATAAAAAAAAATGGAGACTACAGAAATGACAGATTCCTGGAACGAGTAATGCAGGAAATAAATAGATCGCATGAAGCAAAGTCAAAGAGATATAGAGGAACTTAAAATCTCTATCACAAGCTTGTAAAAACCATTTGAGTGAAAATGAAGATGGAGTTTCAGATCTTGACGATGACATCACAGCTAGTGAAAAGGTAAGAAAAGATCTCTTAAAAACAGCTAGGATGGAGGAAAAATAATTAATCATCTCAAAGACAATGCACAGACGAACATTGTGAGACTAATAGGCATCAATGAGAAACAAGGAGTCAATACAAATGATATAAAAAGAATATGGGCAGAAGTAATAGCAGAAAACTTCCCAAATATGAAGAAACAATCTGACATTCAGGTAACCGAAGTATATAGAACTCCAAGTAACTTCGACCAGTTAAAAACACACTGAGATATATAATAATCAAGATCACAGAAATTCAGCACAAGAGCAATACACTGAAAGGCTCTAAAGAAAAGAAATGATCACTTTTAGAATAATGGTAGACTTCTCTTCACAAACCATGAAGGCAAGAAGAGCATGGAGCAGAGTATATCAGGTCCTCTATGAAAATGAATTCCAGCCCAGACTACTATACCCTGCAAAACTCTCTTAAATTTTCTGGAGAAGTGAAATGCTTCCATGACAAAGAACAACTAAACAATTTCATGATGCCAAAGCCAACATGAACTCCAAGTAACTTGGAGTTACTAAACAATTTCAGATGCCTACACAGACTACTGAAAGATGTTCTAGACAGGGACCAAAATGATCAGAACTCCATGAACAAGAACAGAAGGAACCCAGTAAATATGACAAACAAATACAGGAGAAAAAGGAGTATACATCAGCAGGTAAATAACATGTCAATCATAAGTCAATGCATCTCAATTATAACTGTCAATGTAAATGGACTCAATTCACCAATTAAGAGAAATAGACTGGCACAGTGGATTAGGAAACAAAATCCAACAATATGCT
>NW_004524610.1:3531197-3546340 GCF_000260255.1 Octodon degus | reverse complement strand
GAAAAACTGAAATCTTTCACTCTTAGATCTGGTACAAGACAAGGATGTCCTCTATCACCACTCCTATTCAATATAGTTCTGGAATCATTAGCTAGAGCCATTAGACAAGAAGGGAAACAAAAGGAATAAGAATAGGTAAAGAAGAAGTTAAGTTATCTTTATTTGCAGATGACATGATACTTTACTTGGAAGACCCAAAAAACTCCACCCAAGAAACTACTAGAATTGATACACAAATTCAGTAGCATAGCAGGATACAAAGTCAATGCCCAAAAAATCGATAGCATTCCTCTACACAGATAACAGACACACTGAGAGGGAAATTACAGAAACAATACCTTTTACAATAGCACCATAGCAATAGATAAAAAGATGTGATGTTTTTATACAATGGTGTATTACTGAGCTATAAAAAAGATAATACAAGGATAATAAATAGATGCAATTAGAGACCATGCTCATAAGTGAAATAAATCACACTTGCATGTGTAAACATGTATTGTTTCCTTGGTGTAAGAAACTGTAAGAGTAAATAAGATATAAGAGGTATAATAGATATAGCACAAGGGGAAAAAACAGCTCAAACTTCTCCAAAGGAAAGAACAATCCAAATGGGGGAAAGGAGAGAAGAAGGAAGAAATATATACATTTATATGATAGCTAAGATAAATGTACTAGTAATTTCTATTAGTTCACTGAAAGGATATTAAATGTTTACACTGTTTGATCAATCTTACATGCCTATATCTGGTAACGTGAGCAACTAGTTTGAAGATAATGATGTGCAATGTAATGATCGTTGTTAATTTCCTATCATCTTGCCTTAAAATTCTCTATTGTTTTTTTATTCTACTTAAAGTAAAAAAGATTTTAAAGGAAATAGTCCATAAATTTGCTCATTTCAGAGACTTACTTTTAGGTATAGTTTTAATAGCACTACAAAGCATTTTAAGGTGTCATCTACATTCTATTTCGTAAAACAAGGTATCACAGAAGATGAAATAGGTTTTTCTGGGTCATCAGCAAAAATCAAATATAGCAAGACTTCTAACTAGACAGCCCCGCTCAGTTAACACTCCCTGAACTCCATGTTTTTCTCTTGAAAGAAGATCCATGTCAATCGTTAGTGCAGGCAACTCGGTTGGTGCATGTTCAGCAGGACCAGCATTCACACGCTATTTTAATGTGATAAACAAGAGACATCTTGCAGTACGTGCGGTGCATCACGCCAAATATCACATGATCACGACTGATCCTTTTATCTTGCTCCCTGCTTTGATAGATGAGTGCTTTGGATTATGAATGGAATGAATTATTCTTGCAAACCATGGTTTTACTGTGCACCCATAAAGATAATGAACTAATATTATAGGTTTTATTACTTTCAGTCACAAATATAAATGCTAGATGGCATTTTTCACATGAAGACTATGCCAACTCTTTAATTTGGATGTACTTTTAATTTAACATGTATAGGTGTGTTATCAGCCCATCTAGATGACCATAGTACATATCTAGTATTAATAATTGTGAAAAGTGCACTTATTGTTCTATTTCATATGAATTTTATTGTACAAAACTGTCAAGGATTAACCAGAAGGAATCATTTAAACTTAGTCTATATAATACATGCTTCTAAAATCCTTTAATATCACTCTTTTTAAAAATTCTTTCAGGATCTTGATGAGTGGTCATATGTTTAGATTTTCATTTCTCAGAGTTGCTGTACTTATTAACAGTAACCAGACTGTCTAACTTCATATAGTAACAAAAGCCCCTGGAAGAAAGGAAATGTTAAATGGTTACTAGTTTTCCGTAGCACTCTATTTGTTGTGAAGATATGGCTTACCTATGAAGAGTCCCATGCTCTACTGACTGAGCTAGAAAGGCACCTATGGCTTACATAAAGAGAAAAGGCAAATAGAGAAAAAGAGAGAAGACATATTTTATCCATGCAGGCAACAGAGACAAATTTTGTCCAGGCTTCTAATTAAGACCTTAGATTTCTACCACTAAATGATAGGTAGTCTTTAGTTACAAGGACAAGACTCCAAAAGCCATTTTTGCAGTAGACCACTACTAAGGTGTGGAAGAGACCTGAAGCTTGTGCGCCCCAGAGTAGTTCAATTGCTAAATAAGTTGCTGCACTGATTTTGATTTAAACTATACAGTTGGTGCTAGATAATGATGCCAATAGAAATGCATAATATTGTAATTTTTCCCTAAATTGCTGAGGAAAAAAGCTAGAATAATAATATGTTTATAATTAACTTTAATGGAGCCATGAGAAATTTTCTTTCATTCACTTCACTTGCTCAGTCAACAATGTATTTTTCTCATTAGGCAAATATTTGTGTTAATATTAAAGCATTTGTCCACACAGAATGGAATTCTTTGGACATTCAGTGCTTAAGTAATTGTGTTTAACGGGTGGAATTTATACTTTGTAAATAAATGAATAATCGCAATGTCATTAAATAAAGCATTGTAGAAACAAAATCATTGTGAAAACATTCCACGTCCATTTACTTAATTTTTTGGTCCATGGGGTTTTTATTTATCTTTACTCATACACTAAAATCATATAAATATTTGCATGAAGAGAGTAGATAATGTTGAAATTTGATTACACATTTGTAATTATATCTGGGCTTGAAATATCTCTTTGTTTAATGTAGTAAAAAACAAATGTGATTGATTATAATTTTTGTCCCCAGAATGATTTAATATGGATTTAATCATTCTTGAAATTCTATTCCTTTTTCAAAATAGCTTGCATTTTTAAAAACATGCTTCTCATTCTCTCTCCATTTCCCTGGCAATGTCTTCCACTTAGGCTCTGCTACCTTGTTCCCAGATGTTCCGAATAACTTTTTCTTCTTTTCACACTTTTTAAAAATGTATTTAATACAGGGCCTCACTACACACATCAGACTCATAGTGAGCCTCCTGTGTTCAGCTTCCCAAGTGTTGGGATTACAGGCACGCTACACCATGCCCAGTCTCAATTGCCATCTCAGCGTGCCCTGGCGATGGGGCCACACGGCATGCCAGGGATCAAACACTGATCCCTGCACCTGCCTAAGCAGGCACTTTAATCCAGTGAGCTATCTGGCCAGCTCTCCTCCTTTTTCATTCTTGATTCTCTCTCCTGTACACAGGGCCAAAAGATTTGCTCTCCTGATAGCACTGGGAGCACATCCTGTGCGGCTCGGGAACCATCATTAATTCTCCTTTCTCTGATACAAATGTAGTTCGTTATCTGATTAGAAATCCTTTCTGACTGCATGATTGATCTCTCCCTGATGGAATTTGATCTCTTTCAATTATGAGTGATTCTGATTTTCCCTACATAATTAACAAAAGTGTCTACTGGCTCCTTCATCTTCCACTTACTCCCCCCCCCACCCCGGGTTCTCTGTCCACATTGCCCAGTAGATGTCTGAGATCATGGCTGGATTGTTTCCCACTCACTGGTATTTCTTCTGCTTTCCCTCTCCTTCCCACCCTCACTGGGGTCACCTGGCACTGCACCGCTTGTGTCCCATTTCCCCCACAAATAATGCACAACTTTGATTCCCTTCATCCTAAAAAGTCAAGATTGAAAAGGACATGATTCTAGTCATCATTTGCTATGTATTATACTGGAATTGTTGGGTAGCTTTGTTTTTTGCTTAAAAGAGTAAGTTCCTAGCACATAATGACTATAGATAATATCACTTACATCATCTGGTGTTAAATATTGGTCTTATGCAGAATAGTATTCTGTTAAAGCATGTATTAATGTCAATTGCAATTTATAAATATGCCATAATTAGAAAATTGTTACTAAGGTATCTAAAGAAGTAAACTTAGCAGATCTGCACACTAAAGAATAGTATATTCCCAAATTATTTCCCGAGTGTTACTTCTGTATTTGTTCGCATAATGTTAGCTAGTACAATAGACTCAAATTTCAGATGTTCAGTACAGCAAAACTTTGTTTCTTCTTCATGTCACAGTCCAGCAGAGTGTTACAACTTGTGGCAGAATTTGGAAGGCTTTTCACCATCTAGTCTTGCAGTGATCTGCAGTGAGGAATGGGCCCATGATGGGCACAAAGCTTCATGGCTTTTTTTTTTCTTTTTTTGAGCATTATTGGTGGGCATTAGGCAGGAAGGACGATGGAGAACAAAACTTGGAAAGCATTCAGAGGAGTCAACCCAAGAAGTGCCCAGAATTTCTCCTGGCATCCCCTTGCTCAGGCTGACCTCTGGATTCACCTAACAGTCAGGGTGTCCAGAAAATGCCCATGTAGGGCACCACCTCCAAAGAATACCTCTGCACTGAGTATTAGGGGACCCAGATTTTGACAGATAGATCCTTTGTCTGCTGCAGCATCCATTCAGAATTTATTTTAAAACAATATACATTTAAATATCTGGGAACAATTAGACCAAAATTAAGATGTGTTGAAACAGTGCTGAACTGGAGATGCAAATATGTTAAGACTGCATGAAGACAAGACGTTCTTCTCCTGTTACAAGAAAACTTGCTGTATTTCAGTAAGTTCTCAGTTTCCTATGTTATTTCAGACATTTGGTTTATGAGAAATCAGACATTTGGTTTATTTAAAATGGGGCATAGCAGTTCTATGTGCTCTCACTAATATAGTTAATTTCAGGTATATTTGGTTACCAAGGGGCCTACAGCACATACACTCCCATAGGACTTAGCCCCTCTTCTGGAAGGACTCAGAGCTCTTAAGGAGCAGAGCCTCACTTTGCCCAGTGTGCTGTCCTTCCTCAGTGCTTCAGGAAATTGCTTCGCTATCGCATCCTGGCTTCCCAAGGTTTGCTAAAGCTGTAACAATGCACATGTTGCCTACAAGAGGAAGTTGAAAGAACACATGAAACTAGCACCTAAGACATACTTATTTAATTTGCTTTTACAAACATGATGCCATATACTTTGAAACAAAGCAAAATAAATTTTATTAGGCTTTTGACAAGTAAGACCTCAGCCAACACTTAGTGCTGTGAAGCCACAAGAGGCTTTGGGTTATGCGACCCTCTCTTCCACGTGCAGTTGGAGATAGTTGATGAGCGACCTCCTTCTCACGCTTGACAGTAAATACAACTGCACGGTATCTGAAGTCTCTGAATAAGTGAGGTTGTCCAAGTTTAGGTTGTGATTGTCTGAGGGGAGTTTTAAGTCAATCTGAAGAACACTAAATGAGGCAGATTTGATTAGAATCTACAGTCAAAAGAAAACTGGATCATATTTGAGAAGGCTTTGGGATACTGTTCTGTGTTTTATGTATAAAATCACATGATTACTTATGATAGAGTCAAATTTTATTAGTTAGGTTTATTATTATATTCAAGCTTGTATAATGACATTTAATGTCTTTTATTTCTAACCCAACTCTATTTAAATCCGTAGTCTGTAGGATCAGGCATGATACCTAAAACCCAGCTCTACATAGCGATTGTGTGTTTTCAGTCAAGTTACCTGAAATTTCTGCACCTTAGTATTGTAACCTAAGAGTGAAACACTCATGTTTCTTAATGATGACATATGAATGAAATGAGTTAGAATAGAGCCTTTAACCCTGCTTCTTTCCTAACACATATTCTATCAATGTTAACTGCCATGGATGCATTTTACCCTAACTCTCTGGACCACACACAGTTTGTGGTCCTCCTTTTGGATTGGGATTTGTGTTCCCTTCTTCCTTCAATTTATACATATTTAACCTTAGCAGGGATGAGAGTAATTTGGCAAGTACCAAATTACATCCCTCCTTAATAGCCACACCCTTTCTCTTAAGTATCGGAACTAAAAGATTTTCAATTAAGCCTGAAATGACACTTTACAAAAAAAAAAAAAAAAAAAAAAATTAAAAGTCTACTGGTTGAGTAACTTTTAGCATATGCAGAAGTTGAGTAGTGTGAGAATTGGCAAAAGAGAAGATTGAGCAGTTATTCAGGGTAAAAATACAGGAAAAGCAAGAGGAAAGCCACTAAGGTATGAAGAGCTTTGATGTCTTGCTTTCCAGGTTATACGGGAACTTGGTTCTCTTGCTTATTTTTTTTTACTTTGTTAATTAATTAATTAATTTCTTTATTGTTTTGTGTTTTAGGGAAGGGCCTACAGGGTGTTCAGGGTCTCACTACTAGAGCTGACTCAGTGATCTGCCTGTTTACAGCCTCCCAAGAGCTGGGATTGTAGGCGTGCACCACCACGCCCAGTCTCAAGCGCCATCTCAGCTCACCCAGGGGCGGGATAGGTACAGCACACCTGGCGGTCACACCCCAGCTCCTGCACCTGCTTGCAAGTGCTTTGATCCACTGAGCTATTTGGCCAGCCCCATCATTATTTTTATATAAGAGCTTAATTCCTGTCATTGATACAACATTCAATAAGGGCAAGAACACAAGTTAAGTGAAGGTAACAAGGTTCTTTTCAGATTGTTTAATAATGTGTTTTGTTAAACTCAAAAAAGAAGTTTATCCCTATAGTTTATTCCTAACACAGTTGTACATGGAATGTTAGTTTCCTCTTCGAAGACTGTCTCCAAACTAATGAAGTTTTTCGTCATGGCTTTGGTCAACATTATTCCCTAAGGAATATATTAATGACACTGTCTTTGACAAGACCCTGAAAATTGAGTCATGGAACCAGGCAGCTAAGTTGTAGATTATCCACTGTGCCTCCCGAAAAAGTTTGATTTCAACCTGTCCTGTAGGCCTTGGTACTATGTATCATTTTCCAGGACTGGGCCAATGGAGCTCCCCAGCAGGCTGGTGCAATGGAAGGTGCTGGAAGAACATCCCTTCCTCCGGAATCTGAGGCAGGCAGAACTTAACTGTGGGCTAAGGGGAGCTGACAGCGCTTGGGGCGGAGGCGAGGCCACTGGAGTACCTCACACTCTTCCACGCCATCTTCTCCTGAGCCATTGTTCTGGAGGATCGCCCTCCAGCTGAGATGAGAATAACTTGGCAAGCACTGAATTTCATCTCACTTCATAACTGTACCTGAATCCCTTTTTATTTGAAGTATCAGAAATAAAGGATTTTAATGTAAGTGTAAAATGACACTTTCAGGTTGCTTCCAGCTGCCTCGATGGCTGGGAGGCCCAGACTCTGTGACCATATTTACTTTTGGAAACTGCCTCCCAAGTGGATATCACAACTGAGAAAAAGGCAGGCTCTTCATAACGCTGGGCTTTACAATTGGGCTTAGAAATTCTGGGTGCATGCATTGCACCATGTAGAAAAGGGACCCAGAAAATGGTGGGTCATAGAGGAAAGAGAACCAATGAAGAATACGCAGCACAGGAGAACGTCTGTGACTGTTCCGGCAAGACTCTGCGCTGCCCACGAACATGCGCGTATCTTCCCTTGGGCGCCCACCTCGTGTGCACCTTTGATCATTCCTGTCCCTTCCGGGTTGAGTTGCCTTTGGCCGGTATCTCTATAGGCAGTCAGAAGTCCTAGCGTAAGCAGCAAGGGCACTTTGGGGTGGGTGGGAAACACAGACTACCACTGGGCTACTGGATAAAGGGCAGGGGTGAAGGGAACATTAGCAGCATCTGGAAGGGGATGGAGAGTTTGTGCCCCCAGAAAGGACAACCAGGAAATCCCACTCAGGCGTCTCAGGCAGGAGCAGGCGCTCCTGGCCTCCGTGCTACCATATGCAGCCCAGGGTTCCTGTTGTAGTTCCAGGCTACTTTATTCTTGAGGTTATGTTGGGGTGGAACAGCTTTATCCAGGTCTACAGGCACCACAGGAACTTCTCAGCACAGACCTCCCGAGAGGAAAAAGTCGTGCTTAGTGCATTGGTGCCTTTGCATTTGCCTCAGCTGGCTGTCAAAGTAGCACAGAAGGCAGGGCAGTGTGCAGGCGTGGTCAGCACCCCAACCCCCAGGACAGATGACGGCTGGCGCTCTGCAGGCCACAAACTGTGGAGACACTGCCATAAGGAAGGCCATTTTCAGATGAGGGCAAAGAGCTTTTGCCTTCGTTCGTTCAGGTCCAACTCGCTAGTGGTTCATTTTGCATAGAGGCCTCCCAGTCCTGGCCAGGTAACTGCACATAAACTACCGACTTCCTACTGGTGTAAAAAAAGAGTATAGAATAGCTTCAGATAAATCTGTATTCCTTTACCAAAAGACTCAATTTTAATAAATGAGCAAAACTATGAATTCTAAATTAGTTGTATCTTTTTCTCTCATGTAAGGTTAGCATTTTAAAATGTCAGTGGTCTGACAGAATAGTTCTTTTTATCTGAGGGTATGGGTAATTACATCCAATTGTATTAAAACACAGAGCTAATTAGATTTCCAATTGTTTCAGAATCCACTTCGTTTCCTCTCAGTCTATTCTACCTTTCGACCCTCAACATTATCAACTTAAAATCTGCCAATGTGGAAACCTTTCTTTTCTTCAAATAACAGATATATTTTAAGCTGAACTAATATGAATTCAAGATTTTATACAGAATTTTAAAATATGTAGGGAAGCATCACACACACGGAGAGAATCACACACTTGTTGGTGCACAACTCAGTGGAGTTCCACAAGTGAAGGATACTATGGCAGTAGGGTTTGAAAGTCCCTTCCAAACCTCACCTTGAAACTTGGTTAGAGTGTGATGGATTAGGTGGTGCCACATGGCGAGAGAAGGCTCCACGCCATGAGAGACTAAGGTTCTGCTCTGGAAGAGGTGGATGCTCCCGTGTGGGTTGCTGTAGCCATTCAGCCTCCTCACCTTATCTTGTCCGGCCTGTGTCCCGCACATGTCTGTGACCAAGCAGCCCCCTCTGCCTTGTTGGGGTGCAGCAAGAAGGCTGTCACAGATGCCAGCACATTCATACTGTGCCTGCTAGCCCCTGGAAAGCAGAAGAAAAAGTTTCCTTCCTTCCTTCCTTCCTTCCTTCCTTCCTTCCTTCCTTCCTTCCTTCCTTCCTTCCTCCTTTTTTCTTTTCACAAATGACACTGTCCCTCATGTTCTCTTATAACAGCATCACAAAACAGATGAAGACATACGGTACCCACAACTTGTTTCAAAGATAGGCCCTTGCTTGCCCAAGTCTCCTGCCGTACCTTCTCCACACAGTTTCCCCAGTGTCCCCAGCTTGGCACCGTGCTGGACACCCCAGGTCACCCCTGCAGGCTGCTGTCAGTGAGGTAGAGCCACTTGATACCCACCTCCTTGTCACTGGCTTCTTGCCTTCAGGACTGTCCAATGCCTCTGGTTTTCTACACATTTGTGCAGAGAAATTTACAAGCACGTACAGCTCTAGAACGGTTTCCCATCCCCCTCACTGGCTCATAAAGCTATCAGTAAAGCAGGGCAAAACACAGTAAAAACAGCCGCTATTTTGGAATTAGGCAGTTGGAACATTGCTAAGTTTGACTGTGAAAGTAGTGGGCACACATTTTCTTTTTTCTTTTTCTTACGTATTTGGTGCAGGCTCTCACTACACAGCTGACTTGGTGACCCTCTTGCTTTCAGCCTCCCTAGTGCTGGGATTACAGGCATGTGCCACCATGCCCAGACATGTTGGCAGGCTCAGAGTGCCTGGGTGTAGGGCTGGCTCAGCAAGTGGTGCCAGGGATCGAACCCTGGTCCCTGCACTTGCCTAATCAGTCACTTAATCCACTAAGCTATCTCACTGGCTTGTGCATTTCCTTTTGGTCCAGACAGATTTTTCTTTTTGTTTCAGAGAACAGTGTCCTCTCACTTTCTGAGCCTAAGAATTTGGGGCTGTGTCCTTTGGAAAGCTTCCTGATCACGGGATCTCATGATGTCCCTGAATCCGCAGGCCGGCTGGCACTAGGACTGAGCATCAAAGACCCTCAAAGCAGTTGCGGGTGCCACTCAGGACTTGTAGGAAGCAAGTTTGAAGTGTTCTTTCACCTACCATATTGTTTTAAGATGTTACCAAACAACTGAAAAGCTCTCTTCACAGCCACAGATAAGATAAAATGAGGGAAAATTGCAACACAGAAAGAAAATAGGTCCTACTGAAAGGAAATCCTGAGAGCGAGATGGTTCTCATGGAAACCTCCTTTGTTCACCAGTTCATTTCCTGGAACTGTCTGCTACTCAGGTCCTGAGAGAAGTACCGCCTTCACCACTAAGCACAGCCTGACCACAAACCCAGCTTTACTCCGGGAGTCTATGTAGGAACCCTGACATGTGATTCAATTATGAGTCACTGGGACTCTGAAGGACTCACCTGGAAGACTGGTGTGGCCACCAGGAAACGGGATGGTGCCAGGCTCTCGTGACTGACTTCCTTGCCAAGAGCAGCCGGGCTTCACTGCTGGTAGCGCCGTCAGGCCCACTGGAGGCTGTTCACTGCACTGCCAGGGCCACACCGGGAGGCCGCATGCCCCTACCAGGCTTGGAATAGTTTTGCAGAAAGGGAAACATGTTTTCCTTCAGTAAGGTGATCCATGCTTTCTCTTGGGCCATAATACTGATTTACTGGAAAAATACAGTATTTTCTATTTTGTTTAAGGCCCAAATGTCTACCAGAATAATAAGTACACTGAGTTATGCCTCCTATAGTTTTTTCAAAGAGGGCATTAGACTCTTATTTTAAAAATTCTGGCTTTTTTTGGTGGCTAATTTTCTTTGGTGCATTTAAGGCCATATTATATTATTATTAATGTGCTACTATTTCAAATTTTATTGGCCTGGTTATTCATAAAATTTGGAAATTGTGGATCATATGTTGTAATTTTCATTCAACAGTGTTATATATATAAGGCACCATCTGATTAATTTGCTCAATTTCATTGTCTCACCAGTTCGGTGAAATTCTGCATCAGAATACATGACCATTTTCTTCTATGCATGACTGTAAAAAATACCAGAGAATCAACAATTTTCATTCAAAATGCCACGCAGCATAAGAACACCACTGGAAATCTTCTTGCTGTGATACTGGTATCTCTTGCTTATTATCATTAGAAGAAACCACACACGGATGAACAGTCTTTCATGCCTGCAACCCTCTCAGTCAGGAACAGAAAACTTTCACAGGACCCCTCAGCAGCAACCAGTCATTTCCCCAAAGCATACGCCATGAATTAGCCATTGGTGACTGCAAAGGCTCAGAAGCATTAAGAGACGGTATTCCTGATGCTGCCAGCTTGGGCTACACCAGGGAACAAATAATCATTTTGGTTCACTGAGTGAATCTAAGCGATGTCAGCGGGGCAGTGGAATAGCTGTATGTGCTGGAGGAAAAGAGATGCAGGGAGGAGGATATAACTGTGGAGGGGTGGCTGAAGGGAGAGCTTCTCTGGGTGAAGTGGCAGGGGACCCATCCCGGGCAGAGGAGAAGAGTGAGAAGGTGCAGAGGCAGGAGAGGACAGGGTGCTCTCCACAAGAGAGGCATCAGCACTGGGGATCACTAATGAAGATTCGGTGTGCCCCGACCCTCACGCAGTGCCTAGGTCTGTACCAGAGTAGACTCTGGTGGCAATGTGAAGCTTAAGTTTGGCTTCATTCTTAGATTGGGACTATAATATCACTAGACTCAGTATGTAGAAAGTACACTTGGGGTTATAGATCTTTAAGGTAGTAATAAGAAATCCTCAAATATGGCTTAGCAAGAAAAGTTGGCACTTACTCTTCAAGTACCAGAAGTGTGGTTGGGAAATGGACTCATTGGTAGAATGTGCCCCTTAATCTGTTGGAAAAATTAAAATAAGAAACACAAACCTTGGACTGAGCCCGGCACAGAGATCTATGAAATTTTAAAAGTAGTCTTAAGATTCTAATCACATCTTCTGTTGAAAACCAAATGACACATCTCCTCAACCGTTTTCTTTCCACATGTGAAATGAGGCCATGATATTGTGAACCTAATGTGTGTATCTCAGTCCAATCCTTAGCTCCTTGCTGCTCAAAGAAGCCAACTCCATAAACACAGTCCAGTCCCGCTGATGAGGGGAGAGTGGCCATCCATGGCATAGCCTTGCCCCTGTGCTGAGTGGCAAGGCATGACAAGAATAAACTCTGCAGCACCTTACTCAAGAAAGAAGTCTGGACTGATTGGGGTTCTCTAGAGGAACACATCAACAGAGAGAAAAGCATGTAGATACACACATTAGGCCCAGGGATTTATTCACAATATGCGTAGGCAGCCCTGTAAGTCCACATGCTGCAGAGCCAGAGGACTCAGCTACCGACCGAGAAGTTAGAAGCTGCAGAGTAAGGGGGCAGCGTGTGGACTGGTGGCCAGGTGGAGAGGCCCATGTGGGAATCTGCACAGAAGGCTGAAGATGCTGCAGCCTGGGGTCCATGTAGCAGAGGGAGCCTTGCCCCTGTGCTGAGTGGAGGGAGCTTCCAACTCCCGCCTTCCCCCACCCCTCCATGCAGGGGGCCAGCCTACTCATGGTGCCTCCCAAATCAGGATGGTCTTCAGTCAGTCTTCTGGCCTCACTGGAAACCTTGGACACCCCAGCACCATGCTTTACTGCTCTGTGATGTGTCTCTTAACCCATCAGGCTGTCCATCACAATTAACAGCTCCAAAGTCTAAGATTTGATGGAGAAAAATGAGCTCTCCATGAATGCGACAATGTACAGTAGGACAGCAGGAGCATAAGCTAGCTGCCTAGATGGCTCAGTGGCTAGGTCACGTCTGCTACCATCTTTCAAGGATTTGGTGCTGATATCAATGTTATTATTATTAATTTATGAAATTATTAATATACTTTGAGTCTCTTTATGAACCAAGAGCAATGATTTATGTATAATTCTTACAAAAATCATAAGATGGCTATTGAGTTTTTCTCTTTTATATTCCCTACCAAATGCTTTTCTGAATGTAAATAAATATAATTTCCACTTATTAAAACATTCCTTCTCATCTTTTGATCGCTCTGTCTTGTGCTTTAGAAAAGTCTGCTGTAAGGTGATAATTTATTTAGATACAGCATACAACACTTGCCAAGCACACTTCTGTCATATTTGACTTTCTTTCAAGGCATCTTAGGTATTTCAAGTGCAAAACTGAGTTAATGACGCTGCTTCAGTACCCCTTTCCCAAGGGTAATGGACATAGCAATCCATCACCTGCCCTTGTTTACAGGCCCCAGTACCTTAATTTCCCGCCCTAGCTGAGAATGCTTTAATTTCTTTCTTCATTGATCCTTTGTACTTAGAGAAAATGGATTCGACTTCACTGGGAGATAGGTTTTATATATTTCAGTGGTTGTTTATCAGCTATTTACGATTTTGCTTTCTTCATTCTTAACTCAAAGTAAGTTCTTATTCTTTTATGTCTTTTTAGAAATAGAACTCATTCTTTTTATTTTAATGTGCCTTCTTCACTTTGGGAGTCGAGCCCCAGTCTTCGCGCATCTGAGAACACCTAAGACGCAGGTCATGTTGCAGTCTCTCCCTGGCTCTTAGCTTTGACAGAAAGAAACCATTTTTCCTTTGAAGCTGAAACAACTTTATTCCTTTCAGTGTTCAAGCTTAATTCATGAACACTTGACTTCACTTGTTTTCAAGGTTGATCTTTCTCAAGTCAAAAGATTTGTTTTGGTGCTAACGAACTAGTGTGCAGTTTTGATTTCCAGATTACCGCATGTCAAGTTTAATCATAATTCTGCCAGACGGTCGAAGGGCTCAACCACATTTTTCTACTTCAGTGATTCTCCCTGCGCTCGGGCCTTGGTTATCACTCTGGAGGGGACTTGACAGGCCAATTCCAGAAGGGAGCATCTGACATAGTCCTTATTTCTGTCTTTCTCACAACGTGCCTTGCATACCTTTAGGCTATAAATGGTGATTTGTCGTAGTCATATTTGGTATTTTTATCTATGCTTGTTTTAATTACATAAATTATTTGGGAAAAGTAGAAAAAGTAGGAAATGTGTCAATTAAAATTTTTTGTTGACCTATTCATGTTGAGGAAGGTGATTCAGGGAGTCATTTGAGAGCAGTGTGTGGGTTTTTACTAAACTGTAAGTGCCTTTACATAATGACTATTAGGGGAGGCATTCGATCATATTTCCTTTATTATGACTTGCTCTATATTTTTATATTTCCAAAGACTTACTATTGAATTATGATGAAACTTTTCCCAACATAGTACAATAGGTATTAGGATTACTCTTTCATTATACCTTTGAAACTAAAGGAAGAACATTTCCATTTATTGGCCCTTTTTCACAGGTACTGTGTGTAGTGTGGTACGTATCATGAGTTCTATTCAAATACAGTTCCTCAGGTGAGAGTGGGCTGACAGTTCCCATCACCTGACACATGGAATACCATTGGATTCTCAGTGTATCCGAACACTGAGCTGCCTGTACTGTCCTGCGTGGTGGAAGGCAGATAAGTCACACTGGGGGAGTCTCTGGGTGCAGCACTAGGAGTGGCCCTGGCTCTCCTCTAGTCTGTCAGCTTGCTTCTTGTGGGGCAAATACCCACAGTGGTCGGTTTTAAGCTAGAAATTATCTGATGTGCACCACACTGTTTAGCCTCTGGGAACTCCTGGCCATTTGCCTCAGACTTTCTGTTGATTCTGGGACCTGTTCAGTGCCTTCTAATCAATCCTCTTCTGCTTGGATGACCTTAGTTTGTTTTTCAATCAGAAGCTATGACGAGGTATGCCCCTAGCTTGTTTTTTAGATTTGAAATGCCCTGGACATTCTTCCTCTGTGGGGCTGGCCTGGCCCCCTCATTGCTACCTGTTTCTCTCTTTCAACTTTCTGTGCTGGATGTGCTAATTGTCCGGTCTATCTATGTAAATGCTTCTGCTTAGGCACAATAGCATGAAGTTTCAGGCAGTATCTTGGGTGCCCACAGTGAAGACCAGCTAAGAGGACTGTGGAGGCAAGCTGGGCACAGCGAGATGTGCACCACGGGCCTTCACTGTGTGTGGGGGGTGCTGACCTTCATTCCCCTCCTCACTCCCCCCACTTGCTGAAAGGTATGCATGCTAATGAATCACCCTGTAAACTGGCTTTGTCATTCTGATTTTGACTTCCAAGGCAGTTTCTTACTGGCAATCCCTACTTCTAGAAAGCATACATTATATTTTAAAAATAGAATAAAGAATTATATACTTCTCATATTTGCACATAAGTCCAAAAATCTCATCATATACAACCTTGAAGCAGGACA
>NW_004524610.1:3512379-3529837 GCF_000260255.1 Octodon degus | reverse complement strand
ATTATTTGTTGAAACTGTACTTCTGATTTGATTTGAAACTGTCTCATTGCTATCTGTTTATCAATAAAACTTTGAAAAAAATAAAATAAAATGAAAACTCAAAAAAAAAAAAAACGTACATAACTCTTAAGTTTGCAATTTCTCTGTTCTCTACCTACTTTTTGCTTATTTTCCTGTCTTGGGTCACACTGCCTATCATATTTCTAGCCTTGTCTCTCTTCTGAACCCCTTGTGCCCAATTTTTCTAGTCACACAGTGCACCGAGTGTCCATTTATTTTGCAGTTCTCAAGTAGAATTCCTCATCATCGTGGCATCATCAGATGGCCTCCTTGTGGGTTGTAGCTGCTGCCATCATTGCTCCTTTTGAAGCTGATGTTCTGCACAGAAGGAGCCTAAGATCTGAGAAGTACTAGGGGTTGCACCAGACATCAAGGAGCTCTGATGTGTGCCCAACATCATTTCGCCCACTTGTGCTAACCAAATATTTCGACATATTCGGAGCATCTCACTGCTTAGCACATACAACAGGACAGCTGCCATGAGATTGACCCGAATCTCTGTGTAAGAGCGGATGGGACCCATTGGTGACCTCTCTAAGGGCCCTGCTGGCTGCAAATCATGGAGCACATTGGCTAAAGCCCACTAGCAGACGTGTCCCCAGGAAGAGGTGCTCTGCTTGAGCTGTGGACAGATTCTTGATGAGAACCATCCCTAGGTGGGAGCCATTGTAGTGCTTAATCACAAGCCCTGCTCATTATTATTATAATCTGACGTTGGTGGTTTTTAAATGTTATCTACATAAATTTAAGTGCTCTGGTTCCTGCTTTCAGGCAGAAAATGGAAATGGTATAGGTAATTTTTTGGTATTTTATTAGAATTAGAAAAGGCACTTTTTAAAATAAGAGGCAATCTTATTAAATTCAGATAAGAAGATTTCCTGAATATTGAAGGATCATTATCTAATGAACATTTAAAAATGAGAAGCTTTGAGAATTAAAAATATCCACAGTTATTTTGGTGACAGTCTCTGATGAAGCTTGAATGCAACCGAGAGGTTTAACTTTGCAAGATAATGGCCTGCATGGATAATTCATAATAAGTTTAACAATTCTGAGCCCAAAGCTGTTGAATAATTGTAACTGGATTGCCAATTGGCTTTCGTCAAATCTAAAAGGGACCTTTAATGTACTTAATATTTTGCTGAAACATAATTCAGTCTCAATGACTTTGAAAGAGACATTAATAGTTTTCTGAAAAATATAACCTTGGAAATTAAATGCATTATATATTTCCAAGATTATGGATGAATCTGCTCTGTCAAATAAGTCATTACATTATCATAATGAGGCATGAGGGGAGCTATAAGTGAGAAACAGCAAGCACAGGTGCTTTGTTCCATAATTTGTCCACATTTAACCACAATGACCTTTAAGAGCAGAGATGAAGGGTCAGGCATACCATCACTCCTCCAGCCTTCCAGTAATATATTTCTATTTAGCAGAACCATTTGCTGCAAAGCACTGCAGTAAGAATTATGCGTGGTCCAGCTCCTTACCTGCAATACTCAGGCTCTGAGTGGAAACAACTTCTAAGAACATCCAGTTTGCAGCCAAATTTCCCTGAGGCAAAACACCTGGACAATCCCTTTCTCTGTGAAGTAGACAGGCCGTTAGAAGTCTCGCCTACACACACGCAGGCCGAGGAGGGAAGTAGCAGGCCTGCAGAAGAGAGCAGCGCTGTGACCGTGTCTTCCTGAGGCTGAGATGCTGGGCGGGGTGGCACCTGGCTGTGAGCGCACTTTGGAAGTTTTCCCAGAGAAGAATGTAGACACAAAATTACTTTTAAAAGGTCTGTTGAAGATAGCAAAGTTATTAAGTACATTTTTGCATTTAAATTTTTAAAAATCTTTTGTTTACTTGGTACAGGGTCTTGCTAAGCAGCTCAGACTAGTAGTGATCCTCCTGTCTCAGCCTCCCCGGTGCTGGGATAACATGTGCGTGCCACCACTCTTGGTTTTGGTGGCCAGCACGGCATGTGGTACCAGGGATTGAACCTGGGTCCTTGTGCTTGCCATGCAGGTGCTTAGACTGCCGAGCTATCTCCCCAGGCGCCATTTCTTGCACTTAAATGAGGTTTTTTTTTTTTTTCCTTGATGCACTTGGACTGGAAATACTCTCTTTGTCTCCAAGACAGTCAAGGGAGATACTGTAGCGTCCAGTGGAGTGACTGAACCACGGTGGGCACCAATAAATACTCCCTGAATGAGAGCTGAATGAAGGAGCGCCGCTTAGCTCGAAGAACAGACCATCGCGTTCACAGACGGCACTGCGTAAGTGGATGAACAGAACCCTCTTGGGCAGGGCTTTGCGGGTATGCTTGAAGCCTTCACCATTTGCCGCTAGTGGCATGGGTGGCTTCCCCTGCTTCGCAGGCCAGTGCACTGTACTTGTGGAGACAAAGGTTTCTTTGTTGTGTCAGTGACATTTAAAAAGAAGACAAAATCATAACTGATTCAGCACCATAAAGGTGTTCATGATGGGATAAACAAGATCCAGACAAGCTGCTGTCCTTGACCTTCACTGGCAGGAATGTCAGTCCAAAGGTCGCTGCTGAGGGCAACAGCATCATTCACATCCCGAGAGCTCCAAGCCAGGGGCGGCAGGCCGGGTGCTCATAGACGGCCCTGCACTAGCTGGCCGGGCGTTCTCTCCCTCGCTTTGCTCCCGAATGAAAGGCTTGCCTTGAGCCAATGTATTGAAAGGCTCGCTGCGAACTCCACAAGCACAGCGCAAGCTGCATGAAGACAGAGGCCACTCAGAGCCCCGTCGAGTGCGCGGTGCGGAGGAGCTGGCACGGGCGCCCGCCTCTTCCCTGAAGTTGTGCAGCTCTGCAGGCCCCGCGGCTTCAGCTAAGCGGCAGGTCATAACGTCTGAGTTACATCCCATCAGCCCTAAAGGTACCATCACTTCCATAGCTATCATAAACAATAATGATAAAGTGAGTAACACCCAAACTGAGATTTTAAAATTATACGACACTTTGTGACTTTTGTCTTTGAAACAGAGAAACTTAATGTGCCACCCCATTGTGGGACTGATCGACTAATGTAAGCTGTTGAGCCTTGCACATTTTTAAAAATTTTAAATATTTGGGAAGATGACTTGTATAAAATCCCATCGGCGCTTACACGTCTATGAACTTTCCGCATTGGATCTGAAGGAAAGACAAGAGATGCGCCGCTGCATAGAGTCCTGTTACTTCTTGATTATCTCATGATCTGGAAGTTCACGGATTGGTTTAATTTGTACATGTAAATATTTGCAGCAGAAAGATTAGTGGCATCCGGTGCCCTGCCGAGCTGCTCCTCAGCGCCGTGAAGCCAACAAGCAGATCCTGCCGAGCTCGACGCGGAACACACGAGCAAGTCAGGCTAGTGCCGACGGCTTCCCTGTCTCTGCCCGTCTCTCTCGCCTTCATTGCTCTTGGACGCTTTCTTTCCTTTGGACTATTGTGATCTTCTTTTAGAAGAGCCCAGATCAGAGCTATTACGGCATTTATTACAACCATTTGTGAATTAATTTAATGCTTTGAAAATATTTTCTCTCTTCCAGACTCCACGCTAGTGCTTTCCACTTCCTCTCGGCTAGCCTAATGGTCAGCACAAGTAAATACTGCTAAGCTCACTTTGGAAAGGAGACTCTAAGCCTCACATTTACCAAGGTCATAATACAGACTTGGTATTGAAATTGATGTCCATGCAGATGACAGAGGCCTTCAACAAGTAAAATGTCAAGAAAAAGATGTCCTGTCCTCTGAATTTTTTTTTTCTGTTTGTTCCTTTGTAACCGTAAAGGTATGAATGTGAAGACTTTCTTTTCACTAGAGTAAAAACACGCAGAAAGTTGGGAGTCTCTTTATTTATCTTTTCTTTTCAGCCTTGCTTTCGTTTGTTTGGTTATGTGTGTCTTTTTGAGACAGAGTCTCGCTCTGCAGTTGAGGCAGGTCTTAAACTCACTTTGTGGCCTAGGCTGGCCTGGAACTCTGGTGATCATCCTGCTTCAGCTTTCTGAGTTATGAGATTATGGGAGTGGGCCACCACACCCAGCTTCTCACCCATGCTTTTAACATCCTCTAGACCTGCTTACCTGCCTATCCCAGAATGTTATGCACAATAGCAGACACTTGCATTAGTGAAGAGCAGTGGTTCTTAGACTGGCTGTAGTTAGTAACAACTCTTCAAAATGTCAATATATGTACTTACTTTTGTTCAATATATGGTAAACTGAATATTCATCTCATAAGCAAACCAACATGAAAGACAATTTTAATTTCTTTATCTAGAATTAATTATCTCTCCTAATAATCTAGAATTATGATGAGAAAAAAATAAAGTAGGTTCATGTTCTTAAAAAATCTAGGTGCCTAATTAAAAATATAATTCCAGTAACTCCTTCAGTGCTAGCAAGGAGATTTAGCATTTTAGCTGCAGCGCCTTGAGGAGGGTGCTGTCTGCTAGCAATCTAAAAGTTTCACAAAGAGATCAATAAAAACTGTTGAAAGAATTGTGTGGGATTATCTTTTTATTATCCTAAAGTTTCAGATTTAGTAGGGATTTGCTTCTTTCTGACAGCACAGAAAAACAGGGACAAAGGTAATTTATATACTTGTCAAAATAAATCTGAGCATATGCTGAACAAGCTGTAGTTAGCCTACTTGAAAATATTTTATATTTTGAGATATGAAGCCCATTCTGCCAAAAAGTGAAAAATTTAATATTTATATTGTAATAACTTGCTTGGCATCATGTGCATATTTAGTGTTTTGTACGGATAAGTCCAAATATGGATTGTCCAATACTTACTTAAAACAAACTCATCCAGGTTTCCAATGTGAATATAATTACTTTACATTTTAAGGAAAGAGCATCCTTACACTTAAATCACAATTCACATTTTATTTTATGATATTTTATCATAAGTAGAAGCGCATTTAAATTATTTTCAGGAGAAATATTCTTGAATCCCGCCTAATTGCTCTGGAATGCTAATGCTGCTTTCTGTGTTGTTCCACTTCAGAATAAAACTAACCTTTTTAAAAAATGAAAACTTCTTTGTACACAGTGTCACTTATTAGGGATGAAGAAATTTTATTGGAAAATCATTTGATGTTTTCCTTGTCATTGTAAATACAAAGTTTTATTGCAGCAAACATCATATATTTAGAATATTAAATTTTTCAAAAGATAGACCATATCTTCTATCAGAAGTCCACTACAGTTTTAAAAAATACAAATAAAAATGCTTTTTGATTATAATGAATTTAAAATGAAAGCAAATAACAGACTGATTATTGGAAAATAGTCTTCTGGAAATTAATCATTGTATTTCCATGACTCATTCTGTAAAAGAGGAAATCTTGAGACAAAATGTTCTGCACTCCACAGAAATAAAGTTCACCATGTCAAAACTAGTGGAGAGCAACTAAAGCATCCCAGCATAGGTGACTTTATAGTAGCAAGTACTTACATTACAAAAGAAGATTCCAAATTAATATTATAATTTTTTTACTTTAGGATAATGGAGAAGGGGAAATGCAAAATTAATTCAGATTTTGTAGAAGAATGGAAACGGAACAGAGAGGCAATCAATGAAATTTAAAACATGAACATTAGACAGAAATAATACAATATAAAGATAATGCCTTGTGCATATCATATCATTGCTGAACCTCCAGCAAGACTATAGAGAAATTACAAGTGGTCATAGTAACTCTAAGTGCAGCGGGAGGCATTGCTTGGAGTGGGAAGGCGGGCGCAAAACTTTGGGCACATGTACCCGGCACACCCAGGCGTGCGATATGGTTCTCACAAGGGATTATCCACCTGAAACTCACCAGGATAAAATGAAAACCCTGTAATTATTTAAAAAGTGTAATCCTGGGGCCGGGGAGATGGCTTAGTAGGATAAGCGCTTGACTGGCAAACGCAAGGATCTGAGTTCAATCCCCGGTTCTGCCAAAAAAAAAAAAAAACCCCAAAAAAGCCCCAGAGATTATTTGGGCTGGGGAGGTGGCTCAGTGGAATACATGCTTCCCTGGCAAGCGCAAGGGTCTGAGTTCAATCCCCAGTTCTGCAAAAAAAAAAAAAAAAAAGAAAAGAAAGAAAGAAAGTGTAATCCTATAATCTCCCCAAGGAGATGTCATTAACACCAGTGTTGTCACTGATGTAGTCAACAAATGTTTGTTTTCTCTAAGAACCATCATTTCCACACATTATGATTCATTAAAGAATACAAATTTCAACATGATAATATATAGTGCTTATCTGTTAGAATGAATAATGTGAACAATTTTATGACCGTAACAAATGCTGGAAAGGATGCTGGGAAAATGAATACTGATTGTAAAAATCATACGAAAACTATCGAGTCACCCTAGAAAACAGTTCAGCAGTTGCTAAAGCATTCTTTAGCTACATGGCCCAACAGTGTTCTTACCAATGAAGGGAAATTAAAACTTATGCTCACCAAGATAAAATCTTTGCAGGGATGTGTATAGCATGTCTACCCATAAACACGTCGGATGAAGGCCTTTCAAGTGTCTCTTTCAGAGCTCAGTGGGTATATAAAATGTGATGTGTCTCTATGAGGAAATGGGACTTGGCAATTAGAAACATTAATAGCAAGGCAAACCAACAATCTGCATGAACCCCAGAGCATCATGCTAATCGCAGAAGTCAGCCTCAGGTGTTTCCATAGGTGAGATTTGACTTGCCTTATGTGCCTCTGAAAACTAGTAACACAGAGCACGCTCCTGGGTGAAGAAGAAGGGAAATTAGGATCTTGTAGGACAACATAGCTTAGTCTGGGAGCTATGCTGTGTTTGTTCTCTTGATTTTGGAGCTGCACTGTAAGAGTCAATGCTACTGACACAGGGGGATGAAACTCCCAAGCAGAAAGACACCTGGGACGAGTTCGTGTTCTCTAAAACCAAAGAATGAATTTTAGGAACAATGGAGGTTAAGAACAGAATATATATTGATTGGGAGAAAGACAGCTTCTGTCCGAGAGAGGGACAGAAGGGGACCTGATTGGGTTGCTCAGGTATCTGCTGTTTCTAGGGATTTTTGCAGTGCAAAACCCATGAGGTGAGGCTGGTCCAAGGTGGAGAACATGGCAACTCGCAAGGGAGGCATGAGGTTGGACAAAACTGCAGTCAACTAAGATTATAAGCACAATTGCTCAGGTAAAATTGATTAAATCCAGGACCAACTGGGAAAATGGGTCACGTAGCAAGCAGGCACAAATACAGAACAGGCGCTTATCCGGCAGCCGGCAGCGTTTGGATCAGTGTCTCCTCCTGGCTTCCTCAAGGTGATGGTCAAGCCCAGGTGTTTATCTTTAGGGAGGTGAGCACTTTTTCAGTCTTTGGTCTTTAGGTCTGGTCCACAGTGGGAGTGTCTGTCTCACTCACAGTTGCAAGGTATCTTTCTTCCATGCTGTCTCTTTCGAGGGCATGGCCCTGCCTGACTGCCTGTAACATTTCTATCTAACTCAGCTGCCTACGACTGTACTATATTATAAACAAATATATAAATTTCAACCATCATCTGTGTCTGTAATGTACGGCATACTGGAAACACATCTTTGAAAACAGGCACTCATTTTAAAGTTATTCTAGATTTTTCAGGACACTAAGTAGAAATAAAAGAGGTTAGCATTTTGTTGTTTCACAGAGGCAGATGTATTGTACGTGGGATCACAATATTTCTAGACATTAGGGAAAGAGAATTTTGGGAGTGTTGTCTTTTACATGCTGTTGCCTTCTCTCTCCCACTTGGCACGAGCTGATTTATCCCCGCATCATTCGTAGGTCTGGCAATTTGAGGCTACCCTTTGCAGCTGGAGACGGTTTCTCCTCAGGCCACGCTCCATGGTGATACGATCTTTTTTCAGAGGAATGCATATTAAATTAGCATCATTTAGAGAGATGGTAAGATATGTAAGGATTGCCAGTGCAAGCTTTGTTCCTCTGTAGGGTTTACTTTGTTTTGTATTACATCGATTACTCAATTATTTTGATTTTCATCTTAATTTTAACTAATTTGAAAAGAGGAATTATGCATTAAGTTCCTATCTTCAACACCACAACATTATGCCCTGTGGAAAGCAATAAACTTCTTGAAAGTTAATAAAGGTGAGATGCTCTCCTGGAAGGACCTGAGGAATTTCGTGCCTGTCTTACGGTCAGATCTCTGCCATAGGACTATCCTGTGGAAAGATCTTTGCAGTCGTTTTCTTTGCTGTGGCACTTGAGGATACAAAGACAAATAATGTCATCAGTTGCATGAATCATTTTCAAGTATTATATCTAGGAATTAGCGAGTACATCAAAGGAGTAGGCTGCCTCTTCTGTACAGGATGGGCTTCTGTCCGTATTTCTGAGCATTAGGAACACATAATTAATATGCCAGAGGGATAAAATAAAAAGGTAGCATTTACAACTGTCAAAGGGTGTCTCAGCGTCAGTTTTGTGAAGAGTACTATTAACATCATGATTTCACTTAAACACAGGGAACAGTTTACCTTTTTAATGTATGTTTCTCTCAATTTTTTTCCTTCAAACTCTTCTCTTCTTGGCAGACCTCTGCTTCTACACTTCTGTTCAAAAACTCAAGAATGCTGAGGGGAAAAAAAAAGAATCTATGTGCAAATTCTGTGTCCTGGTTCTACTTCCCACCCTGCCACAGTCGGGTCCTCGGTGGCCTCTCTGAGGTGGGGGTACAGGGCCTGACTGCCTGGCTCACTCTTGCCTCTCCTGCAACCGCTTCAATGGGAACCATGACAAGATGCCAAGAGAAGAAAGAGTGTGTGGTCCTCACTTGCCCATAGCCATGGCACAGCAGTGGCTGTGTTCCTCTCCTGGTGGTCCAGCTGCTGAGGATGAGGACCGCAGGGTGCCTCTGATAGAGCCAGAGTAGCCGAAATGAGCTGGACCTGCGAGACCACAGCAGAGCTGAAGAGGAGACAAAGAAGGGCCCTGTACAGATTGCTGAGTTTGGTCTCCAGCCTTCTGAGGAGACCAGTTCATCCCTGTTCGCACACTCCCCTCCATTTAGTCTGACACCTTCTGTTCCCACATCGCTCCTGGGGTCCATGCCTCAGTTTCAACGTGGCTGGCCCAGTTAGCCCAATTGGACCTCACTGGCATGCATTTGCACTGTGGTTTTGGCTCCCTTCATGAACTGTGGGCGCCATATTGTCTCTGACTAGGCCCACCAGGTCAAATCTCTCTTCCCTGCCATGAAGGGTGAGAAGTATAGTTGCTCAGATGGCGCACCCTCAGTCACAGATCCCCACCCCACCGTGCCTCAATTTCTGATACATCGAATGCTGCATGAGACCTGGGAGCAGAGGCCTCCCCTGGCCCTGCCGGCTTGCAGGTCTCTCAAGGGTGCTGTTCTAAGCCTGCCTCGCTAGTTGCTTGATAAAGGGACTTAAGCCATTTATTCTTGCTTCTGGGTCCTGTTGGCAGACTTCACAAGTCTTCTCCCTTGAGAAGCCAAGACCAGAGACCACTTCACAACACAGAACAGAAGCCAGCCCAGCTGCCCAGTGCCAAGCTCTGTGGGTCCTGGTTCTACTACCCGCTCACCGTTACCAACCGACAGGTCCCCTCACCGTTCTCAGTCACCTCATTGCATGGCGTCTTATTTGTTCTCTTATTCATGAGTGCATCTAGAAAAATAGTTCTTTCACTATATTTTCTTTCACTCACCTTTTAGGTTTTTTTTCTTCTATTTTTTGGCTGAAATTTGGACTGATTCAGACTGACCGTGCACTGAAGATTCATCTTTGTTCAATGGTTTTCTTCACTGTATTTCTAAAATACATTACTTTTCAGTGAAATATATTTGAATACAAATCACTGGATCGTGAGTATAACTCCTCACCTTACTTGGCATTTCAAATCTATTTCCTTAAAAATTATCACAGCAAACCTTAAAAGAAAGATAGTTCTAAGAAGCAAGGAGTGGGGTGGATGAACTGCTGGCATTTCCTTCCCACTGGGGAAGCTAACCTTTCCACAAGCCTCTCGCCAACGGACGACGTGATGAAGGAAGCCAGCTTCCCCCAAGGGAGCGTCGGGGACAGCCTGCAGTCTGGGCCTGGAGTCCAAGACGAAAGCGAACCTGGCACGTGTACCTGAGTCATGTGGAAGGAGATGCCATTTGGTCTCCGTGACAACACTGGGAAGATGATCAGAGCCATTTCCTAGAATTAATGGGAGAGTGGCACGAGGCCGCCGCACACTGCTCTCTTCCTCATTTTGCTTAATTGGCATAAATGTTTGTTTGCAGAACTTTAAAATGGACTTGGCAGCAGCTATGCGACCGCATCAAGAGATTGGAGGTCGGACTGCTTACTCTTCCGTGAGAGTTTCAGCTGGCAAAAGCATAAAGTTTACTTTATGGCAATTAGATGGAGAGCAACAAAGAAAACGAACCTTTCGGATCTTTCCATTTTAGCATGTTTCTCTGTTAATAAGACTCGAATCCCAGTGTTGCCCTCAGGGTAATAATATAAAGATCTAATCTATGTTATTAATTTATTTAACTAAAATAGCATTTACATTGTGAGCCATATATACAATAGTATTTCAAAGAGTTATTTTCATGTAGTTTTTGAATGAATTTTCTTATCCAAGTAGCAATAATTCACGGAGGAAGACATCAATATACTCTTCATACTTAGCTCCTCAGTCTAAAGATGAGTTAAGGTTAGAGAAAGATGCAGTATAATATACATACATAGTATACTGTTACTATGTATCTGTACAAATAAAGTGCGGTTTAAAAATGATTCTACTAGTAGAACATTTAATTATTTAATAATGAGAATATTCAGGTGTGTTACTAAAAAGAATTTAAATAATTATCAACAAATTCCCTTTTATGCGCAAAGTTTCTCTGCTCTGTATCTAGCCCAGCTAATTAAACTCATAAACATGAGACTGGAATCGTAATGCCGCTGCTTGCATCTTCGGCGGTGTGATTCAGAGGTTCTGTGGGAGTCTAACCTTCAGATGCTGCGCTGGGGACGGCCTTCTAAAGAAATGGCAGAGATAAGCGTTGAGGAGGGAGCAGCAGCGTTGGGATAAAAGTTCTACGTGCCCCGAAGGGTTCTGACAGCGCGTGATGGCTGGAAGCTTGAAAGCTTATAAAAGATAAACTTTTCTACAGAAGAGCAGTGGAAAAGAAGAACAAAAGAAGGGGAAAGTGCCTGAGAAACCACCCTAGTAAGAAAACTTGAGAAAGCTCTCTTTTTACAGTAAAGTATCAGAGAAAAGATTAAGATGAAGATACATTAAACAACCACACAATTTTAAGCGTTTTAAAATGCACTTCCTAGAAGTGACCTTTACAGGGTTTATTTCTGGCTGAGCGCAAGAAAGAGCGATTGCTGACAGAGCTATCTTCATCCCTCAGGCTCTTGGGAGGGAAGCAGTAATCGTGAGGCCAGGTTTTCTATACCTGTGTGGAAAACAGATTTCTAGGAAGCCACGGAGAAGACTAAGGGAGTGGGTAAGCTGGGGCTAGACTGTCCTTTCCCTTAGGACTCTGTGGACATGGCTGGGCCAGGCCTGAGCCTGGAGAAGGAGTGGGCTTCCAGTTTCTCTCCACTTTGTGTCCTGGCTTGGATCTCTCAGCTTTGTGTCCTGGCTTGGAAAGATCAGGTTGGCTGGATTAGGTGGGACCGTGAAGGGATGAAGCACATCTCTGATCTCAGTGGTTGGAAACATCAGTTTCATGGGGAGAAGGATCTGTCTGTGCTACTGGAGTACAGCAATAGCCAAGATCCCATTTGCTGTAGTGTGGAGGGAGCATGGCTGGCCTGCTCCTCCAGGTTAGCAGAAGCTTGTCCACACAGTGGGACATCAGACTGGCAGGCCGGGGCCAGTGCTGAGCTTCCCCAGGCCTGTGCTTCAGTGAGCCTCCTCTCTCTGCCATGGAAGTCTTCGTCCTTGCTCAGCAATGGACCTTCCTTCTCCACGTCACCTTGGTGCTATAAATCAAGGGGCAGGTTTTTGTGGAACAAACTTAAGCTTCTGTGGACTTGGGATGTCCTAAATATCCATAACTATTCAAGAGACTGTTCTTTCCTCCTACCAAACACAGGCTATTGCCAACCCCAGCACAATGGAAGGTTGTGGCCAAAACACCTTTCCAGAGCGCTTTCCTTCCTGCTCCTCCTGGAGCACCAGCATCTGCTTCATGCTGCTCCAGCCTGAGATCCACTAAGGATAGCACTGCAAGGCATTAGAGCTGCGCCACAGGGTCTGTGCCATTTACTGCTCCTCCACATTGTAATGCCTGTGCGATAAGAATCTGGCAAATCATAACATCTTTTGTGGAAAGTGGCATTCTTCTTAAAGCTGAAAGAGAGAAGAGGCAGTCAGTACTGATCCTCAGGGGCTGCTCAGGAGGATGGTGGCCTGTTTCTACCTGGTTGTGCTTCTTTTTACTGTGGCCCTTTTCCCACGAATGTTTAGAGTTCCATAGAAGTCCCAACAGGCAATGAGGCCGGATGGCACACTGGTCAGGAGAGTGAAGCTGGAGCACTGGAGTACCCTTCCCTGTGCCTGAGCTGCCCAGCTGTGTACCGTGCAATAGATACTCTTTCCTCCTTGTCTTCCAATATTAAGATGGTGAAGCTCAGTACTTACTTGAAGAGCTTATTAAGAGGTTTAAACAACTTAACACACTCACAACATACATTAAAGTTTATCCACTCTTATAGTTATCCATGTCATGGAAAGTTCAGAAAGGAATTTTGCCTGCTTTTGATGTCCAAGGACACATAAGCTTTGGCTTACCTATTGAAAAGAAAACAACCTCCTGTGGAAAGCCTGAGCAAGGAAACATCAGAATTCTTAGCAACTATTGAAGACAACTATGTGTCTTGAACTTTTTAGTAGCTCTAGATGCAGAAACTGAACAGTTATAGTTCAATGGTACAGTTAATTCAGAGGCCTCTGCAAAAGGAAAAATAATGTCTCCTACACACAGTTAGTGGCCAGTAGCTGACAATAATTGCTAGTTTGTGCTGGGCTGCATGGGTAGTAGGTCAAATCTTGTGAGGAGGTTTACTGCGGCTCACCAGCTAACGGATCGCAGCTGCAGGGGAAATGAAAGCGTATAATTAAACTTTAGTCTCTTTTGTTCCTTTCTTTAAGAAACAGTTGCAATTTTCATGTCAGTGAGGACATACAGAAGAAATCTTCATACTCTTAGGAGAAAGAGGTTTTCATATGATAACATCTTATTCATCTTGGGAGCTCTGCCTGGCCTCGACCATTTTCTCACTGATTAAAATCTGACCTCAGCTAGCTTTTTCTTGACTGGGAGATGCTCTGATGTGCACTGGTATGAAAAGGGACAAAAGCAGAGGGAAAGGAAGAAAGAGAATCGTGTTATTCCAAGAGATCTTCCTCTGTCCTCACAGCTCAGCCTGTGTCCCACAGGATGAAAGGTGGATGGGGCCAGGCCGCTGCTCCACGAAGCCTTATTTTTCTTTTTCTGCATTTATGTAGCTCCTCCCATATCATGGGAAAAACTCTTTAGAAACAATATGCAACATTTACTAGTTAAAATAAATAAAATAGCATACATCATTACTAATTCAAACACATAGATTTTAAAAAACTAGTTACTATATGCGTATTTTTTCACTACAAAATGATCCTTTATTTACATTCTCCTTTTTTGTTTTGCCAGAGAAGGTGTTGCATTGTGGCTAGAGAAGCTGTTTTTGAGGAAGTCTTCAAAGGACCTTTTCATGCTTGATGCCAGTCCAAAGGTTGTAGGTACTTGAATTAAGCAAAATAAGCCAATATAGCCCCATAGTCCATAGTAGTAGTGAGTTTTCATCACAACTGGCAATTGTCTGAAGTTGTTGACTTGAGCTCTTAGAGCTCATCATATTAATATAGCTTTACTGTTTATACCTCGTGCTTACAATTTTCTGCTGGACAGTTAAGATCAAGTTAAAACAAGACCTATATAACTAAAAATATAACTTTTGCTATCTGATAAGGTCATTCAAATGCCCTTAGGATTTACCCTGGAACCATGTACCACACCTTGTAGATCTTTTGTCAGTGTCATGGCCATTGCTTGACCAATTTGCCCTCTGAAATCTTGAGAGAATGTTTCCTTTCTAGATGACTCTCCTTAGGCACACTCTACATCATGGATCACTTTCCTCTGTGGCCTCATAATCTCCTTGATCAGAAAATTTGGGACACCTCTGTGTTACAGGATGTCAGAGCAGAGGTTCTCTTATGTCCTGAGTCCTCACTGACCTTGAAGGGGTACAGCCAAAATATTAGCAATCTTTTTAGCCCATCTATAGTTAGGATAGATATACAGCTACTTTCTCCTAGTTCAATGAGAAAAAGGGTTGTACTAATATTGTTTAGACAAGATATCATGTCTGCATCTTGTCCTCTGAATAACTACTATGAAGACAACAATATGCAATGCATTGGTTGTTATAACTGTCCTACCAACCTGTTTTGAAATTGTTTCATTGCTATTTTATCTTTTTTCTCATTAAAATGAATAAGAAATTAAAATAAAAAATAAAAACTAGTTAACTAATAAAGGATTACTGAGTTGCTTGCTTTCAAGAAGTCAACTCTAGCATACTTCAGATATTGTTTTATAGTCACGTACATGATTGAAGACAAAATAGCCCCATAAAGATTAGTAGTGAGCTGTGGAATTTGCTTGTCTGAGTAGATGTGCTTTAACTAGTAGTGATGTGAGAAGACTGGGTGCTGTTTTCTGAAGAATTGCTTCCATGGTGTGAGGAGAACTTCATAAGTTCAGAGCACCATGAGTTGCTAAATCAGCCTCAGCTGAGCTTCAACCAGTAAATGACCTGACTGTATGGGTCCAGCAGTTTAGGGAAAGTTTACTTTTCTGGAGCAATAGGGAAAAGTTTTAGCGAAAGTAAAGCGACCTTCGTGGCATCCTTAACCTAAGGTTTGGCCTATCCCATTTCTTCACAGCTCAGTCCTCCTCTCTAATTTCAAGGGATGTACTGTTGCCTTGCCCTCCTAGGCAGTCTCCCCTGGTTTTCTCCTGTTTGTCTGCTCCATAGCGGTGCATCTCTGTGCCACTGTCCTTTTCACATGAAAATGCACTTGCTCTTCTTTGTGACTGTCCATGGTGCTTGAGCACAACTGCTAAGCACATCTCTCTTCGCAGAACTGATGCGGGGTTCAGTCAAATGCTATGGAGTTTCAGAAGTGAAGTAAGTATGGTCTATTTGAAAGACTAACTATAATGCAATCTCTACCAAACTACCACCAACATACCTCACAGACCTAGAGAAATCGTTCCTAAAATTTATTTGGAACCAGAAAAGACCTAGAATAGCAAAGGCAATCCTGAGCAATAAAGACAAGGCAGGAAGCACTACAATTCCTGTCTTGAAATTGTACTACAAAGCTACTGTGATAAAGTCAGCATGGTACTGGCAACAAAATAGACCTGAGGATCAATGGAATAGATTAGAAGATGCAGAGGCCTCTACAAACACACTCAGCCACCTGATCTTTGATAAAGGGGCCAAACACACTTCTTGGAAGAAAGATAGCCTCTTTAACAAATGGTACTGGAAAAACTGGTTCTCTATGTGCCAAAAACTAAAACTTGACCCAGGTCTATCACCATGCACTAAGCTAAAGTCAAAGTGGATTAAAGATCTAAACATTAGAACAGAAACACTAAATCTCCTGGAAGAGAAAGTAGGAAGAACTCTTAAAGATATAAGGGTAGGTGAAGAGTTCATGTGGTCCTGACTTCTGCAAGCAGATCGCTGCCCGGTAACTGCCGCACGTGCCCCGGCGTTTTGCGAAGGCAGTAGGTGGCGAGACTGTCGTGGCTCCTGGGTCGGCATCCTGTCCTGAGTCTGGGACTTGCGTTAGTCCCACGTGGGAGCTATAGGTCTTAACAAAGACCATAAGGCAAGTAACCTGAGAACGCTGCAGTTTAGGATTTTAGATAACCTTCCTCACTCTTTCACTCGCAGTCCGGTGACACAGAATGAAGTCCAGGCCCGTAATGATCCAGGCCATTACACAGCAGTCCAGAAAAACCTTTTTTTTTCCGCTGTGACACCATATTTTCCTCCATCTAGCAGATTTGCCACTGATACACTAAAACCTCTTCTGGAAAGAATATATTTTTATAGTACTGGAATATATAGTGGATATAAAAAATGTGGAATGCCCAAGTTTAAAGCAATGATTTAATGTATTGTCTGCTCTAGAGATAACAAACTAGTCCAAATCTTAATAAATTGCCATCACTCATGTTTATTTTTATAATTTGTGTGGGTGAGCTGGTCAGACCTCCTTCTCCACAGGCCCAGCTGCAAGTGCTGGGAGACACTCTGGTGCATTCCTGTCTAGTTTCTTCTTGTGCCAGAAATACCAGGCATTATGTGTTCTGCCAGTGGCAGCCAGCGGGAGCGAAAGAGAGGGACTAGAGACGCTACCTGTTACCGCACTGATTCAGAGATAGCACGATGCTACCGCTGCTCACGTTTTATTGACCAAATTAACAAAGTGGCTGAAAGGAAGAGGCACAGATGATTAGAATAGTTTACCTTTCATAGTCTGCTTATGATTGGGAAACAGCCTTATTTAAAAAGTAGAGTCCTTTCCCTCCGCATGGATTTGACAGCTTGCCTCTCTTGGTCATTGCTTGTTTCATCCGTGCTTTTCTACTTTCTCTTTACATAACTTAATTTTTTATCTAAAATCAGTGGATATATAATACAATTTTAGAAAATGCATGCCTGTTGTGTTACCTTTTGAAAGAACAGTGAATGGATATAAATCTCAGAAAATCTAAAAAAATCTTCATATTCCATTGAAACAATATTTTATTTTTACGCTGTGTCCTCTGCTCATTATTTTCTAGGACCAGTTCTTATTCTCTGGGTCCTAATTTCTTCCAATTTGTGTACTTTGCTTCCTGTCTCTTTCCTCTTGCAGAATGCTCCTGCGCGCATGGCCCCGCCTCATCTGTCATCCAGTTTTCCCAGGAAAATAGTTGCTAAATGTGATGCTGCATGGACTTAATGAGGCCCCAGCTGTGGAGAAGCCTTCGCACCGAAGAATGAAAATCTACCCTGTGGTTCCGCTCTGCATACCAAGACCCAGCTCTTTATGCCACTCACCAGCACTTGCACTTCTGAGTCTCGAACGGCTTCGTCTTTAGACCAACCTGTCACAACAACAAAAACCGCACATGCTACTGGAAGCCTCCACCTATGGAAGCAACTGTCAATGCGTTCATTTCTCTTATGATCATCCCTGGGAAAATGTAATGGAAATGAAGCTCATTTTGAATGCAGGAGTGGTTTTCTACCTGAACTATGGAGC
>NW_004524610.1:3510658-3512119 GCF_000260255.1 Octodon degus | reverse complement strand
AACAGAAACACTAAATCTCCTGGAAGAGAAAGTAGGAAGAACTCTTGAAGACATAGGGGTAGTAGGCAAAGAGTTCATGAACAAAAACCTAATTTTATGGCTAATACTTGAAAGAATTAACAACTGGGACCAATTCTTATTGAGAAGTTTTTGCACTTGGAAAGAAATTACTAACAAAGTGAAAAGAAATTACTAACAAAGTGAAAAGAAAACCCACAAATTTTGAAAAAATCTTGGCTAATAACCACTCATGCAAAGGTCTGCTCTCTAGAATTTAAAAAGAATTAAAAACCATTAAGGACCCTAAATTTAAAGACTCAATCCATAAATGAGCATCTGAGATGAACACACAAAATTAAAGAAGCAAAATTAAGAGGACAAAATTAAAGAAGCAAATAAATATATGAAAAAAGCTCCACATCACTAGCCATCCATGAAACACAAACTAAAACAACACTGAGATACCATCTCATCCCAGAAAGAATGGCTATCATAAAGGACTCAGCCAACAACAAATATTGGACAGGCTGTGTGGTAAAAGGAACCTTTCTCCACTGCTGGTGGGAATGTAGACTGGTGCAGCCATTATGGAAATCAGTGTGGAGACTCCTTAAAAAACTGGGACTGGAAATCCCATTCAAGCTTGCTATCCCCCTACTGGGAATTTTCCCAGAGGAACTAAAAACGACATATCATATTGATATATGTGTACCTATGTTTATAGCAGCATAGTTTGTGATAGCCAAATCTTGGAAACAACCAAGATAGCTGTCACCTGAGGAATGGATGAAAAAGATGTGGTATTTTTATACAATGGAGTATTACTCAGCTATAAAGAATGATAAACTCAAAGCCTTCATATTTAAGTGGATGCCACTTGAAGATATACTCATAAGTGAAATAAACCAGACCCACATGTGTATATATCTTATAGTTTCCCTAGTATAAGAACTCAAAAGAAGAAATACAAATAGAAAGGTGTAACACAATTAAAGGAAAGCAAGAGGATTGGACAATGAGGCGAGGGCAAGGAGAAAAGCTGGGAAACATGACGGGGCAAAGCCATACATTTATGCACATAATATGGGTAAGGCAAGGATCCTGAGATTCTGCAGCATGTTTTTGAAACTTGCAGTTAATTGGTAGGATTCTCTATGCTGATAACTGTGAACTAAGCAGCTGCACTGATCATAGCAATGTGTAATGGTAGGAGCATGCTCAGAATGCCTGCCTTTCCAGTCTTCTAAATACGTACTGCTTGTCATGACATACCAGTTGCTGCCATGCTGTCTCTCAAGTAAATATTTGTTTGTTTTTTTTTTAAGGGCACTAAATGAAAACAAGAGATAGGAAAAAGAATTCACAGGACAGTCCTTCTACAATATATATGTATATGGTTGTATATGGTTAGATTACTTAATTACTGTGTAAAATTATGTAATTGTTTATTCATATTTTTTT
>NW_004524610.1:3505328-3510558 GCF_000260255.1 Octodon degus | reverse complement strand
TTATTCTACTGAGCTATCTCCATGGCCCCTATTTTTTCAAATGTTTTTAATTTTTTTTTTAATTTTTGTCTTCACATTCTGCAGGGACTTAAAGTTTAACATATAAAATTCTTGATGGAAAATACCTGTTCCATGTTATGCCTAAGATGTTTGATATTCAGACAGATAGTTAGGTTAAATCCAACTGCATATGTTGTAGGATAAAAATAAGCTTCTCTTCTGGAAGGTTAGCAACCTAAGTTTAGAGACCAAAAATCAGAGAAAAAGAAGGGCTGCAAGGACAGCCAACATTTTGATCCTAGCCTTTCAAGTTCATTGAGGACTCAGAACATAGGAGAACCTATACTGTAACATTACATAACTCAGTTGTGTCCCAAATTTTCTTATCAAGGAGATTATGGGGCCAAAGAGGAAAGTGATCGATGATGTGAGTCTGCCTAAGGGGAGTCACATGGTGAGAAAATATTCTCTCAGGCTTTCACAGTGAGCAAATTGGTCAAGCAATGGCCATGACTCATCCACATGGCTGAAACAAAGGATCTACAAACTGCGGTATGGGGTGTCAGGTTAAATCCTGAAGGGATTTGACTGACTTATCAGATACAAAAGTTACATTTCTTGTTATATAGGTCTTGCTTTATCCTGGTTTTAATAATCCAGCAGAAAAATATGAAAATGAAGTACAAAAAGTAAAGCCACATTAATATGCTGAGCTGTAAAATGCTCAAGTCAACAACTTTGGACATTGCCAGTCTTATGGGAAACCCACTACTATTGTGGACTACTGGACTCTATTGGGAGATTCTGCTGAGTTCAAGCACCTACAATATTTAAATGAGAATGGAATGCCCTTCTCTGACAAAACTAACTAAAAAAGTGGGACAGAAATGAACAACCCTTTTGTATCTGTATACTCAAATTAGATAGGATAGGTATAACAGCTCCACTGTCTTAATTCAATGAATAGAGAGGTTTGAGACAGGATATCATGTCTGCGTCTTGTACAATGAATAACAACTAAGACAACAATATGCAATGCTATGCCTAAGTAATTATGCCACTTGAAGATATATTAAAGTCAAAGTGGATTAAAGATCTAAGCATTAAAACAGAAATATTAAATCTCCTGGAAGAGAAAGTAGGAGGAACTCTTGAAGACATGAGGTAGGCAAAGAGTTCATGAACAAAAGTCTTTTTTGACATGCTAGTGATATGGAGCATTTTTTCATATTTTTATTTGCTTCTTTAATTTTGTTCTCTGAGAAGTGTGTGTTCATCTCAGATGACCATTTCTGGATTGGGTCTTTAAATTTTGGTGCCCTAATGGTTTTTAGTTCTTTATAAATTCTAAAGAGCAGACCTTTGTCTGAGTGGTTATTAGTGAAGATTTTTTCAAAATTTGTGGGTTATCTTTTCACTTTGTTGGTAACTTTTTTTGACGTGCAATATTATGCTGAATGGTGACAGGAGGACATTTCCACAAAAGATGCACAGTTCTGTGGAATCACACATTGAAAAGGTCACGCAAGGTGCTGCATCTGTCTTGGGGATTTAGGATCATTTTGTAGACCTTATTCTTAAGAGAAATTTTAGGTGCAGAGCAAAATCCACCAGCAGGCTCCAAGACTTCCCACATGCAGCTGCATCCTCGCATTCACAGCCACCTGTCAGCGGTGTGCCTGCCAGAAGGATGCTCAGTTACATTGGCTGCATTTGGGTCCTTTAAAGAACTAAAATAAATGTGGAAGACTGGCAAAATCTATTTCTAGTATTTAGTAAGTTAATTTGTATACGTTATTGCAAAATACCAAGAACTGTCCTACTGTGCATGTAAGCCAGCCCAGACCCTCGGTCTTTTTCAGCAGTGCAGTTGCTCTGTGAGTCCTTTGAGCTTTCATCATCATCCCCTAGTCCCTAAAGCACTGCTTCTGCATGTCCCTGAGCACCCTGTCCCTCTGCTTTCTATGGCACTGTCTCTCTACAAGAGGTGTCAGCATGGTTTTTTTGTTGGAAACCCCAGGATTCCATGCAAATACTTCTTTGGAAAGTTGTATATGTTGTATATCATGCTGTCCTGTAATGCCAGAGCAACAGGGCCCTCCTTCCTTGTGCTCTAGCTGTCATTGTCCTCCTCTCCCCATTCATTACTCCTCCTCTGCGAGATACCTTTCATTGCCTGCTTCATCCCTTGCTCTAGAGCTGGGAATACCCTACACAATCCATGCCCTGTTTTCTTTCCTATAAGCCTCAACATTCCATCTCACTCCAGCAGCCTACACCAGCACACACTGCACTGGACACTGAAGGCAGGGTCTTGCTCCCTCCCCCTTACTCTTTTCTGCTGCTGACTGTACTTATCTTCTCTAGCACTGATGTCAACATTCCTTATGAGGAATATTTGCAAGGTGCTGGTTCTATCCCTCCAGACCTTAATTTCCTGGGAACTTCTCTCCTCCAGGGAGCTTCTTCTCCACCTACTTCCAGATGCTTGTGCCATGGTCATTACCTTTGTGATGGCATAATTTTGGTGTCTAGCATATTTCTCTTCCTCTGCTTCCAAATATGTATTGTGCTGTCCTGTGATGCCACCACAGCAAGGCCCTCCTTCCATGTGCTCCTACTGTCACTGTCCTCCACTCTCCCATCCTTCATTCCTTCCCTGTCCTAAGATCTCAGCTTAATTCCACCACTAATCACATCCATCCACTTTCTGCTTCTTTGATGCCTCTCATTTTCTTGTACATTTTTGGTAAAGCCAGAATGATGGGGCTGGCCAGATAGCTCAGCAGGTTAAAGTACCTGCTTAGGCAGATGCAGGGGCCAGGGTTTGATCCCTGGCATGCCATACTGGCCCTGCCCCTCCATGCTGTTCCAGCCAGCAGGATAGATCATTCTGGACCCCACTGACCATTCAGCTGGGCTTGCTTGGAGTCAGCAGCACTGCCTCCATCTCCATGCTCCGCCGTCCTCAAGCGAGCTCGCCAGTGCCCAGCTTTGCTTTGGGGTGCACTGAAATGGCAATTGAGACTGGGCGTGGTGAAGTGCACCTGTAATCCCAGTGCTTGAGAGGCTGAAAACAGGATCATTATGTGTCCAAGATAGTAGTGAGACCCAGTAAACTTTGTCCTAAATACAAAAAAAAAAAAAAGAAAGAAAAAAGAAAAAACAAAACAGAACTGAATGATGTTAAAATGAAACTCTCCCCTTCCCTGCACCTCAGTCTGGCAGCTCAGTCCAACTGGGCTGAAGGCATAGCCACACTCATCTTGGATTCATCCGTGTTCATCTCACGTGGACCACGAGTACTGCCCTGTGCTGATAGCACTTCCCTGGCTGATTGAATTCCCCCTCTTCTTTTGCATGTACACTACACAGTCCTAGCGCCTCCAATTCCTAGTAGATCATGCAGAATGTTTGCTCTTACACTGAAAAAACCTAGAAGATTCAGTGCACATACGTAGGCACTCCCACCTTGTTGTGGTTTAGATGTGTAACATTGCCTCACACTCTCAGGGGTCCAGAGGTGGGATATTTGGAGGGTGACAGGGTGCTGATCTGCAGAGAGCGCATCCATCAGTGAGACAG
Source organism: Octodon degus (assembly GCF_000260255.1). NCBI lineage: Eukaryota > Metazoa > Chordata > Mammalia > Rodentia > Octodontidae > Octodon > Octodon degus. The sequence goes on along the minus strand of NW_004524610.1, from coordinate 3,506,973 downwards.
AACAGCTGATTTGTAGCGGGGAGCCTGGCTGGAGGAGAGAGCTGGCGACTGAGTGGGAAGGTTTGTCTCCTCCCAGCTCTTTCTTGTCTCTGCTCGCTAGCTTGCACAGCTCGACAGCGTCCACCTCCAGCCCCAGGCAGGTCCCTCTGCCTTCTTTCTTCTGCCTCGGAGCCAGATACTAAATTGGGAGCCAAGGCAAACCTCTCCTCCTGTAAGTTGTGAGTGTTGGATATTTCGTGCCATTGATGGAAAAGGGACGCACGCACGCACGCACGCGGGCACGCACACACACCTCGCTACCTCAGTCCTGCATCGTGAGCTGTGCTTGCTTTCTCACTGGCATGAGTTGAAGGCTAGCGATCCTCGCCAGACCTCTTATCTGTTTGCAAAACTCCTTTTCTTTTCTCCTCAAAGCACTTCACTTACTTGTTCCTCCCCTCCAGCATTATCAGTTTTTGCCTCCATTATGAGTAAGCTAAATTAGCATGCAAATACATTATATTTTCATTTAAAAATCAAAACAAATTAACATTTCTTCTTATCTCAAATCTCTTCATATTCCATTCACTTACTGAAAAATTCCTCAAGTTGCGCCTTCACATTCCTCTCTAGACTCCGTCCTGCGGTTGGTATTTTCGGCCTACTAAAGGGGACAGGGCTTGTACTACTTCACCAAAACTGCCTAACACATCTCAGCTGCCTCCAAGCTGTCCCAGCCAGCAGCACGGATCATTCCGATCCCCACTGACCATTCAGCTGGGCTTGCTTGGGGTCAGCAGCGCTGCCTCCATCGCCGCGCTCCGTCCTCAGACAAGCACACCCGCGCCCGGCTTTGCTCTCCTTCACCAAGTCCAGGCTCGCAAAGGCGGAGCTGCCGCCTGGAGCTGCACTGCGCGCAGATTCGCCTCTTGACCTCCTGTTCTGCCTCCCACGTGGGGCAGCGCACTGTGTGCCTCCAGTGTGACCCGCAAGCCCCAGCTCTAGACAGACACCGGCTCTCTCAGCCTCACGGTCTCGGTGGCAACTGTCCTCTCGTCGTTTGGGCCAAACCCCCCTCCCCTTTCACTCCTCTCTGGTCATACCCAGTAGGACAGAACACCTTTCACCCGGGCTTCTAAGCCAGCGCAGAAGCTGCATTTTCCATCACTGTGTTGTCTCGGCCCTCACTCGGCCATCCTCACAGTCCTGCCATCCTCACCGTCCCTTGCAAGTCAGTTGCCAGGACAGTGACTGGAATGACCTTGCAAGACTGAGAGTCGGTGTATGTCGCTCTTCTGCGTGCAGCTCCCAGGACTCTGGCTTAGCCACCGAAGCTCAGCCGCGAGCTCAGCGCCTGGCACGGTTAGGCGGGCAGCCTCATCCCCCCGCCCGCGCCAGAGGAGGGGAGCTGGCCTGAGGTTCCGCGAGCGCCCATCCGTCCTGGAGAGGACTTGCTTGGTAGATGGCAGTGGAAGTCATTTTTCTGACGTCATTGTGTACAGTTTCTCCTATCTACAAAGTGGCGATCCGTTGTCCTGTCAACTGCCCTAGGTTGCTCTGTAACCTAGAATTGTGGTCCTGACTTCTGCAAGCAGATCGCTGCCCGGTAACTGCCGCACGTGCCCCGGCGTTTTGCGAAGGCAGTAGGTGGCGAGACTGTCGTGGC
>NW_004524610.1:3496189-3505228 GCF_000260255.1 Octodon degus | reverse complement strand
AACAGAAACACTAAATCTCCTGGAAGAGAAAGTAGGAAGAACTCTTAAAGATATAAGGGTAGGTGAAGAGTTCATGTGGTCCTGACTTCTGCAAGCAGATCGCTGCCCGGTAACTGCCGCACGTGCCCCGGCGTTTTGCGAAGGCAGTAGGTGGCGAGACTGTCGTGGCTCCTGGGTCGGCATCCTGTCCTGAGTCTGGGACTTGCGTTAGTCCCACGTGGGAGCTATAGGTCTTAACAAAGACCATAAGGCAAGTAACCTGAGAACGCTGCAGTTTAGGATTTTAGATAACCTTCCTCACTCTTTCACTCGCAGTCCGGTGACACAGAATGAAGTCCAGGCCCGTAATGATCCAGGCCATTACACAGCAGTCCAGAAAAACCTTTTTTTTTCCGCTGTGACACCATATTTTCCTCCATCTAGCAGATTTGCCACTGATACACTAAAACCTCTTCTGGAAAGAATATATTTTTATAGTACTGGAATATATAGTGGATATAAAAAATGTGGAATGCCCAAGTTTAAAGCAATGATTTAATGTATTGTCTGCTCTAGAGATAACAAACTAGTCCAAATCTTAATAAATTGCCATCACTCATGTTTATTTTTATAATTTGTGTGGGTGAGCTGGTCAGACCTCCTTCTCCACAGGCCCAGCTGCAAGTGCTGGGAGACACTCTGGTGCATTCCTGTCTAGTTTCTTCTTGTGCCAGAAATACCAGGCATTATGTGTTCTGCCAGTGGCAGCCAGCGGGAGCGAAAGAGAGGGACTAGAGACGCTACCTGTTACCGCACTGATTCAGAGATAGCACGATGCTACCGCTGCTCACGTTTTATTGACCAAATTAACAAAGTGGCTGAAAGGAAGAGGCACAGATGATTAGAATAGTTTACCTTTCATAGTCTGCTTATGATTGGGAAACAGCCTTATTTAAAAAGTAGAGTCCTTTCCCTCCGCATGGATTTGACAGCTTGCCTCTCTTGGTCATTGCTTGTTTCATCCGTGCTTTTCTACTTTCTCTTTACATAACTTAATTTTTTATCTAAAATCAGTGGATATATAATACAATTTTAGAAAATGCATGCCTGTTGTGTTACCTTTTGAAAGAACAGTGAATGGATATAAATCTCAGAAAATCTAAAAAAATCTTCATATTCCATTGAAACAATATTTTATTTTTACGCTGTGTCCTCTGCTCATTATTTTCTAGGACCAGTTCTTATTCTCTGGGTCCTAATTTCTTCCAATTTGTGTACTTTGCTTCCTGTCTCTTTCCTCTTGCAGAATGCTCCTGCGCGCATGGCCCCGCCTCATCTGTCATCCAGTTTTCCCAGGAAAATAGTTGCTAAATGTGATGCTGCATGGACTTAATGAGGCCCCAGCTGTGGAGAAGCCTTCGCACCGAAGAATGAAAATCTACCCTGTGGTTCCGCTCTGCATACCAAGACCCAGCTCTTTATGCCACTCACCAGCACTTGCACTTCTGAGTCTCGAACGGCTTCGTCTTTAGACCAACCTGTCACAACAACAAAAACCGCACATGCTACTGGAAGCCTCCACCTATGGAAGCAACTGTCAATGCGTTCATTTCTCTTATGATCATCCCTGGGAAAATGTAATGGAAATGAAGCTCATTTTGAATGCAGGAGTGGTTTTCTACCTGAACTATGGAGCATAATAAAAAGGTTCCGTGTCAGAGTCTGTCAGGGCTCTACACAGAGATCCTTGAATCCCTGGAACACTTTTATGCACAGTGCACGATGGTGTTCTCATTTTGAAAGTCAACATCAGTATTTCTTTGTCAGGCTGCAGGAAATCACGTTACCTTTGTCCACCGAGAGCTAAATTTGCCTATAAATTTGCATATTTCTGGGGCTCTTAACCAATACCTGAGGGGCACAGGAATATGAGCTGAGAATTTGGAAGTGAGAGCTATTCTGTTTTCATAGCTGCTCTGTCAAGCGAACCAAAGTTAAATTTAGTGGTGCTTCCTTGCTAATGCAGCTGCTCAGGCAGCCTCTCCTCCTGGTCCTGTCCTCCTTCCCTTTGTGAGGAAAATGTCCTTAAAATCCATTTTCAGGCAAAGTCTGCTTTTTTCTTCCTACATTAAGTAAGTCATGACACTCTTTAATCCAATAATCACCGCATTCTTCTATCAAACCCTATTTTTCTTAATAGTCCTGATAATAGTTGACCTCATTATCGGATTAATAGTTAGGAAGAGTCAACACCAGGTCTTGAGAAGTTACCAGTGGGAAAAGGGTGGCCACAATATAGGACTTTTAGGCATCATTGCTGCTCTGCAGTGAGACATTCCTACCGCCAACAGGGTTCAGTATTCCTTAGTGAATCCATCCAAATACTGTCGGCCCAGTCTCGGGGCCCTGCTCCTTTCTTCTCTGGGTTGTGTCATTAGCAAAGGACACTGCTAACCTGTGAATTGAGTCATTTGTCTTTGTGTGTGGAGGGGGGGTTTGCTATTATTCTGTCTACCAACCCTACAATTTGGACCATTAACCCAGTCATAATACACTATTTAGGTAACTTTTCAAAGATTGGGAGAAATGATCACTCATGTTACATCAGGCAGTGATGTCAAAAGTCCCTAGTAACTTGTGGTAGAACAAGCAAAAGGTGAACAAGGACTTCACCCCTGCCCTGGTTGCCCTTTCTTCTAATATGATCAGAAAATCCTGCCTTCGTGCAGGTTTAGGAGGGGATGGATACAGCCCTCTAAAGAAGTTTGGTGTGAATTGTTCCTCTAGATCACAGGTTGCATCTACGGAACTGGACTCACTAGTGATACAGAGCATGACAAGACTCCTGAACACCCAGGGCTGAGTGGCAGCAGTGGACCTTTGAGCAAAACAGGACAGTGAATTATCGTAAGTACCAACGTGGGAACACTAGGTGGACCGAGGAGTAGACGTCACCCACGCCGGAGATCCAGGCGTGGACGGGGCCAAGCTAGCAGCAGGGCTGCGGGTCCTCCTGCCTCTGCAGAGCCCAGTCAAGCTACTGCCAGTGCTGTGCTCTCCAGCAGAATAGACCCAAGAGGCTTCTACCTGCAGTTCTTGGTTTGCAAATTTATGTACAAAGGGGTAACTTTTCCCAATATCTGTAAAGAAGTAGCGTGAGAAATAGTTTAACTACTCCTAAGACGGAGATCCACGCCCATTACAGACTTTGCTTGACACTGCAGTTACTCAGCCACGTTGCTGTCCGAGTCTGGCTCCCTTTTCCTCCTGATTTTCCTGGGCGAATTTTCTCCTGAACGACTTTTCCTGCTTGACTGACCCAGACTGTTTCTAAGCGATGCCCCTTCTCAGATGCCCCAATCCACTTGAGTATTTTTGCAAATGAACTTATATTCATTTTGGAAAAGTTTGGGACATATAAATAAATTAGAAATTTAGCAATCCGAACATTTCTCCCTGTATCATGATCTTTTTATGCTCACATAAGATTTATTCATTGCAGTCTGTTTACTAGAATAAACCTGCTGTTCTTCTTCCACACGAGCTGTCTGGTATCATGCCTGAGATCTAAGGACATACCTCCTGTTGCAATGAGCCCACAGGTGAAGGAGGCTTGCTTTCTTTCCATGGTTGGAAAAGACAAACAATAAAAAATAAAGAAGAAAAACATAAATCATCTGCAGATATTTTTCAGGAAGCAGCACAAATCTCCAATTTAAAAGAAAGGCCACCCTGGTCTACTGAGTGATCCAAGGGTGGGTTTGGCACCCCCTGCCTTGGGGCTTCATTTGTCATTGCAGATGTGGGCTCTGGGAGGGAGCCTGCCAATGTGAGGAGCAAGAGATGGAAGGCAGGAGGGGGTGTGTGTGGGTGGCGGCATTCTGGTGAACACAGCCACCCCATCATCTGAGAAAGACTTTGGTAGCCTGGGAAGAGCTCACGGAGCCTGAGCAAGGCCAGGGGAGGCCCCGCCTGAGAGGAGCCTCTGCGGCCTTCCACAGAGCCTGTGTGCAGCTGCATTTGCACCTGCGGATGCCCGTGCAGATGCATGTGCGTCCCCTCACGTGGCCTAGCCGAGGAGACCCCAAGGAGAACAAGGCACTATGAAATGGGCTAACTGAGATAGAGTGCTGATTCATTTTGAGGACTTTCTAAAAAAAGTGTTATGTTGGGCATTGAATAAAAAGTATTGTTTCCCTTCGAATTTTCTCCCTACTTTCCCTCAAAACACCATGGATTTTATAATTGAATTTAACTTGGCATCACTTATGTAGATGGTTGGTATTTATTAAAACAAGGCAGAAATTTCATATTCCTTTGGGTATTGCAGGGGCAGGAATAAGTTAGGTTGTAGTCCAAAAGGACTACAATCAAGCAAAGCAGGGTACATCTCAGGCATCATTAGCACATTATGAGGACTGCTGCTTGCTTCCGTGCATGCTCGCCACAGTGTTCCTCTTTCTTTGTCTCCCTTTGGCTTGCAAGTCTCTATGAACCAGCAAATCCAGGGCACACAGACCTCTCGTTGCTCTGCACAGCACCGTGGAGTGCAATGCAAATCAAACTCGCAGCCTCGACTTGAGGAAACACTTGCTGTTCCTTCTGCAACTTGACGGTTTCTTTCTTGTTCAAAAGAAAAATGTGAAAATTTACCCAGACAGCAGTGTAGCAGTAAATCCACAATAAAGCTGTGCTATCTTTTTTTGTTATAAATAATGATTTTCTCATGGAAAAGAAAATCTCAGTGTATTTTCTTCTCTGAAAAAACAAATAAACTTGGGTCTCCCTTCATATTTACTCTTGTTCAGAAATATAAAATACTCATAATTGGGTATGAGGTTTGCTTGGACAGCTGTAATTCCAGCTTCCTGGAAATTGCGAGCTACTATTTCATTGCGGTGCACGTTTGGAGAGCAGAATGCACCTTGCGCTTGTCTTTTCATCCTGAGAGTATGATCACCAGAGCAAACGCAGCCAAAAAATCTAAAATTTTTTAAAAAGTACCTTATTACTGGTTGAAGCTACAAGTCACTCCTTTGTTGGCTGCATGTTCATTTTGTTAAATGTGAAAGAAAGCGACCTCTAATATTTCATAAAGAAACACTAAACTATTTAGATTTTTATTCTTCAGTGCTTACATTCAGAGAGCTCAGCTCTTGCCTCGGGTAACGTCCCCTGGCCTCCATTGTCTTATTCCCATCACCTTCGTGGGTTGCAGTCCCAGCCATCCATCACAGGGCTCGGGGAAAGCCTGCTAATCAGCCGGGGCTGCAGGTAAGGACTGGGCAGGGCGCAATGCCCTCAGTGACCTCTGCCCAAGGTGACACCGGTGTCTGTAGGAAAACGAGCGTCTGCCTGGGTAAAAATATCCACACAAAACTCATCCTTGTTTTCCTTGCAGATTGCACAGTTTATCTCCAATAACAAATTTCTCGTCACCGAGGCTCAGTGGGATAATTACGAGTATTTACTGAATAGACCATGCAGAGCCATATGCTGTCGGCGGAAAGAACGGGAGGAGATACTGAAAACCAGCATCAATAATAGGAGTGCAAAGTCAGCCACTTTCAGTGGAGCAGCATTTAAAAATCATCTATGCATGCAGAGTGGCCTAGGGCTATAAATAAAGCCCTGGGTTTCCATCGGATAGAAGTACTTTGATAAGAAGGGATAGGAACTCCAAAATTTCTGTGCAAGAAATAGATTTTTTAAATAAGAAGTTATTGAGGTGAAATATTAACATAAGTTTTGGGTGTAGGTATGCATGCATAGAAGATTTTTAAATTAACATAAGTTTTGGTATAGTTATACATATCTACCCATTCACAGATATGCTTTATCTATCTACCCTCTATCCATTATCTCTCTGTAGAAAGAAATAGATATTTATCTATATTTTCTATAATCAACAATACTAAAGATTTTAAAGAATTAGGAATTTAAGGACATGATAAAGCAAAAGAAAACTGCATCAACATTTAGAATATGTTGCAAATCATTGCCAAGTAACATGGTAAAAATAATATTCCTTTATATTTACATTAAATTTTGCAGTTCACAAAATACCTCTCTCCACAGGCTCAAGTTTGATATTTTCAATATCTGTTGTTAAATAATATTATTCCCATGTTACAGAAGACAAAACAGATTCCCAGGGTTCTAAGGGATTTGTACACAGTTCCAAATATGTAGATACTATAAACTGCCCAGAATTCAATCTCTTGGGTTTTCCACACACTTGGCAAATGTTCCGCAGCTGAGAGATGAAGGGAAGTGGACCTTTGGGGATCACTCACTGTGTACAAATAAGTCAAGGGCGGTTGGCACGGTGCTCTCAGTGACCACTGAGAGCGACAGGGGAGCACAGAGGGTGCAACATTGCCATGACGTAATGCCACAGTAGGTGCCCCATGACCAGACAAATGTTCACAGCATGAAGCAGCACCATTGTTAGAAGGCTTATTTTCTATGTTAATTCATTTTAAAAATAACAATCTTAAAATGCCTTTGATCTTTCTTAATTTTCAACCAGTTTAATTGCTGTGAGAATTTTAATGCAAATTATGTAAAAATATATCACTGATTTTAAAAGATCCTAGTTATAAAGCACTGACTCTACTGTTTTCCATTATCATCCTCCCTAATATACAGAGTTCAGCACCACTTGACTCATGATTATGAGTGCATCACCTGCTCCTTCAGCTATGGTGTAAGCATCATAAAAGATGGTTCTTGTTATATTTTTAATCACTGTCCTAGCTTCCATCTCTAGAGGCATAGCAAATGAAGTAAGATTTATTAAGGAACACTTACATTTATAATGGGTGAATGTAAGGTTGAAATCTGATTTTCTCTCATCACTTTGCAATGAACTGGCTTCATTTTCCTTTCCCAGCTCCTTTTCTGTGAGATTCCTTAAGTTCTACGTGTTTGGTTTTTTCTCCTCAGGATTGTTCTTTTCATTTTTATTTATTCATAAAACTGAATTCATAAGCAATTTTAATGCAGTATCTGCATGTTATACTTTGTGTCTAGTTGTCTGCCAAAAGCCTCATGCATCCATGGGGCAGAATTCTAGAGTTTGTGATTAACTCATGATTAATTGGGATTATGGAAGTGAGTTCTTCTGGGATTATGGATGTGAGTTCTGCTGGGATTATGAATATAAATGCCACTGGGATTACAGATATGAATACTACACTTATCCTGCAGTAGACAGCCTGAATGCAACATAAGGGAGACAAACTTATTCTCTGTAGCCATTGGTGCAACTGCTCCTGCCCTTTTGCTCTTGCCCTTTGCTGCTGCCATGAACTGCTGCCCTTTGCCATGTGCTCATCTGCCGTAGAGCCAGCTGAATATGGACCGAAATCTTCAGTTACTGTGAGCTAAATGAGCCTTTCCTTCCTTCATTTTGGGTGCCAGGTATTTGTCCCAGCAAGGAGAAAAGAGTAACTGAGACAGAATTTGATACCAGAGAAGTGGGGTTGTTGCTGTGGCTAAACCTGACCATATGGATTACTAGCTTTTGGGAATGGCTTATGGGAAGAGATAGGAAAGGTTTGGAGATGTTGTCTACAAGAGAAGCATTGGAGCAGCTTCAGTTGTTCCACAGGGAAGATTCTGGTCAGAGCTTAGAATGCCAGAAGGTTGATAGAAATCCTACCCATAAAGACCAGGCTGGGAGTTTTCTCCTGGGAAGGACTGCACTGGTTGTTAGACTCCAGATGATGTGTGTTTTGTCATGGCAGAAAGTGTGTCTGAATTTTTTCCACATCCAGAGACTTTGCCTGAAGTGGAGAATAAGCATGGAGGACTGACTAATCTTTCAAAAGAAATCTCACAGCAGTCAAATATTGAGGCAGTGGCATAGCTATTATTGGAGGCTTTTAGTCAGATTTATGTTGAGAATCAAGAGCAAAGAGCCCAGAAGGATGACTTAAAATGTTGTGAGTTTAGACAGAAAGGAAGCTCAAATAAAGCTGTGGAATGCAAAGATAGACCTGAGAGGATCTCCATTGCTGGGGGAGGAACAAAAGAATGAAAAGCATGACCTGAAGATATCACAGGAGGAGGCAGATACCCACCCTTTGTAGCATCGGAATTGCAAAGGTCAGGGACTTTGCCTTGGGGAAAAAGCCACAGAGCCCTATGTTCCAGAATGGTGGCAGTGGCCACACCAGGTTCCAAAATGGTGCCAGCATGAGAATTTGTTCCTTGGAATCAGGGTCAGAATGCTCAGCCATCCAGGAATTTGAACCCTACATCCAAGAGAGGAGAAAGCCTGGCTAATGCTCCAGATGGCAACAGACCTTGGCATCATCCATGTGGCATAGATTTTAGTTGCATGTAGAATGCAGGAGTGCTAACGTTAAGAAGGCTTTCACCTAGATTTCAGAAGGCCTGAGAGGCTAGGTAGTGTGCCCCTGAGAGTGTAGTGTGTGAAGCTGTGAGAGAAGCCTATTCAGTGGAAACCCCAGAAGCTTGGAAAAGCCAGGAATGTGCATCATCCAAGAGAAACTGCAAGGAGGAAGCAAAGCCAGCCTAAGAGAAGCCATGGAAGCTACAAGAACCAGAAGTGCTATAGGAGCAGAGCCACATAGAACTCACAATTTTGCTGTTGAATGTTGGAAGTGTTTAACTTTTCATTTGTACAAGCGCTTGCAGTTAAGAGTTTGCCTTATATATTGGAGGAGACTTGCAACCTGAACTTTTCAGCAATGCTGAAAATGTTTGGACTTTGGAAACTCTTAGAGATGGAACAAAATGCCTTTTGCACAAAGGGATGTGCATAAGACATGGGGGTCTAGGGGTGGAATGTTATAGTTTGTGTCTTGTTGTACCTTCAAAGCCTCATGCATTCATGGGGTGGACTCCTAGAGTTTGTGATTAACTTTTTTTTTCTTTCAAAGTTTTATTGATAAACAGATAGCAATGAGACAGTTTCAAATCAAATCAGAAGTACAGTTTCAACAAATAATACACTGAATATATTCTTCTTAGTGGTTAATTGCTGTTCAAGATGCGGACTTGTAATCCTACTTACAAACACCATTAGAA
>NW_004524610.1:3485952-3489577 GCF_000260255.1 Octodon degus | reverse complement strand
TGTGTAGCACTGTCTTCTTCCCTTTGTTGTAGATCTTTGCTGTAGTTATAACCTTCACACATACTGAAGTTCAGGTGGAACTCTACAGAGTTTGGACTTATCCAGCTCCATCTGGCTTAGGTCTGGCTGCTGTGCTCAGCTCCTTCTGGCTGCGGTCCTGGGCTAGGACTGGGTCTGGGGGTTCCCGGAAGAGGGTAGAAATTCGTACTTGGCGGGAGGGGTGGGGGAGGTACGGTGGAGTGGTGGGGGGCGGCCCGAGGGGGTGGGAGAGGGTCCAGCCCACGCTGTGGCTGGGCTGGGACTGGTCCCACCGGTGCAGGGTAGCCTGTGATTAACTCATGACTAACTGGGATTACGGGTGTGAGTGCTGTTGTGATTACGGGTGTGAGTGCTGCACCCAGCCTGGGGTTGACGCCTGAGTGCAACTTAAAGGAGACAAACTTGTTCTCTGTAGCCATTCTTGCCATTGCTCCTGCCCTTTTGTTCTCTTGCTCTTTACCACCATGAACTGCCCTCTGCCATGTGCTGCTCTGCCTTAGAGCCAGCTGAGTATGGACTGAACCCTCCAGTTACTGTGAGCTAAATAAACCTTTCCTTCCTTCATTTTGAGTGTTGGGTATTTGTCCCAGCGGTGAGAGAAGAGTATCTGAGACACTGCAGCATCTGTTTCACTCCCGTGGTGGTGTGCCTTGGGTGCTGCACGTGGTCCCTCCCTGGTTCCCCTGTGAATGAAATCTTCCCTCTTTTAGCTTGTGAGAGTTGGGTGCTGTGGCAAGTGGGACGCTCACTCATGTGCAGGCCTGGAGGAAGCGCGGGTGAGGAGGACCGATGCTGAGGTGCACCGCTATTGTTTCGCCTGGTGCCTGCATCCAGGGAGCTTGTACTTTCTCTAGACAGCATGGAGTTATTTTGTCAGGTAGAAACTGAATGTCAGAGACCACCCAGGGGGTCGGGATGCTTCTGCCACTTAGCAGAGAAACCTCCTCATCTGGCAAGATAATCTCACCAGAATAATCTCTTGTCAATGTCTCTAGACCTGTCGAATTCCCCCACATATCTTTGTCCCAACTTATGGGATGCTATTCTTTTCATGAAGCATTAAACCTGTGCGAATCACATTTGAGGGTTCACTTTTGGTTTAAGCAACTTTATCTCTACAGCTCAAGAAAGGAAGATTGCCCTCGAGTACACACTTAAGTCTTTGTCTTTATGCTTTGTGTGAGTTTTATGCTGGGAGTTTGTGCCTTGGGCTTCATTATTTTCCTTTAGTAGTTTGTTCAGCATGGTAAAGGAAACATCCACTGTCACTGTGTTTCTTAGTCTTTCAAAGTTGTTCAAAGGTGTTGTAAATAGAGTCCCTAAACCCTTGTATCTCACAAGTGGTGAATTAATTGAATTAGAATCAAATCCAATTAGAATCAAAAGGATCTATGTTACACATTATTTAATGGTCCACACCACAAAGGATCAATGCTCTCATCCTCATCAGAAGGAGAGAGTACTGCAACTGTGTTTTATTCTAATTAGAGTCAAGATCAGGAACCATGAAACTGGTTAGAGAAATTTATCTTTACATCTAAGTCTCTTGTACCAAACTCTGTATTAGTAAGGGTCCTGCAGAGGAACAGAATAGGAATATACATGTGTAACTTAGCTCCAAGGAATAGAGGTGGGAGAGTCCACAGTGGTTGCTGGTGCCTGAAGAGCAAGGAGGTCCAGGAGCTTCCTGACCCAACAGCCAGAGCTGCTAAGCTCCAGAGGGGCTAAGGATGCAAGCCCCATCCTTGGCCAAGGCCTGGATGCTGCTCAGAGAACTTCCAGTGAGAGTTTGCATTGGAAGCCTGAAGGAAACCAAGACTGATGTCTAAGGGTGACTGCGAAGACTGGAGTCCTTTAACCCAGAGCCACCTCTTTCTTCTTTCCCTTTTATTCTGCCCCGGGTGCGTATTTGCTAGTGCAGTCAGCCCCAGCCAGGGCGGACTGTCTGCCCTTCAGTTTTCGGGACTGTACTCATGAGCTCTTGACAGACACAGCCCCACTGGGCTCCCCGGCCTTCTTGGCTTTCCTTGGTACACTCTGGTCGACACACTATGACTAACAGTCACCCTATTGACTCCTTCATGCCACCTCAGCAATTAAAATGTCTCATTTGCTTTGTGTCAGTTCAAACAGGAGGTAAAAAATGTGTTTTCTAAGGTATATAGAATTTATATCTTTGATGGAGACATTTATTCTGGTGTCTAAGGCATATATCTTTATTAAGATCTGGCAGTTGGTTATTAGACACTAAAATATATTTATCCATGTGTTTTCATTTATACAAATCTGTTCAAAATCCTTAGCCAATTAATTCCTGCTTAATTATTTGTTTTTTATATTTATTTATGTTCTATTAACTTAGCTGAACTATGTGGACACTTGAGAACAATGAACTTAGCAATCATTAATTTGTGTTTTGTAAGCTTTGAGTTCACTGGAGCCCCTTATTCTCTGTCTGCACGTATTAATTTTTTAGAAGCATTTTATTCTAGGTAGGCCACATATTTCTCCATGAGTTCATGAATTAATTCTTAGAAGATCCATCTATCTCATTAAGAAACACGTTTCCAGTAAAACTTGATTTTTCATGATTTAATCAATTGTGAATTATTAATAATTGTATAGCAATTCAATACAGGGGAACTTTGTTAATACTTAAAGCTTTATAGGAATTGAAAAATCAATTTCACTTATAAATACAATTTAGTTGAAAGAGGAATGTTTGAAGGAGCCACCAAAAGTGCACATGTTAGTGTAGCAACAGGATAAGCTATTATAGATTAAGTCTCATGCAAAAATTCTTTGGTGACAGAAATTTGCAAGGTTGGTGGAAAATGATCCAAAATATCCCACTCGTGGGATATTGCTTAGATTATGAAATAAGCGGGGTTCTTTCATGCCTTTTTCTAGAATGAGAGGCTAGACCAAAATTCGTTTTCCAGTGAGGCTTACCTGTTAGAAAAGCCTATGACTTCTCCTTGGCTCTAAGGCTTTCCAATGATGAGTAGCTGCTCTGATAGCTATTTTCTATTCAATTCTGGAATTGAAATATTGATTTGCAAGCTGGTCATGTGACCCCTCATGAGTGTGGTTACTCTCATATTTTCTCTCTGGGAAACGAGAAAACTGGTAGAGTATCCATCCACTGAATTACAACCTCATGCTACGTGTCTAGAGGAAAACCATGCACTCTATTTAGAAGATGGAAGATTGGGACCCTGGCCTTGTAGATCCCCCCAAATGTATTTTTAGCATATATTATAGAGTGGACAATCTGCACACAATGGGGAATGGCACATGGAAACCTGCTCAAATAGAAAAAATACAATCCTTATTTATATTAAAGTACACATTACAATACACCTCAGGTAGATAATGCATTTATTCATGTGCATTAAATATATTTTAAAATTAAAATTATAATTGTATTCTCAAACTTTTATATAAAACAAGAGAAAACATATGCTACTATTTGAAATTTAAAAGTGTTTTTTTTTTTTATTTTAGGGAAGGGTCTACAGGGTGTTTAGGGTCTTTTTTTTTTTTTTTTCTATTACAATACACCTCAGGTAGATAATGCATTTAT
>NW_004524610.1:3482648-3485852 GCF_000260255.1 Octodon degus | reverse complement strand
TCCTCATCAGAAGGAGAGAGTACTGCAACTGTGTTTTATTCTAATTAGAGTCAAGATCAGGAACCATGAAACTGGTTAGAGAAATTTATCTTTACATCTAAGTCTCTTGTACCAAACTCTGTATTAGTAAGGGTCCTGCAGAGGAACAGAATAGGAATATACATGTGTAACTTAGCTCCAAGGAATAGAGGTGGGAGAGTCCACAGTGGTTGCTGGTGCCTGAAGAGCAAGGAGGTCCAGGAGCTTCCTGACCCAACAGCCAGAGCTGCTAAGCTCCAGAGGGGCTAAGGATGCAAGCCCCATCCTTGGCCAAGGCCTGGATGCTGCTCAGAGAACTTCCAGTGAGAGTTTGCATTGGAAGCCTGAAGGAAACCAAGACTGATGTCTAAGGGTGACTGCGAAGACTGGAGTCCTTTAACCCAGAGCCACCTCTTTCTTCTTTCCCTTTTATTCTGCCCCGGGTGCGTATTTGCTAGTGCAGTCAGCCCCAGCCAGGGCGGACTGTCTGCCCTTCAGTTTTCGGGACTGTACTCATGAGCTCTTGACAGACACAGCCCCACTGGGCTCCCCGGCCTTCTTGGCTTTCCTTGGTACACTCTGGTCGACACACTATGACTAACAGTCACCCTATTGACTCCTTCATGCCACCTCAGCAATTAAAATGTCTCATTTGCTTTGTGTCAGTTCAAACAGGAGGTAAAAAATGTGTTTTCTAAGGTATATAGAATTTATATCTTTGATGGAGACATTTATTCTGGTGTCTAAGGCATATATCTTTATTAAGATCTGGCAGTTGGTTATTAGACACTAAAATATATTTATCCATGTGTTTTCATTTATACAAATCTGTTCAAAATCCTTAGCCAATTAATTCCTGCTTAATTATTTGTTTTTTATATTTATTTATGTTCTATTAACTTAGCTGAACTATGTGGACACTTGAGAACAATGAACTTAGCAATCATTAATTTGTGTTTTGTAAGCTTTGAGTTCACTGGAGCCCCTTATTCTCTGTCTGCACGTATTAATTTTTTAGAAGCATTTTATTCTAGGTAGGCCACATATTTCTCCATGAGTTCATGAATTAATTCTTAGAAGATCCATCTATCTCATTAAGAAACACGTTTCCAGTAAAACTTGATTTTTCATGATTTAATCAATTGTGAATTATTAATAATTGTATAGCAATTCAATACAGGGGAACTTTGTTAATACTTAAAGCTTTATAGGAATTGAAAAATCAATTTCACTTATAAATACAATTTAGTTGAAAGAGGAATGTTTGAAGGAGCCACCAAAAGTGCACATGTTAGTGTAGCAACAGGATAAGCTATTATAGATTAAGTCTCATGCAAAAATTCTTTGGTGACAGAAATTTGCAAGGTTGGTGGAAAATGATCCAAAATATCCCACTCGTGGGATATTGCTTAGATTATGAAATAAGCGGGGTTCTTTCATGCCTTTTTCTAGAATGAGAGGCTAGACCAAAATTCGTTTTCCAGTGAGGCTTACCTGTTAGAAAAGCCTATGACTTCTCCTTGGCTCTAAGGCTTTCCAATGATGAGTAGCTGCTCTGATAGCTATTTTCTATTCAATTCTGGAATTGAAATATTGATTTGCAAGCTGGTCATGTGACCCCTCATGAGTGTGGTTACTCTCATATTTTCTCTCTGGGAAACGAGAAAACTGGTAGAGTATCCATCCACTGAATTACAACCTCATGCTACGTGTCTAGAGGAAAACCATGCACTCTATTTAGAAGATGGAAGATTGGGACCCTGGCCTTGTAGATCCCCCCAAATGTATTTTTAGCATATATTATAGAGTGGACAATCTGCACACAATGGGGAATGGCACATGGAAACCTGCTCAAATAGAAAAAATACAATCCTTATTTATATTAAAGTACACATTACAATACACCTCAGGTAGATAATGCATTTATTCATGTGCATTAAATATATTTTAAAATTAAAATTATAATTGTATTCTCAAACTTTTATATAAAACAAGAGAAAACATATGCTACTATTTGAAATTTAAAAGTGTTTTTTTTTTTATTTTAGGGAAGGGTCTACAGGGTGTTTAGGGTCTCACTATTAGATTGGACTCACAGTGATCTGCCTGTTCACAGCCTCCCAGGAGCTGGGATTACAGGTGTGCAACACCACGCCCAGTCTCAATTGCTGCCTCAGCATGCCCCAGGAGCAAGGCTGGCCTGGAGGCCTGGGGAACAAACCCCAGCCCCTGCTCCTGCTTGCAGGCTAAAAGCAGTTTTAGATCATCATACATTTATGATTCATCAAAACTGTTTTAGGAGTCATACGTATCAACCATACAAAAGTCAATGACCAACACTACAGATATTCAATTTGAAATGATTACTCAAATGAGAGACATTTATTTAGGAATGTTATAAACCTTTCAGAAATCCAGAAGCACAAAAATTCACATGATCAGGGAAAAGCTGCATCAGAACACGACAGTCACCAAGAAAGGCACCAGGACAGCACGTGTGCCTCGGTATTGCTGTCACACTGTGCCTTTCTTCAGAATCCGTTGCCACGGACTGTGCTCCATGAGGCTTCAGGGTGAAATCCTTTCCCAAGGCCTGCTCAGCTCCCCACAGAGGCAGCACTGCCAGGGCTGCTGGCTTGGTGGACTCCAGCTGTCCGGAGGCCCCGTGCAGTCGCACTCCCAGAGGGACAGGCTCAAACAGGGCCCGAATGATGTTGTCTTATGAACTTGCCCAGAGCACTGACCTTTGCTATGAGGAGGCGCAACTGCCAGACCAAGAGTCAGGAAAAGTGTGGGAAGTGGACTGACTGTAAAAATGAAAATATTTGCATGGCTAAAGCCAAAATATAAGTTGTGTAATATGACTAAAGTGAGAGAATAGAATTGTAAAAACAATACAGGATCAAGTGACTGAAAAGACATACTTTAAAATTATCAAAATATCAATAATCATTTGGGGTAAAACATTTATTGAAATTAAAACACAAAGGAGGAATTAAAGGAGACATCAGAGACATCGTACAGGGGCTGGGGAGATGGCTCAGTGGAATAAATGCAAGCGTAAGGGCCAGAGTTCAATCCCCGGTTCCACAAAAAAAAAAAAAAAAAAGAAAGAAAACCAAACACCAGAGACATCGTACAGACATATGTGACAACTCTGCCCAGAATCTGACAGAGTGGCAAAGA
>NW_004524610.1:3439124-3482335 GCF_000260255.1 Octodon degus | reverse complement strand
GGAGGGAGGGGAGGGAGGGGAGGGAGGCAGGCAGGCACCAATTAAGAGTGAAAGGGCGGAAGAGAAGAGTTCCCACCAGTAGCTGCCATTGTGAAATAGAATAACAACAAAGTGAGACACAGAACCCTTTACACTGACCACTGACTTGGTAACAGTGATCTGAAAATCAAAGAACAGAATAAAAGACTGAAGGAATTTAACTCTACACACTGAAAATTGCATAAGCAGCTAAACTGAGTGCCGGCTGAACATGGAGAAACCTCACTTAAAATGTCTAAGAAATGTGCTATACAGGAAAGTGAAAAAAATAGAAAAATAAAAGCTAAAAAATGTGGCATGGATAAAAAGCGAATAAGAATGAAGGGCATTGAAAATTTATCATGACCATTTCAAACTAGAAAATCTAAGATAAAAGCATACTGACTATAATTTCTAATAGTCTATTGAAAGGAATGGTTAATATTTATTTGTTTAAGCTGGAAGCCAGTACATGCTGTCTGATGTAGCCACCAAACAGCCTTTCCACAGGGCTATGTTATGAAGAGCCACTGGCCACATGGAGCCATTGAACCCTGAAAATGTGTCTAGTCCAAATCAAGATGTATTGTAAATGAAAAATGCAGCCTGGACTCCAGTATCTTAGTATCAAAGAGCAGAACATAAAATACAAATAATTTTGATGTTCAGTATATGATGAAATTTTTGCTTTATGGGGGTAAATAAAATACACTCTCAAATTAAAAAATATTTAAAAAAAATTTTTAAACAAATTTTGCATGCTTATATTTGCTAACCTGAACAACTAATTTTTAAAGTCATTTTAATGACAAAAAAGAAAAATAGAAATAAAACAATTTCACAACAGGTTAGTAGGACAGTTAACAATAATTAATACATTGCATATTATGGTCTCCATAGTAATTCAGAGGACAAGATGAAGACATGATATCTTGTCTAAACACTATTGGTACAAACCTTTCTTTTCAATAAACTAGGAGAAAGTAGTTGTATATCTATCCTAACTAATATATATATATTTTTTTTTTCCACAACAAAATGGTCCCTTATTTACAATTTTGCAAAGTTAGTAACACAGGACACAAGGTTGCCTAGTGACTAATAGCTGACCCTATCCAGACAGGATGTTTATCTCAGGACTGAGATAGCTTGTTTGCTTTATGCACCAAGGCCTAGTCCCATCTACACATATTTGATTATTTTCTAGCTTGGTGGTTCCAACATATCACTCTTTTTTCATTTTGTTTTGTTAGAGATGTTGTTCCATTTCAGTTAAAGAAGCTGTATTTGGAGAAGTCTTTAAAGGACCTTTTCATACTTGAAGTCAGTCGAAAGATTGTAGGCACTTGAGTTCAGCAAAATAATCCAATATTCCATAATGGTAGTGAATAATTGTCCAAAGTTGTTGGCTTAAGCTTTTTACAGCTCAGCATATTAATATGACTTTATTTTTTATACTTTGTGGTTACACTTTTCTGCTGGATGGTTAAGACCAAGCAAGACCTATAAAACTAAAAATGTAACTTTTGCTGTCTGATAACGTCAGTCAAATCCCCTCAGGATTTACCTGAAACCACGTACAGCACCTTATAGATCCTTTGTTAGTGTTAGCCATCTGGATGAGTCATGGCAATTACTTGACCAGTTTGCGTTCTGTGAAAGCCTGAGATAATTTTTTTTTTTTTTTGCAGAACCGGGGATTGAACTCAGACCCTTGCGTTTGCCAGTCAAGCGCTTATCCTACTGAGCCATCTCTCCGGCCCCCTGAGATAATTTTTTCTCTCTAGGTAATTGCCTTAGGCACACTCTACATCACTCTACATCATCAATCACTTTCCTCTGTGACCTCATAGTCTCTTTGATCAGAAAACTTGTGACACCACTGAGTTACAGAATGTCACAGCAGAGGTTCTCTTATGTCCTGAGTCCTCACTGACCTTGAAGGGCCAGGTCCAAAATATTGAATATCCTTTTAGCCCATATATCTGTCTAATTTTTGGTCTGAAAATTTCATTTGTTAAATGTCCAGGAGAGAAGTTTAATGATATTATTACCCTGTAACAGAGGCAGTTGAACTTAACATCATTATCTGTCTAAATATCAAATGCCTTAGACATAAAATAGAACTACAATTTTCCAACAATCGTGGATATTCTAAAATGTAAAATCCTATAGAAAGTTAAAAACCAGTAACACACTTTTACACAGGAATTTAGAAATCAAATGATGCACAACATTGTAACAGGACAATCCTACAACATCCTTTTTGTTGTCTCTCATTTTCTTTTATTCTTTTTTATGAAAAATTACCTAAAGGGAGTATAGCAATGATTCATACAATATTAAAAGCAGTACACATTTAGAAGACCAAGATGACAGGTATTTCAAGCATGGCTGTAGTATTACACATTGCTGTCCTCAATGCAGTTGCTTAGTTCACCAATATCAGCATAGAGAGTCAGTCAGGGAGAAAATTCTGCTCATTAATTGCTATTTTAAAAAACCTAATGGAAATTCTTAGGATCATTGTCTTAATGATCTTATTTATGTAAATGTATGGTTTCTCCCCCTACCATATTTCCTAACTTTTCTCCTTTCTCTCTCTTCATTGTTTAGTTCTTAAGTTCTCTCCATTTAACTGTGTTGTACCTTTGAATTTTTATTTCTTCTATTGAGTGCTTATGCTAGGGAGACAATATGATATTTACACACATGTGTCTGGTTTATTTCACTTATGAGTATATCTTCAAGTGGCATCCACTTACCTACAAAGGCTTCAAGTTTACTTTTCTTTATAGCTGAGTAATACTCCATTGTATAAAATCACTATGTCTTTCTCATCCATTCCTCAGGTGACAGGCATCTTGGATGTTTCCAAGATTTAGATTGGAAAAATTGTGCTGCTATCAACATAGGTGCACGTATATCACTATGATGTGATGTTTTCAGTTCTTTTGAGAAAATTCCCAGTAGGGGGACAGCTGGTTTGAATGGGATTTCCAGTCCTAGTTTTTAAAGGAGTTTCCACACTGATTTCCATAATGGTTGCACCAGTCTACATTCCTACCAGCATGGAGAAGGGTTCCCTTTTCCCCACAGCCTCTCCAACATTTGTTGTTGGTTGATTTCTTTGTGATAACCATTCTTTCTGTGGTGAGATGGTATCTCAGTATTGTTTTAGTTTGTATTTCATGGATAGCTAGTGATATGGAGCATTTTTTCATGTATTTATTTGCCTCTTCCATTTTTTTCCTCTGAGAAGTGTGTGTTCATCTCAGATGCCCATTTTTGGATTGGCTTTTTGAATTTTGGGGCTCTAATGCTTTTTAGTTCTTTATAAATTCTAGAGAAGACCTTTGTCTGAGTACTAATTAGTTAATATTTTTTCCATATTTGTGGGTTGTCTTTTCACTCTGTTGGTAATTTCCCTTGATGTGAAAAAACTTCTCAATAAGAGGAGATCTCATTTGTTAATTCATTCAAGTACTTCCTGTGCAGTTTGATTTTTGTTCATGAAATGTTTGCCTACTTCTATATCTTCAAGATTTCCAACTACTTTCTCTTATAGGAGATACAGTTTTTCTTTTTTAATATTTAGATCTTTAATTGATTTTGTCTTTACTTTAGTGCATGGTGATAGACCTGGGTCAAGTTTTTGTTTTTTGGCATGTAGAGAGCCAGGTTTTCCAGCACCATTTGTTTATGAGGTTATCTTTCTCCAGTGAACATGTTTGGCTCCTTTGTCACAGGTAAGATGGCTGAGTGTGTTTGTAGTTGTATCTACACCTTCTAATCTATTCCATTGATCCTCAGATCTTTTTTTGCCAATACCATGCTGATTTTATCACAGTAGCTTTGTAGTATAATTTCAAGTCAGGGATTGTGATACCTCCTGCCTTGCCTTTGTTGCCCAGGATTGTCTTTGCTCTTCTAGGTCTTTTCTGGTTACAAATAAACTTTAGGAATGATTTCTCTAGGTCTGTGAGGTGTGTTAGTGGTATTTTGATAGGAAATGCATTAAATCTTTATAACAATTTTGGGAGTATGGCCATCTTCACAATGCTGGTTCTTCCTATCCAGGAGCATGGGATATCTTTCCATTTTCTGAAATCCTCGATGATCTCTTTTTTCAGAGTACTTTAATTTTCATTAAATAGATCTTTTACTTCCTTAGGTAGATTAATTCCTAAGTATTTCATTTTTTTTATTCTATTCTGAGTGGTATTATTTCTCTAATTTTTCTCTCAGTGAGTTTGTTATCCCTGTAGAGGAATATTATTGTGTTTTGAGTATTGACTATGTAACCTGATATACTACTGAATTTGTTCATTTGTTCTAGTAGCTTCTTTATGAAATTTTTTGGGTCTTCCAAGTAGAGTATCATGTCATGTGCAAATAATCATAGTTTAACTTCTTCTTTACCTATTCTTTTTTTTAATTAAATCATTTTATTGCTTAGGTACATAAATTTATGCCACCATGGCAAAGGCTGGAGATGACTCATATTTCCAGGTGTGGGGAGGACCTGCTTGGTCTTATAGTATCCAGCCAATCAATGAATCTGGCTCTCAATGAGAATCAGGCAGATCTTGGCATCCTTATCCTTTCTGTTCCTCTCAAGGTACTTTTGAACAGCAACTGCTTTCTTAATTAAGTGGTAGAGATACTCAGGGAGATCAGAAGCAAGTCCTTTCGACTTAAGAATTCTCAAGATTTTGTTACCCATTACATAATGTTCTTGAGCAACACCATGAGAGTCTCTCAGGATCATACCAATTTGTGAGGGAGTCAGACCCTTTTTGGCCAGTTTGTCAATCTGTCCTTCACATTGTCAGATGTTAGCTTTGGCCCATTGGGGACACTGTGGTGATACAAAAGAGCAGACTGGGACAGGCCCTTCCCGGGAGCACGCATGCAACCCATGATGGTGGTGGTCTGAAAGCAAAAGGCTTCTTTACCTATTCTTATTCCTTTTATTTCTCTCTCTTGTCTAATGGATCCAGCAAGTGATTCCAGAACTATATTGTATAGGAGTGGAGATGAAGGGTATCCTTGTTTTGTACATGATCTGAGAGTAAAAGATTTCAGTTTTTCCCCATGTAGATTTGTGTTAGCAGTTGGATTGCTATAGATGGCTTTTATTAGGTTGAAGTTGAGGTCATCTATTCCAATTTTCTGTAGGACTTTCAACATGAATGAGTGTTGGAATTTGTCAAAAGCCTTTTCTGCATCAATTGAGATGATCATGTGGTTATTGGATTTGGCTCTATAGATATAGTGCATTACATTTATACATTTGTGTACGATGAGCCATCCTTGCACCCGTGGAATGAATCCTACTTGGTCATGATGTATAATCTTCTTGATGATTTTCTGTGTTCTATTTGCTAGGTTTTTATTGAGGATTTTTGCATCTATGTTCATGAGAGAGATTGGCCTGTAGTTCTCTTTTTTTAGTTAAGTCTTTCTCTGGTTTTGGTATCAGTATGATACTTGCCTCCAGGAATGATTTTGGGAGGATTGCTTCCTTTTCAATTTCACTGAAGAGTTTGAGGAATATTGGGATTACATCTTCTGTAAATTTCTTGTAGAATTCAGCTGTGAATCCATCAGGACCTGGACTTTTCTTTGTTGGCAAGTTTTTTATTACATTTATTTTTTTATTTCACTGCTTGATATTGTGTTATTGAGAGTTGTTATATCTTCTTGATTCAGTTTTGGTAACTTGTACCCTTCTAGGAATCTGTCCATTTCTTCTATGCCTTTGAATCTGTGAGAATAAAGATTTTCAAAGTAGCCATTGTTGATCTCCTGAATTTCCATAGGATCTGTAGTAATTTCACCACTTTCTTTCCTTATTGCTTGAATTTGAGTTTTCTCTTTTCTTTTTTTGATTAGGTTGGCTAGGGGCTTATCAATTTTATTTAATCTTTCAAAGAACCAGCTTGTTGATTTGTTAATTCTTTGCATTGTTTTCTTTGTCTCAATTGTATTAATTTATGCTCTAATCTTTATTGTTTCCTCCCTACTTTCAGCTTGATTTGCTCTTCTTTTTCTAGACACTTGCGGTACAGCATTAGTGTATTTATTTGTTCCCTTTCTGTTTTCCTAATGTGTGAGTTTAGAGCTATATATTTTCCTTGAAGAACTGCTTTCATTGCACCCCACAGGTTCTGATAAGTTGTGCTTATATTTTCATTGAATTGTAGATGTTGTTTAATTTCCTGTTTAATTTCTTCTGTAACCCATTGGTTGCTGAGAAGGGTGTTATTTAATTTTCATGCATTTATGGTTTTTTTTGTGGTCTCTTTTATCATTTGTTTCATTTTCTTGCACTGAGGTCAGATAATATTCATGGGATAATTTCTGTTTTCTTTCATATACTTAAGCATGACCTACAGACTAGTAGGTGGTCTACTTTAGAAAAAAACCCATGTGCAGCTGAAAAGAATGTGTATTCAGATGCTGTTCAGTGAAACACTCTGTAATGTCCATTAAGTCCTTTTGTTCAAAGGTCCTATTCAATTCTTTTTCTTTTCTTTTCTTTTCTTTTTTTTTTTGTATTTTTTGTGTTTTTACTGAAGCACAAATAATATGCACACAGGCCGTCTACCTGTTTTCTTCACTGTGCAGCCTGGCATTGGGATTGGTGACTCAGATGGCTAGCTGGGCTGCTTTTTTCACAATGGCCTTGCAGTTCTTAGAGGAGACGTTGTGAGCAATCTCTGCACAGTAAGACTTGTTGCACATCAGCAGCACCTCCAGGTCCTTAACACTGTGCACCAGGAACTTCCGGAAGCCACTGGGCAGCGTGTGCTTTGTCTTTTTGTTACTTCCATAACCTATGTTGGGCATCAAGATCTGGCCCTTGAACCTCCTCCACACCCTGTTGTTGATGTCTCTGGGTTTCTGCCAGTTGCGCTTAATTTTGACATATCAGTCTGACTGGTGCTGGATGAACTTCTTGGTCCTCTTTTTGATGATCTTGTGCTTCACGAGGGGTCTGAGGGTTGCCATGGTGCCAAAAGGGAGATGGCTGCCATCTCTGTAGGCAGTGCTGAGGAAGAGCGGTCTGATTCAATTCTAAACAACTAATTTGAAGAGAGCAATTAACAACCATTGTTGAATTCTTGTCATTTTGTTTAATGAAATTTTGTATCATACTGAATTTTTTTACAATATTTTATTCTCTTAAAAAAGCTCTGTGCTAACAGAGAAAAATCTCCAAAACATACCAAGATTAATCATAAACCAGACAAAGCAAAACAAAAGTTTAGTACACTTTAAGGTACAGCAGTAGTTCATATCTGTCTGCTTTTCCATCCTGGCATTAGAGTGGAGCTGGTCTGGCACAGTCCCCAGGAGCTGTTCTTAGAGGCCCCTCCTCAGGGCCCACAGGACTCAGAAATCCATCAAAGAAACCATGGGTGGGAAGGCAACTAGAACGAGAAGCTCCCAGATGAACTCTGGTGCATGGGTGCTTAGAGGCAGAAGCAGGGCCAACTCCTGGCTGGCTCTGTGCAGAGATACAGAGTGACCAGTGTGGCTCCTTGGGATGGAGTCTCACCATGGGTGGGAAGAAGCCAAGAACAGCTGTAGCAGGGGCTTCTGGGGTAGGCATCTGCCTGGCAGTCACCAGCCGGCACTGGCTCCTGCTCTGCCTGCTAGAGACAGAGCCCAGGGAGGCAGTGTTTTGCAGGAGGTGCAGGCTGGAAACCACCCAGAGTGCAGAGACTGAGTCAAGACTGATAAGCCCTTGGGACTCAAGAAATAAGGACAGGTCCTGGAGAGTGGCCTGGACTCCAGGGTGGTCTTCAGGGGCTGAGGCTGGTGGGCCTCAGGGCAGAGCAGAGCTGCTAGCAGCAGTGCCAGCCTGGGCACCTTCTGATCAGCGCGCCAGGCCCACCTGGCCCTGCTCCCTCATGCTGTCCTGCTGCTGCTCCCTGCACACACCGGCTACCCAATGCCCTCACAGGTCCATCTCTGCTCTTGGAGGGCTGCTGGGCCCCCTCCTCCAGCTGTTACCTCTGTGTTCACACATAGCCCTCAGCCTGAGCCCTAGGTGCCAGTGGCCTCATGGGCCAGATGAAGGCAAAAGGCACAAAAGGTGCAAAATTTCTTCACTGAAATCATAGCAGAAATTCTACAAATCTATGGGAAGGATCCAATATTCAGGTGCACAAAGCACATAGAACCCCTAACAGCCGAAACCAGAAAACAACTCTTTGATACAGCACGGTAATAATTCCATAAATTCAGTCAACAAAGAACATGAAATCTGTTAGAAAAAGCCTCAAGTAAGCTGCGAAAGGAAGCCACTCAAAACAATAGCAGATTTCTGAATACAAACTTTAAAAAGGAGCTTCAGGCCCTAAAAGTAAATAATTTTGAACCCATACTATTATAACTTGCAGAGTCATACTTTAAAATTGATGGTGAAAAAAGTGTCCATTACCAGAAAATAAAGGAAATGTCACTACCACCAAGTCAGTATTCCAGAAATCACTTGTGTATGGTTTAAATCTAAAAATCTCCCCAGAACGCTCATGTGTCCAGAAGTGGGGGTTTGGCAGGCGATTGTGCAGGGCGTGCCGCACTCATCGGCAGAGTAGGTCTCTGCTGAATCAAGGAAGCACGTGCTGCGAGGACGCTGACTCTGCTGCAAGACACAGCAGGAAACTCCTTGAGACCGAGGCAGAGGGGAGCGATTTCTGATCAGAAGCCCAACTGCACAAGATGATACCAACAAGAATCAACCAATAGAATAGTATCAAACTAAATGCCTAGAAAACGAGCAACAGAATGAAGAGGTAACTTACAGAATTGGGAAAAGTTTTGCTAGCTACTCCTCAGAGAGCTAGTACCTATAATATATAAAGAATGAAAGAATTAGACCTCCCGCAAATAAAACACCCAATCAAAAAGTAGGCAATTGAAATGAACATGCACTTTTCCAAAAGAAATACAAATGGTCAGTAGCAATGTGAAAAAATGTTCAAGATCTTTGGCAAGATTTCAGGATAGAAAAGGAACATACAGCAATCAGTTGCATTTCTACATTCTAGCAATTATTAATCAGAAATTGATTCCAAGGTGTATAAAAATCTAAAATGTATAGGAACAAATATGACTAAAGAGGTATAACATCTGTGCGCTGAAAACACTGGACTATTTGAGAGAAATTAAATCACACCTAAATATACAGATGCCCCCTGCTCATGGTCAAGAGAATCAGTATGAATAAGCTGTTAACTCTTCCGCAGCAGACGTAGGTTCAGTGTGATTCCAGTAAGTATCACAGCAGGCTTTGGTGTAGAAACTGATAGGCCTGTCCTAAAATGTACTGGAAATGCACAAATCCCAGCCACGCAGTCTCTCGGTGAGCAAGAAGGGGTGATGCCTTGGTCTCTTTCCTCACTGTGTAAGCCTTGAACGAGGAGAGGTTCATTTCAGCTCAGAACTTCAGAAGGTTCATTTGGTGGTCAGCAGCCTCAGTTGCACAAATGGAACTGTGGAAAGGCGCAGTGGGGGACCACAGCTCATGTCATGGTGGCTGGGAAGCAGAGAGAGAAGCGGGGAGTCTGAGGGAAATGACGCCTTTGAGGTCACAAATCCAGTCACCCACTTCCAGCCAGGGCCCACTGCCCAACGGCGAGTCAGCTTCGAACTCAGCTGTGGACTAACGTACGCCACGATCCAGTCGCCATCCAAACGCTAAGACTTTCCATGCCATTTTAAGTTCACACCAAAGGGTGTTAGAGAACTAGCCTAATTTCAAAGCTTACTATAAACTACCATAAAACAAGATTATGTAGGTCACATATATAAATGAATATATCAACGGAGCAGATAAAGTTCAGAAATATCCCCTTATACACAGACACCTCAACTGATTTTTTTTTTTTTTTTTTTTTTTTTTGTATTTTAGAGAAAGCTCCACAGGGTGTTCAGGGTCTCACTACTAGATCAGACTCATAGTGATTTTCCTGTTTATAGCCTCCCAAGAGCTGGGATTGCAGGCGTGCACTACCACACCCAGTCTCAATTACTGTCTCAGTGTGCCCCAGGGGGTGGGGCTGACATGGCAGGCCTGGGGATCCAACCTCGACCCCTGCACCTGCTTGCAGGTGCTTTAATCTGCTGAGCTGTTTGTCCAGTTCATCAACTGATTTTTAACAAAGGTTTAAATTAGTTCAGTAGGAAAGATAATCATTTAAGTGATGGGAATAGTCAGTAAATCTTGTGCAACAACAAATAAATTAAAACTTCTACCTAATTCTATATAGAAACGTACCGAAAGTGTGAGGCCACAGTATGAAACCAAAAGCTGTATAATACGTGGAAGAAATGATAAGAGCAAAGCTTAAAATCCCAGATCTTACAGGGAGTTCTTATGTATAATGTAAATGCAGGCTTTTAAGAGAAAAATCAATAACAATTTATCAAACATCTGCATTTTGTGAAATTATAGTGCAGCTCTTAAAATATCCACTTTTATCAGAATGAAATTCATTGATAAAGAATATTAATGAACAAGATATTATTTAAGTAGGTCCAAATTTTAGGCAACATTAAGAATAAAATTGAAGCCTTCTGCAAGTTGTTGTTCTAAAAATACCCAAATCAACGAGCACATACAGTACAAAATCTTATTTTTACGTTAGTGACACATTAACATTGTGAAGGGCTTTGCAAATGACCTGAATTTCATGCCTGAAACCTGTAAGTGCTCATTTTCCCGTAATGATAATTTAAGCTCAGTAAACAAATTCAAGAAGTTTTAATCTATTTGCCCCACCAAATGCCCCAAGGGACATTTCCACAGTGTTTCCAATATATATATATGTATATTAAATACTTAAAATTATTAGTCTTCATATTCTTTCCCCAGTCCAAGCAGCCACAGCCTCACCTTAATGTGAAAATGTCCGCACTTCAGCACTTTGCACTTTGGAGAATTACCTTGTGGGGAGAATTAGACTGACGCTATTTCTGGTCTGGCTGATGCTAAGTAGGACCAGCATGCCCAGCGTGCATCAGCTGATCAGTAAGAGCCACCGAACTTCAGAAAAGATGCCAAGGGAATCACAAGCCAACTAAAATAGATGGAAAATGTTTTATTTAGAAGAAATCAAGGAACTAGCAAACCATGTATGTGGGTGGTATTGAAATTCTAAAAAAAAAAAAAAAAAAAAAAAAACCACCATTTTTAAAAATCACATGTCAAGCATTTCAACAACTAGAATTAGGTGGGTGTTTGGGGAGCCACGTAGAATTGTGTGCTGCTTAAGTATCTTAAGCTAACATCTTTTTGGATAAGTTTTGCTTTGTGGAAGCATAAAAATATCTCCAAGCTTTCACGTCTGACCCTATGAACTTATTGATAGTGTAAAGATTTTTCCTCGTCATTAATTACTTCGGGGAGGTTAAGGCCATTAAAGCAGTCACACTTTAATCCCTGGTAAGCTTCCTAATTACCTCTGTTCTCCCAGTGGCTGCACTTTTAAAACATATTGTCGTCACTTCACTTTTACAGCGCTGTCATAAAACAATGTGTCCATGTCTAAAAGGAAGTAATGAAGGGATAGATTTATTATGTTTAAGTTAAACTGGGAATTTAAAAGTTACATCAACTTATCACATAATTTCTAAATTGCTATATACAATTCTGGTAAATGTCATGCCAGGGAGCTGTCTTCCATTTTTAAGTTACAATTATGTAAAAGGCAGGTTGAATGTTAAACAGGAAAGCTTGGCCATAAGCATTTTGGACCTTCGCTGTAATTTACCGTCGTCGTGCCCGCCACTGAGCCATCACAATCAGAGCTCTTGAATTAATGCCAAGGCTTTTTCTGTGGTTCCAAGTAACATGACCGGCTACCATTTGCTTCAATAAATCGTTGGCAATTATGACTGACAAGCAGATTAGGAGAAATCCCGAAACATAAATATCTAACAGATAAGTCCCATTGCTAATAAATACTACAGTGTAGTTTTCAGAGGATTCATGACCCAAAGACTGGACGAACAGACTCAGGAGTTCGCTAAGGAAGAGTTGCATCGTAGAGACTGGCATTTGTCATTGCAGATGGAAGCGTGAGTCAGTGTTTCCTGTGGCAGCATCTGCATATGACATGAAATGGTGCAGTGGGTCGTGTGGCCAGAGATGAAGCCAGAGAAGCCCAAGGAAAGGAGAAGGAATATATATATATATCCATTTCACTTGCCATAAAACAAATGCTTGCTTCTGTGGCCCCCAAATGAGTCTGTCTGCTACTTTGTTCCAATAGAGCCAGTACTCCTTCATTTCTCAAATTGTGATATATATATATATATATATATATATATATATATATATATAGAGAGAGAGAGAGAGAGAGAGAGAGAGAGAGACTCCTTCATTCTTTGAAAACACTGTTCATACAAAATGAGGCTGGCTTGCGTTGCAGCTGTAAGCTGCCTTTCAGGAAGAGTTTAAAGCCATGCTACACTCTCCTGCTTGAGCACATTTAATTCCTTGCTTAATACAGGCATATTTTATTTCTTGGTTAAATTCCCATTTTCCATTGTTGCTTACAGTGTTTTCTTCTTCTGAAGGTAGCTTTGAAAAGGTCGGTAAACTAAAATCTCATTGCAGCATTTTCATTATGATCTCATCAGAAATGTTCTATACTGCTATTGACCATATACAGTTAAGATCTAGAAGCCAAAATATAATATGTTTAAAATTTTATAATAGAATATCTTAAATTATATGAATTCACGTCACGCGCATATCCTGTGTGGTCTGAGAAAAGATTAAAAATTAATTTTTAATGATCATTTGCTATAGAAATGCACACGAGAAATAATTCTTTGTGGTACTTGTAGTGGCTCTAAAATGATAGAAAGGGCTTGGTGCTTGCCTCCTCCATTCGATGCTTACTTTTGTGGGTGCGAAACACTGTATCCCTGTTCACAAGCAGCTGATGTTGTTCATCAGCCTGTTGCTATATGCTTGATTAAATGTAATGAAGAAGTGTATGAAAATTTCTGTGTGTTGCAGGCTTTCATCAAGAGTGAGCTGACACTAGTGCTACCGCATTTTTCAGGTCATGTAGTCATTTTTTTGGACACAGCATCATTATGGGTTATTGACTTAGAGTAAGTATGACTTAAACATGATGAATAATTGCTGAGAACCTCCAGGGTACTCTAACATACACTTTAGTGAGGGGAAAGCCTACGATCCCATGAGAAGGCCACGATACCCGAGACCTTTGCCCCCAAAGTGCTTGGTCACTGTGAAGCTCCAAAGGACAGGCAGGGTGCTTTGTCCCAGAAGAGGCAAGGCAGGATTCAATGAGATTTTGTAATAGCCCAGTATTCCTTGTAGAACTAATCAACAGTGTGCAAGCCACCATTCAGGAAATTTTGAATAAACAGTGGTAATAATTTCATAGATTGACTTCAGGGCATTTTTGGATTTTAAACAGATCATTATAAACCAGGAGTGGCTATACTTTATATCTTGTTTGGGGTGAGAACCAATACCATGGAGACAAACACACACAACTGCCCTACCCCAGCATCCCCACACTCGGTACTCACCCCTAATTCATCCACACGCCTCTGAAGGGTGGGGCCACAGGCACTCAGGACATCACTGCCTAGCTGACACGCCACACGCACCTCGGCCAGCTCCATGCACTGACGCCCAGCAGCATCTGGGGTGTGTGGCATCCAGTAAGACAGGGTCTCGTGGATACCAGCACACGTTCCATCTCATTTGCCATAAAAATCAAGTACTTCCTTCTGTGGTCCCCATACGGGTCTGTCTGCTCCTTTATTCCAACGAATCCAGTACTCCTTCAACTCCCAAATTGTGTGCCTAGTTCACCCACATCCTTTACATCATCCTCAGATGGGTGTGACTGGAGGTATCACAGGTACCCAGCATGCAGTCACATCCTTAGCTGACTCCGGGCCTGTCCTCCTGTGCTCATCTTGCTCATTAACATGGATGTGATTCACTGTACTTAAAGAGAAAAACTTTGATCTACTTCTTCATAATATGTACAAAGTCTCAAAATAATGTCCTTTGTTGACATTTTCAACTGATTTAGCGTGGAAAGTTTCATGTGCCAACATAAGGCGTGGTCACCTCAGTGGAAATGAATTAAATATACTCTTCGAATGCTTAGTGTTGAGAAGTTAGGAATGATTTCATTGATTTGTTTGCCTCAGGCACGGCCTGCACCCAGACTGCCAACGTGCACCCTGCCCCGCACGCCTCTCTCCCTCACTTTGCTTCTTGAGCGGACTCCCAGACCAAGGCTGCCGCTGCGCTTCGGCCTTTCCGCAGGCTGTGCTCTCCGGCTGGCACGTGTGGCTGCCGGGGCTGCTGTGTCTCCAGACCCCTGGAAGGCGCTCTTACTGCCCCCTTACAGCCGCGTCTGAAGTAGCGCATCAGCGCCAGCAAGGCCCTCCCTTTGCCTCTTTTTCACTGACACTCTATTTTGAGGAAGTCCTCGTGATCAAACGTGCATTCTACAACAAGCTGGAAGCAGTACAGCCCCAAAGTACTCTCTGAGAGGCACGGTTGATTACAGTAGAAGGGCTTCATAAAGCCAGGGGCAACAACGGGAAGTGAAGCAGGGTCGGGAGCTGTCCAGCCCAAGCTTCCAAAGCACTGCCACAAAGACACTGTCGTGCCTTTCACAGTGCATGGAACAGCAGGGCTGAAGCGTCTATGCCTGGAGTAGCCAACTTCAACCTGCAAGTCCCGACCTTGTGTAGGAGGCTGCTTGCGTAGGTACGCACTGCAGGTGTGAAGGTTACGACGACTGCAGCTCAGAGCAAGACAGGACTGAAGGCAGGTGTTAGTCCTGTGCCGTGCTGTTTCCGCAAACCGGCAGGAAAGCTCGGTGTCCTGTGGCTCAGCGGCACGGACACAGAAGGCAATTTTAGCAGGAAGCAGCCCTGGGGATTCCTTAGCCCACGGGCCAGCTGCAGCTGTGTGAGTGAGCGCTCCCGAAGACCGGAAGAGGCAAGCGACCCGAGGCGGGCTGCACGCGCTCCTCCTGCCACAGCTCGCACTGTCATCAATCACATAGTCACTGCTCCCTCAGTCCCAGCCTCAAACTGGGTGGTACCTCCACGAGGACAGGGGTTTTGGCGCCTGGTCTGCTGTCTGAGCTCTTCACCTGAGTGGTGACTGTACAGGGGAACAGTCGCAAACAACTGCCAAATGTGCAAAGGAATCATGCTCATGACGGTGGCTGAGAGTATGGAACAGGGAGAGAGAAATGAGGGACAGGGCTGCCAAGACGCCTGGGAGAGCACTGTGCAGGCCCAGGGGGCGAGGTCTGTGCTCTTATTCCTCAAGGTTCTGCTCTGAAAGTGCTGTGGGAACTCAAGGTCAGGAAGTCACTCAAAACAGAGCAGGTGACAGTGATAAGGGCTGGGAGCTGTAAGGCGCTCCTAAGAAGAGGAAAGGGAACAGCTGTGCACTGCAGTTTCAGAAATGGAAAAAGGGCTTTAATTGTGAGCTAAATTCACATGTAATGTAAAGATGCCAGGCATGTTCGGCTGCTCCTGCACTTACTGCAAAAGGCTTTGAAATCTACATAGAAGCTCTCATGGAAAGAAAAGATCTGTTTTTATCCTAAGTTCTTTAGCTTTGATTTTACCATTTATGGAACAGACTAACACAGTCCTTTGAAGACCTCTTCTGACCACATGACTCTTGTTAAAACATTTGCATCCAGCCTTCTAGTAGTAACCACATGTGTGGTAGATGCCGTTCAGGAATGCGTGGGCTTTGGAAAGCAGCAGAAGGCCCCTCTTCTCATAGCTGCAGATTATACTTAATTTAAATTGTTTCATGATTTTTTTTTTTTTTTGCTATTTCAAACATCAATGCCAATGTAATTTCCCTGAAATGAAATATGGTGTCTTTGCTGGTTTTTGAGTGGTAAATGATAGAAGATACTGAAGAGTGGAAAATAAAGACAGGGTAAGTAGGAATCATATGCATTCCTATGAAAGATAACCTCACTTTAAAAAAATGCAAAATTCTAAGTTGCTAGTAAAGAGAGACAGTAAATGATGTTTATAGTTAGCATAACTCAAAGTATGGTGTGCAATATCATGTGAACAGGTTTTTTTAGGATGCAAATATGTTTTTTTATTTGATTGAGAAACAAATATCAATGATACAGTTTCAAAACTGATTAATAGGACAATTTCAATAATTAATACATTGTACATTGTTATCTTCTTAGTGGTTATCCATAGTACAAGATGCAGACAGAATATCCTCTCCAAACACTTATTAGTACAAATCTTTCTTCTCATTGAATTAAGAAAAAGTAGCTGTATATCTATCCTAACTATTCTGTATATACAGATACAAAATGGTCCTTTCTTTGTATCCCCTTGTTTTGTTTAGTCCTGTCAGAAATGGGTATTCTATTGGCATCCAAATACTATAGGTGAGTGAATTCAGCAAAATAATCCAACACAGTCCAGCAGTCCACAATAGTAGTGGGTTATCCACAGAAGTTGTTGACTTGAGCCTTTCACAGCTCAGCATATAAATATGGCTTTACTTTCTATACCTCGTTTTTATACTTTTCTGCTGGATGGTTAAGACGCAGATAAAGCAAGACCTATATAACAAGAAATGTAACTTCTGTATCTGATAAGGTCAGTCAAGTACCCTCAGGATTTATCCTGTAACCCTGTACCACAGTTCGCAGATCCTTTGTCAGTGTCAGCCCTGTGCATGAGTCATAGCCATTGCTTGACCAATTTGCTCTTTGTGAAAGCCTGAGAGAATGTTTCTCTCCATGTGACTCTCCTTAGGCACAATCTACATCATCGAACACATTGCTCTGTGGCCCTATAATCTCCTTGATCAGAAAATTTGGGACACAACTGAGTTACATGATGTTACAGTATAGGTTCTTCTATGTTCTGAGTCTTCACTGACCTTGAAAGGCTAGGGTCAAAATGTTGGCTGTCTTTGCAGCCCTTCTATTTCTCTAATTTTTGGTCTGCAAACTCAGGTTGTTATCCCTCCAGAAGAGAAGCTTATTATACCCCTACCTCTTATGCAGTTGGGTTTAACTTCACTGTCTGTCTGAATATGAAACATCTTAGGAATAAAATGGAACAGGTGTTTTCAATCAGGTATTGATATGTTCAACATTAAGTCCCTGCAGAATATGGAGATAAAAATTTAAAAAATGAAAAATATTTAAAGAATATGAATAAACAATTACATATTTTAACACAGAAATTTAGAAATCTAACCATATATAGCATTGTATCAGGACAGTCCTGTGACATTTTTTTTTTCTTTTTCTTGTGACTTTTTTTCATTTACTACCGATTTAAAAAAAAAAAAACTTTTACTTGTAAGGCAGTCTGGTAATAAATGTTATGTCATGACAAGAAGTTTGTATTTAGAAGACCAGAATGACAGGCATTCCAAGTGTGACCCCTCTATTACACATTGCTATCTTCAGTGCAGTTGCTTGGTTCACAGGTATCAGCATGTATAGTTAGTCAGGGTGAGAACCCTACCAATTAACTGATAGTTTCAAAAACCTGCTGATGTTTCTCAGGATCATTTCCTTGCCCATCTTGTGCATATAAATGTATGGCTTTGTCCCTGTCCTGTTTCCCAGGTTTTCTACTTGTCCTCGCCTCATTGTCCAATCCTCAAGTTCTCCCTTTCCTTTTAATTGTGTTATACCACTGTATTTGAATTTCTTCTTTTGAGTTCTTATATTAGGGAGAAGATATGATATTTACACATGTAGGTCTGGTTTATTTCACTTATGAGTATGTCTTCTGGTACCATCCACTTAAATATAAATGCTCCAAGTTTATCATTCTTTATAGCTGAGTAATACTCCATTGTATAAAAATACCACATCTTTTTCAACTCTTCCTCATGTGTTGGGCATCCTTGATGTTTCAAGACTTGGCTATCACAAATTGTGCTACTACAAACATAGGTACACATATATCACTATGATATAATGTTTTCAGCTCCTCTGGGAAAATTCCAGGTATTTGGGTAGCTGGCTTGAATGAGATTTCCAGTCCCAGTTTTTCAAGGAGTCTCCACACTGACTTCCATAATGGTTGCACCAGTCTACATTCCCACCAGCAGTGGAAAAGGGTTTCCTTTTCCCTAGAGCCTCTCCAACATTTGTTGTTGCTTGATTTCTTTATGATAGCCATTCTTTCCGGGATGAGATGGTATCTCAGTATTGTTTTAATTTGCATTTCACGGATGGCTAGTAATGTGGAGCATTTTTCATATATTTATTTGCTCCTTTAACTTTGTCCTCTGAGAAGTGTGTGTTCATCTCAGATGCCCAATTCTGGATTGGGTCTTTAAATTTTGGGGCCCTAATGTTTTTTATTTCTTTATAAATTCAAGAGAGCAGGTCTTTTTCTGAGTGGTTATTAGTCAAGTTTTTTTTTTTTAAATTTGTGGGTTGTCTTTTCACTTTGTTGGTAATTTCTTTTGATGTGCAAAAACTTCTCAGTAAGAATTGGTCCCAGTTGTTAATTCTTTCAACTGTTACCCATGTGATTAGATTTTTGTTCATGAACTCTTTGCCTACCCCTATGTCTTCAAGAATTCCTCCTACTTTCTCTTCCAGGAGATTTAGTGTCTCTGTTCTAATGTTTAGATCTTTAATCCATTTTGACTTTAGCTTGGTGCATGGTGATAGACGCGGGTCAAGATTGAGTTTTCGGCATGTAGAGAGCCAGTTTTTCCAGCACCATTTGTTAAAGAGGCTGTCTTTCTTCCAGTGAGTGTGTTTGGCTCCTTTATCAAAGATCAGGTGGCTGAGTGTATTCTTAGAGGCCTCTGCTTCTTCTAATCTACTCCATTGATCCTCGGGTCTATTTTGTTGCCAATATCAGTCTTGTTTTATCACAGTAGCTTGGTAGTATAATTTCAAGTCAGGAAATGTAATGCCTCCTGCCTTGTCTTTATTGCCCAGGATTGCCTTTGCTATTCTAAGTCTTTTCTGGTTCCAAATAAATTTTAAGAATGATTTCTCTAGGTCTGGGAGGTATGTTCATGGTAGTTTGATAGGGATTGCATTAAATCTGTACAGCAATTTTGGGAGTATGGCCATCTTCATGATGTTGGTTCTTATTAATCCACAAGTAGGGAATATCTTTCCATTTCCTCAAATCCTCTACAATCTCTTTTATCAGAGTACTGTAATTTTCTGTGAAAAGATATTTGAATTCTTTTGTTAAGTGAATTCCAAAGTATTTCACTTTCTGTGGGGCTATTGTAAAAGGTATTGTTTCTCTAATTTCCCTCAGTGTGTTTGTTATCTGTTTAGAGGAATACTATTGACTTTTGAGTACTGACTTTGTATCCTGCTCTACTACTGAATTTGTGTATCAATTCTAGTAGCTTCTTGGTGGAGTTTTTTGGGTCTTCCATGTAAAGTATCATGTCATCTGCAAATAATGATAATTTCACTTCTTCTTTACCTATTCTTATTCCTTTTATTTCTTTCTCTTGTCTAATGGCACTAGCTAATGTTTCCAGAACTATATTGAATAGGAGTGGTGATAGAGGACATCCTTGTCTTGTCCCAGATCTGACAGTAAAAACTTTCAGGTTTTCCCCATTTAGAAGTATGTTAGTGGTTGGGTTGTCTTAGATGGCTTTTGTCAAATTGAAGGTGAGGCCTCCTATTCCAATTTTCTGTAGGACTTTAACATGAATGAGTGTTGGACTTTGTCAAAAGTCTTTTCTGCATAAATTGAAATGATCATGTGTTTTTTAGATTTTGCTCTATTGATATAGTGTATTACATTTATATATTTTTGAATATTGAACCATCCTTGCATCCCTGGGATGATTCATTCCAGGTCATGGTGTATGATCTTCTTGATGATTTGCTGAATTCTATTTGCTAAGATTTTTTGAGGATTTTTGCATGTATGTTCATGAGGAAGATTGGCCTGAATTTCTCTTTTTTAATTGCATCTTTCCCTGGTTTTGGTATCAGTATAACACTTGCCTCCAGGAATGATTTTGGGAGAACTGTTTCCTCTTTGATTTCATTGAAGAATTTGAGGAGTATAGAGGTTATATCTTCTCTAAATTTCTTATAGAATTCATCTGTAAATCCATCAGGACCTGGAATTTTCATTGTTGCCAGGCTTTTTATTAATTTCATTGGCATTATTGGGTTATTGAAAATTGTTTTATCTTCTTGATTCAGTTTTCATAATTTTTACCTATCCAAGAATCTGTCCGTTTCATCTGTGTCTTCTATTCTATGAGCGTAAAGATTCTCAAAGTAATTATTGATAATCTTCTGAATTTCCACTGGGTCTGTGGCAATTATACCCTTTTCATTCCTTATTGCTTGTATTTGATTTTATTTTCCTTTTCTGATGAGGTTAGATAGGGGCTTATTGATTTTATTTAGTCTTTAAAAAAACCAGGTTTTTGATTCGCTAATTCTTTGAACTGTTTTCTTCATCTCAATTGAATTAATTTCTACTCTAATCTTTATGATTTCTTCCTGTCTTTGGGCTCTCAGTTTGGTTTGTTCTTTCTTTTCTAGATGTCAGAGGTGCAGCATTAGGGTGTTTATTTGTTCACATTCTGTTTTCCTAATGTGTGAGTTCACAGCTATGAATTTCCTCTGAGAACTGCTTTCATTGCATGCCATAAATTCCAATAATTTGTGCTTGAATTTTCATTGAATTGTAGATATTTTTGAATTTCTTGTTTAATTTCATCTGTGACCCATTGATTGGTGAGTAGGGTGTTTTTTAATGTCCATGTATTTAAGGGGGTTTCTGGTTTCTTTTGTTGTTTGTTTCCAGTTTCATTGCACTGTGGTCTGATAATATGCATGGGATAATTTCTGTTTTCTTGTATATAGCTAAGCGTGCCCTATGGAATAGTATGTGGTTTATTTTAGAAAATGACCCATGTTCAGCTGAATAAAATGTGTATTCATTTGTCATTGGGTGAACACTCTGTATATGTCCACCAAGTCCATTTGTTCCAAGCTCTGGTTCAGTTCTGCTACTTCTTTGCTAATTTTTTGTCTGGATGGCCTATCTTTATGAGGTAAGGGGGTGTTAAGGTCTCCTGTTAAGATTGTGGTATCGGATATTAGACTTTTCATATCCATTATGATTTGCTTTACATGGTTGTGTGCTCCCGTGTTTGGTGCATACATATTTATGAGTGTTACTTCTTCCTCTTGAATTATTCCCCTAACCAGTATATAGTGGCCTTCTTTATTTCATTTGATCATTGTTGGTTTGAAGTTGAGACTGTCTGAGAATAGGATTCCTACCCCTGCTTTTTTCTGAGGTTCAGAGGCATGTAGTATTTTTTTGTATCCTTTGATTTTCAGCTTAGGAATTTCTTTATGAGTTAACTGTGTTTCTTGTATACAGCATATTGTTGGATTTTGTTTCCTAATCCACTGTGCCAATCTATTTCTCTTAATTGGTGAATTGAGTCCATTTACATTGACAGTTATAACTGAGATGCATTGACTTATGATTGACATGTTATTTGCCTGCTGATGTTTACTTCCTTATGTTGTGTGTTTAGTTGTTTGGCCTGTTTAGTGGGTTCCTTCTGTTCTCATTCATGGAGTTCTGATCATTTTGGTCCCTCTCTAGAACATCTTTCACTAGTCTGTGTAGGGTTGGCTTTGTCATAATGAAATTCTTTAGTTGTTCTCTGTCATGGAAGTATTTCACTTCTCCATCAAACTTGAAAGAGAGTTTTGCAGGGTATAGTAGTCTGGGCTGGAATTCGTTTTCATAGAGGACTTGATGTACTCTGCTCCATGCTCTTCTTGCCTTCATGGT
This sequence comes from Octodon degus, assembly GCF_000260255.1. Lineage (NCBI taxonomy): Eukaryota > Metazoa > Chordata > Mammalia > Rodentia > Octodontidae > Octodon > Octodon degus. The sequence goes on along the minus strand of NW_004524610.1, from coordinate 3,460,435 downwards.
TTGTGAAGAGAAGTCAGCCATAATTCTGATGGGTTTTCCTTTGACTGTTTCTGTTTCTTTTCTCTAGTGGCTTTCAGTATATTATTCTTGTGCTGGATTTCTGTGATTTGACTATTATATGTCTCGGTGTGTTTTTAATTGGGTTTAAGTTATTTGGCATTCTGTATGCTTCAGTTACCTGAATGTCAGATTGTTTCCTCATATGTAGGACGGTTTCTGCTATTACTTCTGCCCATATTCTTTTTATATCATTTGTATTGACTCTTTCTTTTTCATTGATGCCTATTTGTCTCATATTGTTCATCTTTGCATTGTCTTGTAGTTGACGGATTATTTTTCCTGCATCTTAGTTGTTTTTAAGAGATCCTTTCTTACCTTTTTAGATGCACCAGCATCTTCAAGATCTCAAACCCTGTCTTCACTTTCACTCAAATGGTTTTCCAGGCTTGTGTTTGACATTTTAAGTTCCTTTATATCTCTTTGACTCTGCTTCATGCAATCTATTTCTTTCCTGTATTGCTCATTCAAGGAATCTGTCATATTTCTAATCTCTATTTTTGTCAGTGTCTTCTTTAAAAACAATTATTAATTCTTTTACTGCAGAGTTTTTTTCAGATTGGGTTTCCTCCATGTTTCTGTATTTGATTCTTTACTTCAGATGCTATGAATTCAGATTTCTTTTTTCATTTCAGAAAATAATTCTGCTCTGAGTTCATCTATACCTTTCTGCTGTTGTTTCTTTTATTCCGACACTGTTAATTCATTCATTTCAGCTGAGCTAGTGTCCTCTGCACTTGTTCTGAGTGTGCTTGAGGCCTGAGATGTATTTTGCTCCTTGTCTTTGTCATTTCATATAGCACTGACCTCTGACCTTTGGTTTATAGCTTTGGTGCAGTTATAACCTTAACACCTACTGAAATTTGGGTGCTGATCTATCAAGTTTGAGTTTATCCAGTTATGCCTGTCTTGGGTCTAGCTGTTGTGTTCAGCTCCTTCCTGCTGCAGCCCTTGGACGTGAACCTGTTGTGCCCCTCTGGCACAACATTGAACCTGTGGTGCCCTTCTGTTGTGCCTCTGGCCCAGGAGGCACAGGGAAGAGCAGAAGATCTCCCACACACTAGTTCAGTCTGGGCTTGGGCTGGATCTGGGGGTCTCAAGAGAATTGCAGAAGTTCTCACTCACTTGGCAGGCTTGGAGGCAGGTGATCCAGAGCATTGGAAGATCCCAAGGGCGCAGTAGAGGGTCTCACTCATGTAGCATGACTAAGTTTTGGTCTGAAGAATTCCCATGGGTGCAGGGAATCCAGAAGTTCTCCCACACACTCACCAGGCCTGGGCTGGGCCATGTGAACAGTTTGAATATATATGCATATATATATATATATATATATATATATATATATATATCCTGAAATTATTTTAATAAAATATTACTTGTGTATATTTGAAATAACTATTGTTAAATAAAATAACAGTAAAGAATCTTGAAAATGCAGGGTTTTTGTTATTTACTATGGTGGAGTTTTCCAAAATATATATATCTTTAAAAACCCAGAGACTGTATAAATGTTCTGCAAAAGCATTCATTAGAAGGGATAAAACCAAAACTCCCAGAGCTGCTCTGAGGACATCTCTAATGTCAGCATACACTGAAGCAGAACATATGATCAGTCAGCCTTTCCTTGGGAAGAGTGTGGACAACAATTAGACCACAGTATGTGAAGGCTTCCGCTCACAAGCCCCCCTCCCTTGCCCTTCCCCAGTTCTTCCTGTTTTCCTCATGTAGGTCAAAAGCACATTTGTGCTTTCCCCTCAACAGCAACTCAGAGTCTAAGTGGATATGGGAGGGTAAACACAGACGTTTCCAGTACGTCAAATGCAGCCCTCCCTTGGCTCTTTCTTTAAGCAGTGTTGTGCACGCTAGCAGGTGAGGGGCAGATTTGGTGGTGTGTGTGTTGCTGGCTCACAAGGGCTCCTCAGTGCTCTCTGAATGACAGTTTTGGGGGCATGCATGAAGAGGCTATGTGTGTTTTCTGTTGCTATGCTCCTTAGCTCCTGTGCATGCCACAAAGATCGGGCTTGGCAAGTTTGGGGATAAATGTGGTCAGGAGAAACACACTAATTAGGCATAACCATTACACACTATTTATAGGCTCCCAGAGCAGTGTATATTGTTCCAGGAAAACAATTTGTCTTACGGAAAACCCAAACATGCTCAATCATGATCATTAAAAACATGCTCAGGCTTCTCGTCCGAATAAACATATGCCTCTTGGCCTAATTCTAATGAGGATAATTACCTTCCAAGGACCTAAAATCCCACTTGGATTTCAGATTGGAGAAGTCATTTACTATCCATTACATGTTGCTGTTCTAGGCTCTGAAATCTGAGCTGTCATTCAGTCTAAAGTTAATTGCATTTTAGTGGTGGGCCAAAGTATGATAGGATATATATTACCTCCTCAGATGTCTTTATATGAGAATTTTATCATAAATTTACATTATTAATATGAAATTTGATTCTATTTTCTGGAACAATGTAATTAAAATATGCATTTAAGGCCCCTTAAGGAAATAAAAATCAACTGAAGTGGTAACGTGGTATAAATTTTATAAAGGGCATACATATCTGACTTAACGGAAATAAGTTATATGAAGAGCTAACTTCCTTCCCTTAGTCAAAGTTCTACCAGTGACCCTCCCTCTCATTTCTGTTTAAGTCAGCATTCTTAGTAACATTAAAGTAAATATGTGGGAAAATAGCATGGAATAGCTGTTTTCTTTGCATCTGTGTGTGTCAGTCAGTGGACCCCACAGAGAAAGAACCAGTAGGAAAGGATTGAAAAATGCACAGAGAGCTGAGACAGTATTTATTCAGGAATTCTCTTCTGTGGGGTAGAGGCAGAGAAGTCCATCTGTGTGGACATCAGGTGCTGCAGAGCTGCCTCTCTCCAGTCTACAGCCTCCTAGCCTGGAGCTGACGATGTGATCCTCAGAGGCCAAAGGCATGGAAGCTCCCAGGCTGGGGTGGAGCTGCTAGGATTGCAAACTCCCCAAGAGCCCAAGGCCATGAGCCTGGGATTCTGACATCCCATGGGAAGGAAGGCAGGGAGCCCAGCTCAGGAGAAAAATGAGATTTGCTTCTCATCCACTTTTCTTCTGCCTCTGTGTCTTCTTCTCCCAGCTCCCAGATCTCCCGATTGCAGCCACCCTTCTAAAGAGTCCTTCGCACACCATTGCAGACACATGCAGAAAGAAGGGCTCCTCAGTTGCTGAGGCTTCCCTTAATCCAGTCAGTGACACCCAGCATTAACACTGCAGGAGGCTATGGGGCAAAAGAGGCCATTTCTTTTTACTTCACTTTAAGGGAGGTTCACTTAGGTTCACTTAGACTGGAAATAAACTCACTTCCTCAACCCTCACCCCTGCCCGTAGAGCTAACCATAAACCCACTTAGAGTAAAACGGGACTATAAAATAGGAACAAAGACAACTTGGGGAATAGGGTAAAGGTGAAAACACAGTATCCCAGGACAAGCAGATGGCCAACAGTGTCTGGAAATATAAACCTTGTGGCAATTGTGTGTCATTCTTGTAAAATTCTGGAAAATGAGGTAATGTGGTTACTATGGAAACATGAAAAACACATAACCTGGAGGTGAAATCCAAATGGGTGCCAACAATTTGGGAGTCCTGGCCTGAAGTCAGGATGTCCTTCTCAAACTCAAAATAGAATCTTCTTTGTTCCTACACCTTCTGCTCCCTCTCGTGGGTGCTTTTCTCACTGAGACTGCTGACACAGAGGAAGTTGTTTCATTTTAATGACTTTTCTGCCACTGAGGCTCCTGTTACTGTAAGAAAGACCTAGTTATGACCCATCAGCACCTGATGTGCCTGGCATTATGGAGAGGCAGCTTCTGTTTGTACAGATTTTGGTGTTGCTCAATTAGTTATATCTCCCCAGGGCGGCTGGCAGGTGCAGGATGGCACTCTGTGGAACAGTGGTTCTCCCTCTAGGCCTCAGAAGCAACCTTCTCATCTTCTCCTCTTTCTCATGACCACCCTAGAGGCCACTGATATATCTGCTTCCCACGGGGGACATGTGAGAAGCTAAATGTGCACTACCAAAAGTGGGGTGACTTGTGCCGATGTAATTAACTGGGAGCTTTACAGTTGTTCACGCTCCTCTCTCAAGGGGCAGCCTTGTGTCATGCAAGTCCCAGTCACTACCACGTGAAATTCCACAGAGTTCTTAATTCCACCAATGTATGTGTTGTCTGCTTTCAATTCCATTTTGCTTTGCGTTTCAGTTTCATCTAAATCATAGGTTAAAGAGAACATTCAAGAGCAGTTTGGTTGTATTTCTGTGTTTCCAGCAAGGTTAATGAAGTTCAACACTTCAGTTCAATCTGAGAATGAAGGCAAAAAGGATGATTATTATAGTTTTATTTGGAAACCTCTACAGAGAGGCAGCCAAAATCATTATAATATCCATGTCTATAAATAAACACATGGTAATTATGTGAAATTCCTTCCTTTATAAAAATTTTCAGTATACTTTTTCTTTAGTGCCTGGAGTCTTGGTGCAAATCAGTCTCAAATGTGAAATGCCTTACAGAATAAGATGCATATTCTGAGAAAATGTATTCATAATAGCAAACAATTGTACTCTGCTACTGTTATTCAAACCCATTTTTTAAATGGTGTCTCTGGGGATGCAGTTTCTACATTTGTGGTGAAATATGTTTGCTTTTAGTGTAAATATGACGTTTAGAAATTTAAAAATTTCACATACAAAGACAGTGCCTCAGAGACTGGACGTGGTGGCACCTGCCTGTAATCCCAGCTCTTGAGAGTCTGTAAAGAGGTGGATCACTACAAGTCTGATCTAGTAGTGAGACCCTGAACATCCTGTAGACTCTTCCCTAAAATACAAAAAAGAAAAAAAAAAGAAAAAGAAAAAAGATAGTGTTTCAGATTTGAGCTGGCTGGCAAGAACAGTGGTTTAGACATAATCTTCACTAACTCTTTATGGATGATTTTGTAGGAGGTACGATTGAGAAGGGTATTCATTAAACCTGTCCATTGCAGTCCAAACCATTATGCTGAATTTACATCATAAATCTCATGAGAAAAGAAATCATGAAAGGGATAAGCCACACCACATTCTCTGGCTTTCAGCTGCAAGAGGGCTCTACCTATCAGGATTTTGTCAGTAAGACATAAGCAGGTGATTTCCTTCCAGCAGTTTTGTTCTTGCTCATCTGAGATCAATAAGAGATTAGAATGTTCATCATGAGTCCCTGACAATGATAATAATGAACCAGAATTCAATGACTATGATAAAGGTTTTTCCCGAGTTCTTCCCAAGATGAGTAACCCATTTTCATTCTGTTTTGTGCTACAGTAGATTGGCATGGGAGTCTCAAAGAGCAACCATGTAACTTTTCCTGGCACTTTCGAAGCTTTCCTGATATCTTGATGGCCTCTACCTTGTGATTTAAGTTTCTTTATCAAATAAAAGGTTGGTGGATCAACTTTGTTGATACAACTTGCTGGACACATTATTCTTTGTGCTGAAACACATTAACATTTTCCTAAAAGCAATTATACTGTGGTCTAAAACACTTACAGTGATGTGACATAGGTTTAAATTTAGCTTCCCAGTGATACAGGATAGGAGAAGAGATAACCATGCACGTGGGGCAGGGCTGTCATCGCTGGGTGGGTGTTGGGCCTGGGGACTTTTCTAAACTATTCTGCCCACTTTCATCTACGTCTGAAGTAACGCACATTTCGAAGGGTAATGTTGACCTTCATGCTGGTCAACCCGTGCTTCATGGATTGGACCTGGCAAGTCAACCTTGACCCGCATTCTGCTGAATGCTGGGGAAGCTTGCACACGTGGCTTTCCAGACTGTGCGGTAAAATCAGAAGCTATTACAGCAGTGAGCCACCACTCTTTCCTTGTAAAGACCTGGGTGCCAGTGGCAGCCGCTTCCTGTAACTAAGGGTGTGAACCCCGCAAATTCCAGCCTGCCGACGTCACCCACTGCTTATCTCCCTGGCTCTTGCAAGCGTCTGGAATGCTCTTAGGAACATTTTCATTTTCTTCCTAGAAGATACTGCTGCCTGTGACCTTTATGGTTTTTTATTGTTATGAAGAATAAGGCCTCAATGTGACCATCTTCTGACGGGTCAAAATGTGGGAAACTCACATTATCTGAAGTTTCCCAATCTGTAAACATTATGGAATTAACATCCATAAAATTAAACCATGAATTAAGATATTTTGTAAAATCTGACTTTTTCATGGAAAAGCTTTCATTAGATATAGTGAAACACCTATATATGTGTATATGCATAACAATTAATACACAAATATATACATATCAAAGAGACTTTGTTTTAGTTCAGAAATGCAGACAAGAAAATCCTTCCTTCTCACCACCCACGACGTACAGGTGGGCTGTGCCATCTCCCATGCCAGTTTCCGCCTCCCTCCGATCTGTGATAATTGGAGAGCTTTATTCCTCAGCTCGGGTATTAATGTCATGTGCTCCCATCAGAATCTAATCACCTCCTCTGACAACAGTGATCTAGTCACATACAGACACATAATGCACTCACACGCTGCTGCATTTGGAAGTGTGTTTTCCATTTCAAGAACTTATAAATCAAGCCTACAAAAGCAGGAGGAGAAGAACAAAGTGTGCCAGCGTTGCAGGGAGCAGAAGCCAGAAAGAAAAATGAGTTATGATGTCATTCTATATCATCCGTGTTTAAAGGAACTTTTTGTAACATGAATATTCTATTTACAAAGCCTTGTTGTAAATCAGCCATCATTGGAGAGAGATTTATCTTACTTGCCTGTGTGCTGTAATAGCTCATTGCTTTATAGGGAGAAAAATAGAGTAAATCGCTAAATTCATTAAAACCTTATACATTACTGTCTAGGAAAACAGCATCTGATTGAAAACCGCTCAGCTATCTAACGCTCCCTTCTTCCATATAGAGCTACTTTAATGAGCCTTCTTTAAGGCTCATATATTCACACAGTTGCAGGAGCTAGAACAATGCCGTGTCAGGTCAAAACTGGGCTGCAGCTCAGAGCAAAAGACCTTTTGGCGGGGAGCACGTGAGCAGCGTGTTATACAGTTAGGGGGTGAAGCTTTCCTCACACAGGAAGCTTCGCACTGTGCAGGGCAAGGTGCAGGGAGATGGGGTCACCATGCAAGCAAGTCTCACCTCTAGATTTGGCTAGCAACCACGTACTCTGAGCTGTGTCCCCTGGCCCTACGAGTTCAAAGAGATTCACTAGTATTTTGACATGAGAAGAGAGGGAAAGTGGGGGAGGTTTCTTTGTATTCCCTGAAGGCAATAAATGAAATACCAACATGAAAACACCCCTACCAGTTTACACGGTGTGAACAGCAGCCGTAAGGAGCGAGGGAACCTGGCTGAGTGCTATCTAGAGCTCCGAACCACTTCCTTAAGACGTTATTCATTTTATCAGTTCACCAAGGTATTTAGAACATTAAATAAAGTATTAGAAATACTCCACCATATTGAGACTAATACGTAATTGATGGTCATGTCCACATGGTAATTAATCACTATATTCTATGTTCACCTTTGCCTCTGCTGAAATGTAAGAATCAGGAAGAGACAACTGGAAATGGGCCTTTCAGGGTTAAATTAATAAAACAAGAAATATGGCCTGATGAGGTAGCAAAGGTTGTAAACAGGTCATTTGCTTGCCTGGTTAATAAGCGGGCATGGTGCATGGGTCTGTAATCCCAAAAGTCTAGGAGGCTGAGGCAGGGGGATTGCGTGTTGGAGCCCAGCCTGGGTGGCTTAGCAGGATACTACCTAAAACTAAATTAGAACCTTTAGGATTGTAGCTCAATGTGGAGGCCCTGGATTCAATCCCAGTACTACAAAGGGGGAAAGATAATGTTAACATGATGTGCTGAAGGGTGGCTGCTTCCTAACTCCTCCTGTGGTTCCACCTAACAGACCAGAACATGTCTTTGGTACTCGGAGAGGCGGAGATTTTCCCTGCTTGAGCCAGTCTCAGGTTCTGGACAATATCCAGACGTCAGCAGCTGCATGAGGTGCGCTCAGAGCTGCCGGTGTGCCCAGAAGCTGGTGCAGTAATTCTCTCACCTTCCCCTCAATCCTTAGAAAACAGAAGCAGCCATCTGCAGCAGTCACAGTTAAGGGTTAATCCCATCATTAATTTTCCTCATAGATTCCTGTTAGTGTATGTATTTTATAACTTTCGCCAAACAACAATTCTATCACTTTGGCTCCATCTCTCAGGTGCACTTTTGGAGGATGATAGATTTTCTGAACAAGCACACAACTGGGAAGATCATACGGGTCCCTCCCACCACAGCTAAAAGGGCCCAGAGGGCCGCAGCATCGCTGGCGTCTGGGGGGAGAGTTTGGCTGCGGCCGTCTGCATCTCCTCCCGTTCCTCAGGCCTACAATATCTCACCTGCCCATGTGGTTTATTAATTAGAACATTATTAGGCGACCCGGTTTTTCTGTCTTTGCTCCTGGCCTCTCGTTTCACTGCCTCATGAGCTGGCTCTTCACAGCTTTCTGACCGCTGCGCTGCAGAGCCCAGATCTCTTTCTTAGAATAAACTCTTCCCCACTGCATGGATGATGACTGTTCTGTGTATTAAGAAACTCTCAAGTTTGTGTGAGGACCATAACTGCCTTGTGAGCTTTCAGATCCTTTAATTTTCACAGGCCTGAGGAAACCACATTTGAAATTATACACATTTCTACGTTAGTGGAGGGTGCTAGGCCAGGCAAGAAGAAAAATGCTAGAAACATACCTTGTCTACAGATAAGGCAAAAAGAAACCTTTCTTCTTACACTTCATTACTGAAGTATTCTCACACCACCTCTGAGTCTCTTCTATTTGGCTAGCTGTAAGGTGGACGTCGTCTAGGCACGTGGAAGGCTATCATAGCCTTTCCTGAGAGCTCCCTCAGATTGCAAAGCACACAGGCCAGAGCAAAGGCCTGGGCACACCCGGGCCTCCATCACCCACACAGGGCGCAGCACGCGCTCCGGCATTCGATGGGGCTGGCTGGGTGGTCCCAGGAGCAAACGGTTGAGGGAACTGCAAGAAGTACCTTGCTGTTTGTTCAGATTGATTTGTGTAATTAAATCAGCACTCTGTACGTAACTTTACTTATGTGTCAGTCGCATAATGGTGTTAGTGTGTGTGCACTGGGTAAGTCTAGAAGGTGGGCAGGCCATGGTTGCTGTGATGAGGCCGCTGTGTGCACCCTCCTTAGCACTTTCCAGGAGCTGAACTGCATCACGAGCTACAGGCTCGGGGCCACATCTGGTCGCTCTGACTTATGCGCCCTCCACTCAGCTCTTTCCAAGCCACCCTCTTTCCTGCCAGTACCCCAAACCTCTTTGGTTAAGTTCATGCCAATTTTTTTAGCTGTTTCAATAGGATTGTTTATTGACTTTTTTCTTTTTAAATACTTCCTTATTTGTAATTCCCCATGATGAATTATACTATTACATGCAACAAACACATATTAATAAAAAGAGGAAAAATCTGTTCCTATAATTAATTTTGTGAAAAAATCATATTGAGGTCAAAGTGTTTGAAATAAATTATATTTATTTAGGTGACATTCTCTTATAATATAGGTGTCATTCTCTTATAATTCAATATTGTAATATTCTAATTGCAAATAACACATCAAATTCATGATTTTCTTTTAAAATTGTTTAAAATCTATTATTTCTTTTCTTTTCTTTTTTTTTTTTTTTTTCAGAACTGGGGATTGAACTCAGGTCCTTGGGCTTGCCAGGCAAGTGCTTATTCAACTGAGCCATCTCCCCAGTCCCTTATTATTTATTTTCAATTGTCTCAGGTCAATAATTTCTGACATTGCCACATAATTTGTTTATATTTATGAAGCACAATGTAATGTTGATGTACATTTAGACTGCACAAATAGTGCACGTACACGGGCTAATTAGGATATTGAGCTCCTCAACCGTTGGTCACTTTTTATGAGCTACTTCCTTCTTCCATTTTGACATCACAATGTAACACCATTGTATTGCTGTTAATTGTATTTTCTTTGCTCTGTCCTAGAACTCCACGTCTTTGTCTTAACATTTGACAATGGCCTGCACCCAGGGATCGGCCTTCCCCTCCCTCCCAAGGCCCAAGGCAAGCATTCTTGTCTTCTCTTAGACCGCAGCATGGGTGGCTCTGACTTTCTAATCCTCAGGGTCTGCCTCCTGGTAGCACTGATGCGCTCTGCCCATTTGCTTCCGGAGTTGTCTTGCCTCTACTTCCTGTCTTCTTTTTCATTTGGCTGACTTTTTTTTTTTTTTTTTTTAAGAGAATAAAAAACCCAGCAAAAAGGATACAGAATTTCAAAACAAGATGATAGGAAATTAACAGTGATTTTTTTTTTTTTTGGTGGAGCAGGGGATTGAACTCAGGCCCTTGCGCTTGCCAGGGAAGCGCTTGTTCCATTGAGCCATCTCCCCGGCCCTCGGCTGACTTTTCCTCCCCGTTGCCTGCCTGCCCAGAACCTTCTGCTGGAGTCTGACACCTAGCCCCACCCACTGGCATCTCACTTGTCAATCAGGTCTTTCTAGAAGGGACCACATGAAAAGGAGACTTCTCGGTGGACCCCACTGCGAGAGACGTAGTGTCCTTACACAAGGAACAAATTCAGACACAGACACACGAGTGGGCGGCGCTGGCACCACATGTGCCCAGGCCATGGAGCGCCACAGACTGCAGCAAACAGCAGGTGTGGGACGGGCCAGGAGCGCCCTCAGAACGTGGCCCTGCCACACTGATTCTGGAGCCTTAGCCTCCAAAGCCCAGGGATGGTAAGTTCTGCTACCTAAAACCATGCAGATTTGGTGCCATGTCACAAAAGTCCTGAAACCTCATGCACTCCTTCCAGGCTTATGCCTTCTAATGGTATCTGCCTATACTGTGGGACTCTGCTGAGCTCCAGAGCGTGATGCTCATAGGTGATGCATGGTTGGTAATCAATAAATATGATTTGGAGGAATGAGTGAGTGAATGCTTTATATAGTTGTGATGCTCATTTTTATTTTTATATTTTATATTTGCCAGTAGAGACTGCAATACACGTTGATGACATTCACCGTGGGAGTGAACAGCACAGACCTCACCTGTCTCCACACTTGGTATGTCCTCTTCCCTCCTCCCCTTCCTTCCTCCCCCCATATTTTGATCCCCTTCCTATTTTCAGAATAATTTAAAATGAATATTTGGTCAATTCTTTTTTTATGTATTTGGTACAGGGTCTCACTAGGCAGCTTGGACTCGGAGCGATCCTCCTGTCTCAGCCTCCCCAGGACTGGAATTACAGGTGTGCGCCACCACGCCTAGACTCTGTGGCTGGCTCAGTGCACCCAGGGAGGGGGCGCGGGCACCATGGCATGTAGTGTCAGAGATCAAACACAGATCCCTGCACTTGCCTAAGTAGGCACTTAGTCATCTGAGCTATCTCATGGGCTCAGTTGGTTAATTTTTGGAAAAGAAGGAAATCCTCTTACTTCTGGAAAGCATTTGCATGTTAAAGCTCACCTGGTACATGAAATAAGTATACTTTCATTAAAGAATTGCTTCAATAGTTATTTCCTACCATATATAATTTACTTAAACAGAGCAGTAGTTATATTTTGTTTCAACATGTCACTTAATTAGAGAAAGTTGTATTGATAGCCTTCTGCATTAAGCCTAATTTGAGGTGGGATGCTCTTAGGGCAGGGAAGAGTTACATGTTTTGCTTCACAATATTTCAGGGGAAAAATTCAGAAATGTGGCAAACACATTGACTTAAAAATAAAAAGGAAGTTATTATTGATGTCATCTAAGGGCATGTCAAGTGGAATTCCTGGAAATCTCATTTGAGTATTCAGACTTGGAGGATCAGATTCCAAAGTCATATTCAAATGATGTTTAGCATGCATGGAATCACTTCTAGAAGAATTTAAAAGCAGTCCTGTACTACGAGGCTTTACAAGAGCCTGCATTCACGCAAGACTGTTCCACTCTTCCTTATAAAGTACAGGGAACATTGCACTCATGAGAAAAGTCTATGAGGAGCCTCGGCGGCTGGCTCTAAGGCAGAGACACCCTGGCGGAGAGTGAGGAGGGAGAAACAGATCTGCTCGCAGCACGCTAAGCATGGTGCAGAGAAGAGCCGAGGAGGAGGGCAGAAGGCGAGCTCAGCCCCCGTGGTCCTGCGGGGTGATTCACTTCCTCCATGAAGCTCTGAAGCCAGCAGTCTGTCTGCTGGAGGATGAGGTCTGTGACCTCACATTCAGCCCCTCCCAGGTGTCCCCTGATCTGGCCAAGTTGATGATCAAATTTAGATGAACTGGCTCAATTCCTGTAAGGATGGGGATGGGGCAGGATTTCTTCCCATGCAGACAGATTTGTTCTTGAGCAGTTGTTGCTTGTCAATGTCCTGGCGATGGCCACCACACTTCCTCCCTGCTTGTCTTCATCCTCCAAGATGCCACCACTTCTCATTTTGAACTCAGCACTAAACCTTCACCTGTGCGCTTTGGTTCTCCTTCTCTATCATACCCACCCCTATCTGAGTCCTTTTGATGTTTCCACAGCAGTCACTGTTTTCTAAAATGCAAATCTGATCACTTGAGTGTTTTGGTTTAAACCTTCCCCTTGACTTGGAGTGATGCAAAGACAGATGAAGAAGAGTTCCTGGAAGACCGAAGGGAGCAGAGTTATAGCCTGAGAGGGTAACATGGATGAGAAGGTAGGGTGGAAAGGGTGCAATGAGCGGAACCAGAGACTCAGGACAGGAGCGCTGCGCCTCACGCAGTAATATTCGTGAGGGCAGGCACCTCGCATTTTAGGGCTTCATGATGAACAAATGTATTGCTCAGATGATTTCAGTAATTCAGTTATGTTTTCTGCCATCTCTGAGACAAGTTACCATCTATTTTGAAAAGTGCTAACAAAATTATTTTTATTACTATGTATAAGAGACTGAAATTTTCAGTTTTCTAAATTCTATGTGTGAAATGTACCAGAATGTAAACTGATATTTAAAGACCCGTAAAATATCCCTTGTGTTCTTCAAAATTATATTTTACTTGCTCTAGCTATAAAAAATGTTTATTTGGTTATCTTTGACCTAGAAATACATTACAGTTGCCAGCTGGAAAAAGTTCCATTCAGGACAGAATGGGGATGCTCCAAAGCGTCTCAACCCTACCTGCATTCTAGAATATGTAGCAAAAATTGAAAACTAATCCATCCTACTCTTTCATTATGTACACCTTGCTGCGACCGAGAGCTTTCATATTTGCTTAACAAATTAACAAATAACAACAATATTAGTACTATGCTTATCTGCTGATGTTGAGGAGAGAGAAAATTACCCTAAAACAAATCTCTTTTATTTCTGAGAACTAAGCTGTCTCTAAACATACATTCTGAGCTGACCTCTGTTAGTTGAGTAAAGCCAATTCTCAAGACACCTCCACAGCATCGGAATTTATCTTTGGAGAAGCATTTATGATTATTCATGATTAGGATGAAAATCATTTTGCATAGCATATTTTTCAGTGCTTCGGCTCTTGCCAAATTAGCCTAATTAGATTAACCCCCAGCACTTTAGTTGTCTTATTTTATGCACAAATATCAGGATTTAATAATCCCATGAATCAATGTGGACGGCATTGACAGAATGACTGTCTGTGAGAACTGTGAGGCTCACACATGCCACATATTGGTGTGGCAGTGACTTGGCTCCAGTGGATCTGAGCGCCGATCACTGGACGCTGGCTGAGGGCCCACCCCTGGAGACAGAGTGGGAGACACCTTCCCACCCGACCATCTGCCTTCCAACATGATTATAATTTAAACATAATTCTTGGGGCTAGGGATATGGTGCAGTGCACATCCAGTGTGTGCAGGCACAGCGCCTGCCTGGCAAGTGCATGGCCCTGAGTTCGATTCTCAGTACAAAACAAATAAACAAAAACAAAAATGCCTTGATTCTTTGAGCTTTGTCCCCCTCCAAAACTTTGAGCAGCTTTCCATCAGAGACAGCACTTGAGCATCCAACTCGTCTCTCCATGTAGACATTCCACAGGTAACCAATTCAAATTCCAAGTGCAGTGAGCAGTTGTACTCACAACACACTTCAGGCCTCGAGTGTTCTCTTTTGCTAATGAGAATAACTTTTGCCTGTGTGAGTCAGTTAGAGCTGCAAAGCCAGAGTCCCCGAGCTGCTCTAACGCTGAAGGCTCTGCTGTGCTCAGCTGTCCTTCACTTGCAAACCACCTGCTGCATAGTTTGTGATGGTGTATTGTGTGGGGATATTATGAGAATTACAATCTTGGCTTTGAAATCAAATCAAGTACCTCATCCTCATTGTATGACTTTTCAAAACTAATTTTCTCTCTCCACTTCCCATTTTTTTTAAATCAGAAAAGTAGAAGGAATTTGTAATACAATGCACAACAAATTAAAAGGACAATTTAGTGGGAAGACACGCACGGAAGAGTGGAGGTGCAAATAACCACACAGGGGTGCACGGTGGGGTGGCCGTGGGGCTGGGCTCATTGCGAGCCTTCAGGGACCCCGGCCTTGGGTGCTGCTGCACACAGGTGAGCTTGCAAGTTCCCGCACCTAGGTTTTTGTATTGATGATGTAAGAAGTGGTTAGCACCTCCTTTCCATCTAGAAATCTTGAACTTTGGTACCCATTCCCACATGGCCAGCTCCAGATGGAGTGCTTGGACTCTGAGCCGACACATCTCTGGAGCACGGGGGTGATGACGCAGCCCTCTGCGAGCACACAACCAGCTGCAGGCGACTTCACAGCCTTCTGGCCAGCTTCTCCTGCCACTCCCCGCTTCTCTTTCCTACCCTATTGTCTCTGGACTCGAGAGACCTGGGGTGGCCTTGGGACTCCAACCTGAGCAGTGGCAGGAGTGGAACTGCCCAGAAGGACTTCTGCTCAGTAAAGCATGGGGAGAGGGAGCCCCGAGCGGTGGGTCTGTGCAAGCCCTTACTTCTAGAGCCCTTCCTAGGAAAGAGCAGCGGGACCGGGCGGTGCAAGCATCATCAGTGAAACATGAAAGAAAAACCTCAGCCACGAACAGTGGTGTCGTGGGTCCCTTGGTCCTTCTGGCAGAGCTCACGAGGGTGGATACAGCAGAAGAGGAGGAGCAGGAGAGAAAGGGCTCAGAGGTTCCCAAGAGCATGCTCTCAGAGGCAGGGAGAAGACACTTCCCCTGCACACGGCCACAAGGGCTCTGTGTGTAGCCGAGTTAAGTCAGTATTGTGTAGATTAGAATCTTGGTGAATCAGTATATACTGTCGCCTCTGTAGCAGCCAATGAGATAATAAATAACTATGTGGAAAGGAGTCCATCCCAGAAGTGATACACTAGGTAATAAGACTTTAGAATTAGGAACCTGTTAATATAAAATCAAATTATGTGAAGAAGGATAACTTAAACGGAAAATGACTATAATACATAGGCAATGTAAAAATATTTAATCACTCTTCACAAAATTCATATGACCAGCGAGAGACAAATATTTATATCTGTCTATAACATATGTGTGAGTTAATGAGCTTGAAATGATTGTTTAATACATAAAATTGCCATTTTAATCACTGGAAAAGCCCTAACAATAGGTTGGTCCTGCTTCTGTAGGTGCAGCCCACCAGGGGCCCTGCAGACTCTTCCACATGGTAAATCGGGGTAGGCTCTTGGGGTAGTAAACGTTGTGCTAAAATAAATTGTCCCATTTCACTAATTTAGCCCAAAAAAGTACCTCCTATTCACTTAATAGAGTTTTTAAATAGAGTGAATGCATAACTTATTTTAACAGTTCTTTATTGTTTTTATGAAGTCAGTGGTCCTGCAGTGAAGTTTTCCTTAGGCTTTTCCATAAAGCGTTTCAGATGCAAGCACTTCTACTACTAATAAACAACAGGAAAGCTGATTTTCAAGTAATTTTGGAATACGTTCACATTGGAAATAGTAATACACTCACATGTTTGTCTTACAAACTTCGTATGTTATGAGCTGAAGCAATCTGCCTACATTCAGCACTGAGGAAATTGACAAGTGCAGGCTGCCAGCCCTGCGCCAAGGCACAGATAGATGATATTACGGTGGAACTCTCCAAATGACCGCCAACAGCTGCAGCCTCTGCAAGCGCTCCAATTAGTGTACAAGCTGCTCTTTCCGGCTCTCCCTGAACGACTGCTCCTGATCCACGCTCCTTGAGCCGAGAGTCCTCACTGCTGGTGCGGGAGGAGTGCGTGAATGGAGGCTTCCGGGCCACTCACTGTGAGGTCTGATGCGGAAGCTGACAGCTTCCTGCCTGACATGTCACCCATCTCCACCACTGTCCTTCAGGCAGAGGAAACTGCTCAACTGGAGCATCACTTAAGCAGGTTCTTCTAAAAACAGGTGTCATTGCTAACAGAGGGGCTGTCTCTTTCAGTAATCTGGCTTCTTTTTAATATTTATTTATTTATTTATTTGGTACAAGGTCTCAAAATGCAGCTCAGGTTCAGTGGTCCTCCTGTCGCAGCCTCCCCAGAGCTGGGATTACAGATGTGCGTCACCATGCTGGGTTTCGGTGGCCGGCCAGGTGAGCCCAGGGTTCCAGGGATTGAACCTGGGTTCCTGTGCTTGTCAGGCAGGCACTTGGACCACTGAGCTGTCCCCCCAGCCTCAGTAACACTCTAATATAGATAATGTAGCTAAGTAGCTACTGCCGTCAGCCTTCGCAGACATCAATGTTAAATTAATCATCATTAGCATTCGCATTGCAGACACTACTCTCAGAACAGCTACTATCCAAGGTTTTATATCTATAACTAAAATGCTGAAAGCTAGTTAATGCTGGGAGTTTAAAATCAGGTTTCTCATCTTTCTAAGATCTTGCCTCCCCCTCTCTTTTTGTCTCCCTTTCTTCCAATTTTTGAAGTGCAACTGACACAAATTATTTACACTAAACCCACATATAACCCACTTGGATATACAAATATATGCAGATGATTACCAATCCAATCACGGAAATCAACCCAGACCTCATGGGGTCTAGCTGTCCCCGTGACTGTGTGCTGAGCTACAAAGGGCCCAGTGTCCACACAACTCAGATTTGACGTGTACAGTGCATGCGCTGGCATCCTCGTGTTTGGCCTCAGTTCTCCAGAAGTTACCCAGCTCAAGGCTGCAAGTTGGTGTCTGCTGACCAGCTCTCGTTGCTTCTGCGAGCTGCGCCCTTTGAGCTCACCTTGCGGCGTCCTGCTGGGCTCGCCTTTCTGTCTCTGTCTGCTCACTCGAGCTTCTCCCGACCTGTCCTTCTCGCAGAGAGCAGGGACACCTTCCTCCTCAAGGCTGCCTTATATTGCCTTGTATATTTATCACCATGTTTTCTTTATGCACTAATCTGCCCCCAGATGGTTTCAGGCAACAAGTTCGTTGCATACACAAGGCTGTTCAGTTCTGTCAAATGTGCATTTTGTAGCTTTAACATAAATGTACTATTTTATTCATTGTTCTGTTAATGTCCTATATTAAACTTATTGACTGTATAGATTAAACTATTTTTGCATATCAAATATTAGTTCCACTAAATCATGATGCATGATAATTTTAGTGTATAATTGATTGTGTTTTGATAGCATTTTGTTTTATTTTATTTTTTTCAAACCAAACTGGTGGGACAGTTTCAATAATTAACACATTGCATACATTCATCCTAGTGGTTAATTGCTGTACAAGATGCGGACATGATATCCTATTTACAAACACTATTAGAACAAATCCCTCTATTCATTAAGAGAATGTAACTATATATCCATCCTAACCACTTTGAATACACAGATACAAAATGGACACTCATCTGTATCCCCTTTTCTTGTTTAGTTCCGTTATTTGAATATTATAGGTGTGTTAACTCAGCAAAATATTCTAAAAGAGTCCGGTAGTCCATAATAGTATTGGGTCTTCTGCTTCACTAATAATGTCAGAAATTGTTGACCTGAGTCCCCTACAGCTCAACATAACACCATGGCTTTACTTCTCATACTTTGTTTTTATACTTTTCTGCTGGATGGTTAAGACCAAGGTAAAGCAGGAACTATGCAACAAGAGCTGTAGCTTTTGGGTCGGATAAGGTCAGTGAAATCATCTCAGGATTTATCCTGAGATCCTGTACCTCAGATTGTAGAACCTTTGTCAGTGTTAGCCATGTGGAAGAGTCAAGGCCATTGCTTGGCCAATGTGCTCTCTGTGAAAGCCTGAGAGAAAGTATTCTTTCCATATGACTCTCCTTAGGCACATTCTACATCATTTCGATTGATCACTTTCCTCTTTGGCGCCATAATCTCCTTCATCAGAAAATTTGGGACACTACTGAGTTACATGGCATTACAGTACAAGTTCTCATATGTCCTGAGTCTTAATTGACCTTGGAAGGCTAGGGCCAAAATGTTGGCTTTCCTTGCGGCCCTCCTTTTTCTCTAATTTTGGTCTGCAAACTTAAGTTGTTAACCATCCAGAAGACAAGCTTATTGTTATTTCCATACAACCTAGGCTGTTAAGCTTAACCTCACTATCTGTCTGAATATCAAACATCTTAGGCATAACATGAAACAAGTATTTTTCATCAAGTATTCATATGTTGAACTTTAAGTCCCTACAGAATATGATAAAAACATTTAAAAATTAGAATACATTTTAAAAATAGGCATAAAAATTATATATTTCTTATGTTTACACATAACTCCAAAAATCTAACCACATACAACCTTGAAGAAGGACAGTCCCACAACGTTGCTTTTCCTGTCTCCTGCCTTCATTCAACACCCCCTTCTTTTTCAACAATCACCTACCCGAGAGACAGCACAGCAGCAACTGGCATGTCATGACAAGCAGCCTGTATTCAGAAGACCAGAATGACAGGCACTCGAAGCATAAAACTACTATTACAGATTACCATTTTCAGTGCAGTTGCTTAGTTCACGGGTGTCAGTATATATAGTTAGTCAGGGTGAGAATCTTTCCAATTAGCGACTAGATTCAAAAATCTTCTGGAGATTCTCAAGATCCTTGCCTTGCCCATTTTGTACATATAACTGTATGGCTTGTCACTGTCATGTTTCCTAGTTCTTCTCCTTTTCCTCTCTTAATTAGTTAGTCCTCGAGTTCCTGCTTTCCTTTTACTTGTATTGTACCATTCTATTTGTATTTCTTCTTTTGAGTTCTTATACCAGGGAAAAACTATAAGATATATACACATGTGGGTCTGGTTTATTTCACTTATGAGTATATCTTCAAGTGGCATCCACTTATATATATAAAGGGTTCGAGTTTATTATTCTTTATAGCTGAGTAATACTCCATTGTATAAAAATACCACATCTTTTTCATCCATTCTTCAGGTGATAGGCATCTTGGTTGTTTCCAAGATTAGGCTATTACAAATTGTGCTGCTACAAAATAGGTGCACATATATCTCTATGATATGATGTTTTCAGATACTCCGGGAAAATTCCCAGTAGAGGAATATCTGGTTTAAATGGGATTTCCAGTCCTAGTTTTCTAAGGAGTCTCCACACTGATTTCTATAATGGTTGCACCAGTCTACATTCCCACCAGCAGTGGAAAAGGGTTCCTTTTTCCCCACAGCCTCTCCAACATTGGTTGTTGGTTGATTTCTTTATGATAGCTATTCTTTCTGGGGTGAGATGATATCTCAATGTTGTTTTAATTTGCATTACATGGATGGCTAGTGATGTGGAGCATTTTTTCATATATTTATTTGCTTCTTTAATTTCATCCTCTGAGAAGTGTATGTTCATCTCAGATGCCCATTTCTGGACTTGGTCATTAAATTTTGGGGCCCTTGTGTTTTTTAGTTCTTTATAAATTCTAGAGAGCAGACCTTTTTCTGAGTACTTATTTGTCATGATTTTTTCCAAATTTGTGGGTTGCCTTTTCTCTTTCTTGGAAATTTCTTTGGACATGCAAAAACTTCTCAGTAAGAGCAGGTCCCAGTTGTTAATTCTTTCAAGTGTTTCCTGTGCGATTTGATTTTTGTTCATGAACTCTGCCTACCCCTCTTCAAGAGTTCCTCCTACTTTTTCTTCCAGGAGATTTAGTGTCTCTGCTTTAATGTTTAGATCTTTAATCCATTTTGACTTTAGCTTAGTGCATGGTGACAGACCAGGGTCAAGCTTTAGTTTTTGGCATGTAGAGAGCCAGTTTTTATAGCAACATTTGTTAAAGAGGCTATCTTTCTTCCAGTGAGTATGTTTGGCCCGTTTGTCAAAGATAAGGTGGCTGAGTGTGTTTGTAGGGGCTTCAGCATCTTCTAGTCTATTCCATTGATCCTCAGGTCTATTTTGTTGCCAGTACCATGCTGATTTTTTCACAGTAGCCTTGTAGTATAATTTCAAGTCAGGAATTTTAGTGCCTCCTGCCTTGTTTTTATTGTCCAGGATTGCCTTTGCTATTCTAGGTCTTTCCTGGTTGCAAATAAATTTTAGGAATGATTTCTCTAGGTCTGTGAGGTATACTGGTGGTAGTATGATAGGGATTGCATTAAATATGTACAGTAAATTTGGGAGTATGGCCATCTTCACAATGTTGGTTCTTCCTATCCAGGAGCACGCAGTATCTTTCCATTTTCTGAAATCCTCTACAATCTTTTTTTAAGAGTACTGTAATTTTCCTTGAGATGATCTTTGATATTTTTAGTTAGATTAATTCCAAGTTATTTCATTTTCCTTGGTGCTATTGTAAAAGGTATTGTTTCTCTAATTTCCCTCTCAGTGTGTTTGTTATCTGTGTAGAGGAATGCTATTGACTTTTGGGTATTGACTTTATAACCTGCTATGCTACTGAATTTCTGTATTAATTCTAATACCATCTTGGTGAAGTTTTTTGCATCTTCCATGTAAAGTATCATGTCATCTGCAAATAATGATAATTTAACTTCTTCTTTACCTATTCTTATTCCTTTTATCTCTTTTTCTTGTCTAATGGCTGTAACTAATGATTCCAGAACTATATTGAGTAGAAGTGGTGATAGAGGACATCCTTGTCTTGTACCAGATCTAAGAATGAAAGATTTCAGTTTTTCCCCATTTAGAATTATGTTAGCTGTTGGCTTTTCATAAATGGATTTTACAGGGGCCGGGGAGATGGGTCAGTGGAATACGCGCTTTCCTGGCAAGCACAAGGGCCTGAGTTCAATCCC
>NW_004524610.1:3427276-3439024 GCF_000260255.1 Octodon degus | reverse complement strand
AAGTAGAGGCCATCTATTCCAATTTTCTGTAGGACTTTGCACATGAATGAGTGTTGGACTTTGTCAAAAGCCTTTTCTGCATTAATGGAGATGATCATGTGGTTTTTAGTTTTCGCTCTATTGATATAGTGTATTACATTTATAGATTTTCAAATATTGAGCCATCCTTGCATCCTTGGGATGAATTCTACCTGGTCATGTGGTATGATCTTCTTGATGATTTGCTGTATTCTATTTGCTAGGATTTTATTGAGGATTTTGGCATCTATGTTTTTGAGTGAGATTGGTCTGTAGTTCTCTCTCTTAGTTGTGTCTTTCCCTGGTTATGGTACCAGTATAATACTTGCCTCCAGGAATGATTTTGGGAGGATTGCTTCCTTTTCAATTTCATGGAAGAGTTTGAGGAGTATAGGTACTAAATCTTTAAATTTCTTGTAGAATTCAGATGTGAATTCATCCAGACCTGGACTTTTTTTGTCAGTAGGTTTTTTATAATATCTCATATTTCATTGGCTGTTATTAGGTTATTGAGAGTGGTTATATCTTGTCAATTCAGTTTTGGTAATTTGTACTTTTCTAGGAATCTGTCCATTTCATTTGTCTTCTATTCTGTTAGAGTAAAAATTCTCAAAGTAGCTATTGATAATCTTCTGAATTTCCACCAGGTCTGTGGTAATTACAACTTTTCATTCCTTATTGCTTGTATTTGATTTTTTTCTTTCCTCTGTTTGATGAGGTTAGCTAGGGGCTTATCAATTTTGTTTACTTTTTCAAAGAACCAGCTTTTTGCTTTTTTAATTCTTTTCTTCATCTCAATTGAATTAATTTCTGCTCTAATCTTTATGATTTCTTCCTGTCTTTGGGCTCTGGGTTTGGTTTGTTCTTCCTTTTCTAGTTGTTGAAGGTCCAGCATTAGGGTATTTATTTGTTCCCGTTCTGTTTTCCTCATGTATGAGTTTGCAGCTATGAATTGCCCTCTGAGAACTGCTTTCATTGCATCCCACAAATTCCGATAATTTGTGGTTGAGTTTTCATTGAATTTTAGATATTGTTCAATTTCTTGTTTAATTTCATTGTGACCTATTGGTTGCTAAGTAGGGTGTCATTTAATTTCCATGTATTTAGGGATTTTTTCTGGTTTCTTTTGTCATTTATTTCCCGTTTCATTGCACTGTGGTCAGATAATATGCATGGGATAATTTGTTTTCTTGCATATTATTAAGCATGACATATGGAGTAGTATGTGGTCGATTTTAGAAAATGACCCATGCGTACCTGAGAAAAATGTGTATTCCACTGTGTTTGGGTGGAACACTCTTTATACGTCTACCAAGTCCATTTGTTTCAAGCTCTGGTTCAGTTCTGTTATTTCTTTGCTAAGTTTTTGTCTAGTTGACTTATCTTTTGGGGTAAAAGGGGTGTTAAGGTCTCCTGTTAAGATTGTGGTATTGGATATTAGATTTTTCATGTTCATTAAGATTTGCTTTATATAGTTGGGTGCTCCTGTGTTTGGTGCATACATATTTATGATTGTTACCTCTTCCTCTTGAATTTTTCCCCTAACCGGTGTATAGTGCTCTTCTTTATTTTGCTTGATCATTGTTGGTTTGAAGTTGAGACTGTCTGAGAATAGGATTGCTACCCCTGTTTTTTTTCTAAGCTGCTGGGGCATGTAATATTGTGTTCCATCCTTTGACTTTCAGCCTATGAATGTCTTTATGATTTTAGTGTGTTTCTTGTATACTGCATATTGTTGGATTTTGTTTCCTAATACACTGTGCCAGTCTATTTCTCTTAATTTGTGAATTGAGTACATTTACATTGACAGTTATAATTGAATTGTATTGACTTATGATTGACATGTTATTTACCTGTTGTCGTTTACTCCTTTTTCTCCTCTGCTTCATTGCTTGCCCTATTTAGTTGGTTGCTTTGATCTCATTTGTGGAGGTCTGATCATTTTGGTCCCTCTCTAGAACATCTTTCAGTAGCCTGTGTAGTGTTGGCTTTGTCATCATGAAATTCTTTAGTTGTTCTTTGTCGTTCTGAGATTGCATTTTGTTCTTTCTCATTGTCATTTTGTGTAGCACTGTCTTCTGACCTTTGTTGTAGATCTTTGTTGCAGTTATAACCTTAGCACCTACTGAAGTTCAGGGTCAGATCTACAAAGTTTGGATTTATTCAACCCTGCCTGGCTTGGGTCTGGCTGCTGTGCTCAGCTCCTTCCTGCTGATGCTCTTGGGAGTGAACCTGTTGTGCCCCTCTGGCAAGATGTTCTGCTCCTGGACTAGCTGGGTGGTTCTGTGCCCTACTCTCTCTGCATGGATTGCAGCTGCAGGGTTTCACCTCAAGCCTGTATATCAGGCCTGATCTGAGTCTGGAGGGGACAAGGTAGAGTAGGGGGGAGAGGCGGCTCTCCCACACACTCACCGGGCCTGGTTAGGACTGGATCTGGGGGTCCCCAGTACACTGGGCGGGCAGGGTGGGGCGTGCTGCAGAGTGTTGGGAGGATCCCAAAGTGGTGGAAGAGTATCTCACCCCACTGCACCTGAGCTGGGACTGGCAGGTCTACCATCAGAGGGTAGCCAGAAGCTCTCCCACACACTCACTGGACCTGGGCTAGGACTGGATCTGGGTGTCCCTAGAATGCAGCACAAATTCTCACGCGGCGGGCGGGGTGGGGGGAGCTGCGGAGTGTTGGGCAGCGTCCCAAGGGGGTGGAAGAGGGTCTCACCCATGCTGCGCCTTGGCTGTGACCGGCAGGTCCCACCAGCGCAGGGTAGCCGGACGATAGCTTTTTATTGAAGATGTTTATACCTATGCTAACTGGGAGTACTGACCTATAATTTCTTTTTCATAGCGGCCTTCTCTGGTTTTTAATAACAGTGTAACCTTGGCCTCATAAACTAAGTGTGGGAGTGTTTTTTCTCTTCAAGGTCTCAGAACGTTTGAAAAACATTGGCCTTCATTCTCATTTCGTGTTTGGTAGAACCTACCGAGGAAGCATGAGGTGCTGGGCCTTTCTTTGTTGAGAGACTTTACATGGCTGACTCGTCTCCTTTCTCTCCATGCCCCGCTTCTGTTTCCTGGTGCACTCTGTTGCGACTCATGCAGGAGGTTGCGGGCGTGCATCTAGGAGCTTGTCCTCCTCTTCCAAGTTGTCGCCCATTGTATTGATGAGCAGCTGTCCACAGCAGCCTCTCGGGACCCCTTATACGCATGAGGTATCAATGTCAGTGTCTCCTCTGAATTTCTTACTGGACCCTTTTACTGTTGGTCAACTAAAAATTAAAGTCAGTTGTTCGTTTTATTATTTTTCTATTGTTTTGCTAGTTTCTATTTTATTTATTTCTATTTCAAGTTTTGTTATTTCATTCCTTCTAGCTTTAGGCAAGTTTATTCTTTTGCTTATTTCTTGAGGAGTGATGCTGTGCTGTCTGCCTAAGACCTTCCCCTTTTTAATGGAAGACTCTTGCTACTGTAAGCTTCCCTCTTAGAACTAGTGTTGCTGCAGCTCACACACATACACAAAATATTGTTTTATTTCAATTATTATTTGAATGAATTTTTTTTTCCAGAATCAGGGATTGAACTTAGGCCCTTGCCCTTGCCAGGGAAGCGTTATTCTACTGACTGAGCCATCTCCTGTCTCTTTGAAGGAATTTTTTTAAATTTTCCTTTTGATTTATTCTTTGATCCACTGGGTGTTCATATATGCACTATTTAATTTCTGCGTATCTATGATTTTCTGAATTTTTTCCTGATAGATTTTTAGTTTCCTATCATTATAGTCGGAAAAGATGCTTTGCATGCATTTTTGAAGTTGTTAGGACTTATTTTGCGACCTAATATGTAATGGACCCTGCAGGATATTCTGATGTACCCAAGAAATCAAGTGCATTTTGTTGCTTTTAGTGAACTTCTGTTCCTGTCAGGCCTGCTTTATTTGAAGTGTGGCAAAGGGTTAGAGAGATGCCTCAGTAGAAAAGTGCTTTCCTGCCAAGTAAAAGGGCCTGAGTTCAATCCTTGGTTCTGAAAAAGAAGAAGAAAGAAAAAAAAGTGTGGCACAAGCTTGGCATTTTCTTGTTGACCTCTGTCTGCATGGTTTATCCATCGGTGCGCTGGGTGCTGGAGTTTCCTTCTGTTATTTTCTTATATTCCATTTTCTCCTCCAGCTCTAGGAATATTTTTTCTTTTATTTAGGTGCTCTTTCTTTAGGTGTGTCCACATTTGTAACTGCTATATCCTCTAGTTGCGTTGATCTTTTTACCATTATAAAATGGCCTATGTTAACTGTTTCTACAGTCTCCAATGTAAAGTCTAATTTGTCTGACATAAGCATGATTCCCCAGTTTCTCTTGGCTTCCTTTTGTGCTCAGAGCCTCTCCCCAGTACATGCTTTCCAGATACTCTTTAGTCAATTGGTGTCCTTAAAATTGAAGCGCTTCCTCTTTGGGAAGAAAAACACAAAAATATGTTTCTGCTTAGAAGAGTAAAGTGAGTACGTGTGTCTCCTGTAGGCAGCATACAGCTGTGTCATTTTTATGTTGTTTTGTTTTCTTAATCCACTCAGCCACAAATATGCCATTTGTGGGCTTAGCCAAAAGGTATTTTCAAAAGTAATTGACAGTGTTTCCTGCACAAGTAGCCATTACAAAGATTACTTAAGGTAAGTGCAATGCTATCCGCAAAAGTCTGAGGTCTTCAACGAAGTGCTCTGTTAGTCATATTGCTTGTCATCTTTTCCTCTCAGAATCCTTGCCTGAGGGATTCAAAGCAGCCCAGTGACAGCGATGTAAGCCAACAGGTATGCAAGGGCTGGGCACACCACCTGGCCTCTTACCAGCATTCCCCAGCTCACTGGTTTGAATTGAAAACAGGCCACTTTCTATGTCTGTTATCTCTGAAAGTCAAACTTCAGGCATTTGTTTTCTTTTTGATACACATATCCTTACTGTTCCTTGAGTGCTACTGTGGCTTTATATAGTATTAAGAATTCTATAAATGTTAACCAATTGTTTCCTATCCCTGATAGTCATTTCATGCTTTCCAGGGGAGCAAATAAATTTAGGTCTTTTTGATGCTTAGGAATAATTGAACACCTTTATCTAGTTCATTTATTTTCTCCTTTACTCAGAAAAATAACCCATTTATTAAGGATCTATTATACACATCTACCACAGAAAAATTATGGATTAGGTTAAATAAATTCTGTTACTTTGTATAAAATAAAAATATAAGAAAGTAGATAATAATGTACATATATAATTTCAGAATTGTGAGAAATTGTTACTATGAAAACCAGTCAAATATTTCTAATACAGTGTAAGTTAGAAAAGATTTCAGACAGTGAAAGTAAAAGTTGAAGATACACTAAAAAAAAAAGAGAAAAACACACGATATTAAACATGCTGATAAGAATGACTGAAGTTTGTGGAGAAAGTGACAGGACAAGGATGACTGAAGTGGTGGCAGCTCAGCTAGTTATCTGCACGCGCATTACCGATTTTCATTTACTAAAATATGTTTGAATGAGAATTTGTTTGAATAAGAAGTTCTTTGAATGAGAATTTGTTCTGCTCTGGCTTCTTAAGCCATGTTCAATCTTGGAAGTCTTTTCAATATAAGTATTTAATATTTTTCTGCAGTTCTTAGGATATTTTAAGCACTGTCTTTGCTTCTTCGCTTTCCACTGTTCTCTTCTGTTCTTTGTTCCAAAGTGCTTCTCAGCAAAGTGAACGTCTCCACCTGGCCTCTGTGTCTTCCGCCTCTCGGGAGTGCTCAGCTCTCCGTCTGTCCTTGTCGTGCTCTCTGCTGTGTCTTCGCCCCTGCTTCGGTGGCTGGGCTTCTGCTCAGGACTGCTAGCGCGTGCTTGCCCTCCTGTACAGCACTAACTGGCTCCAGCCGTGCGCTTTCATTTCCAAGGTTTAAAAATTGTATATTTTGTTTCTATTTTGTGTATTTGAAGCCCTGGCTGATGTTCAGAATAAATTAGTACTTTGCTATCCAGAGCTGCTGATCTTATTTAATCATTTCAAATCTTAATGAAGGAAGGTCCCTTTGTTTATGAAGGTCACTACGAATGATTGCCCTGTCTTCAATTTTTCATTAAGCACTTTCCACATTAGTTCCTTTTTTGTACATTGATGAGCAAGGTTCTTTTTTGTAATTTATGCTAGAGGGAATAAGATACAGTGAGATAATTATATTTATTCAAGTCTCTATCCTGTTGCAGCTAACCTTTAATAGATATTGTGTCTATTTGTCTTAGTAACTTTATGTAAAAAAGAGAACTGAAGAAAGTCTGGACATTCCAGAAGACATTTCTTAAGTGTCCACAAATACTAAGCAGCTGTATGAGGTACAGCGACCTCACCAGCAGAGTTCCCCCGGAGGGTGGCGTTCTGTCCGGCAGGTGCTGCAGAGCCCTGCTGCTGCGCCATCCCACCTCGGCTCTGCAAAGCAAGCCCTGTGGAGGTCGGTGTGACCTCCAGTGACGCCGAGCGTCCTTGGACGCCACTGCAACTTGCAGGATCCAGGGAAGTGCGTCTTGCGCAGTAGCGTGTTGGTTCTCACGTCTTCCCTGCAGGCTGGTGCTCACAGGGCTCCGTCAAAGCTCTGTGGTCAGCGGTGCCCACTCTCCTAGAGGAGAGCCACAGCCCTGCCCTAGAGCTGCCCACGTCCCGGGATTGCTGTAGATGGTTCAGCTACTGCGAGGAAGAGAGAGTACAAAAGTCTCCTGGCCTAGTCTTAGAGTGATGTAGTCATATGCCAATACATGTAAAAAAGCTAACAACCTTCACTCTGACATTGTATTTTGATTTTAAAAATCTTTCACTAATTTGTGTGGTACAGGGCCTCGCTGTGCAGCTCGAACTCGTAGTCATCCTCCTGGCTCAGCCTCCCCAGCGCTGGGATTACAGGTGAGCGCCCGCACACCAGGTTTTGGGGGCGGGCGCTGACACCATGAGCTACCAGTGATCGAACTTGAGTCCTCAAGCTTGCCATCCGGCGCTTAGACTGCCAAGGTGTTTCCCAGCCCAACAAGGTATTTTGGTTAAAGAGTTTTTCTCTGTGTTGGCTTGTTTTTACTCATATAATTTACACTAATGTAAGAACAGCAGGAGATATATTGCTGAGAACACTTTCCCATGAAGATTAATATTTAGCAAAAAGATAAATTGCTCCTGGGCTAGAGACAAGCCCTCCTCAGAGCAGTGCCTCCAGCTACATAGGAGACTTTTGAAAACACGAGCCCGTCTATTCACACGTTAGATTAACCACAGACCTTTAATTTTGGTAATTATTGCACTGATAGTTAAAATCAGTTGTAAATGAAGTAAATCAGACACAATCTTAAGTATCACCAGGATTCCCTTATATGAAAAGCTCACTTTATAAATAAAGTGCAAAATTAAAGACAGATTATAGGAAAAGCGAAAAAAGTTACCGTAATCCAACATGGACAATGTATATTGACTTAGTACAACTGTTCTTTGTGTTTCACGCATATTTTAGCCTATCTTGGTTGTTAGTCTGTATACGTGATAATTCACTTTGCAATGACTTCTATGGTAAATACATCTGATACCAGCAAAGTGAAAGGGAGTGGAGGGAAGCGCAAGTTGAGAGGCGCTGTGCAGATGGCCCAGTGCTCTAGGATGCAATCATTACATACTGATAAAAATTAAAAATGTACTAACAAAAATTTTTAAACATCAAAAGAGTGAGAATAATTTGAAAAGACTGTGGAATATAGGTTTGCCAGGAAAGCTCTCACTGTTTAAACTGACAGAAAGCATTTCTGAGCAGTGTTCTTTGTCATCACTGAAGACTTTCACAATGCATTTAGTGTTAAGGGCGTGAAGCTCTTTGATGGGAGCAACACTCGCATTGTCATTATAGACCCAGAACAGGGCATGGTTGAGTTGGTAGAAAACAAATTTTATTTGATAAACTGAACAATGAAAATAAATCTCCACTTGATTATTGAGACATAATAAAAGTTGGCCCACATATAGTGTGACATCTAAGAAAAAACTAATAGGGAGTACCTCTGTAATATTAAGAGCAAATTAATGAGTAACAGAACTAATTGCCACTGGAGATGGCACACAGTGAGTCTTCTAGCAAGAATAATTAATTCACAAGAAGGTTACAGACATTGTAAAAGCCCATACTGCTAAAAGTGCATGCCATAAGAGAATACAAAGTACAACGCCAGCCTTTCCTAGAAAAACGAGCTTTAGCCATCTTCTACGCCTGTCGCCAGCACCTGGAAGAGGTATCTTTAATTAGAATTGGCACATAAATTGAACATGGGTGAGAAGCCAAGTTACGCTTGGGTAAAGAGGAGGGAATATATAAGAGTGGTGGCTACACTCCTTGTGCATGCAGCGCTGCATGCTATTCCTCTTTTATATCTGGAGCTCTAATCAGGATGCAAAGATTTTGAAACAGAACCACCATTCTGGCTTGTCTTGCATCTCTTCCCACTCCGCAGCTTCCATGCCTGCTGTGCTGTGCCCTCCTGGAAATGTGGGCGAGTCTGTTCACTCCTCGCGGCGCCCAGCTCCAAGGTCTTATCTGCGATGTGGACTCTGCGTCGCTCCATGTGATCCCTGAATCTGAACAGTGGTGCTCAGACA
Source organism: Octodon degus (assembly GCF_000260255.1). Taxonomy (NCBI): domain Eukaryota; kingdom Metazoa; phylum Chordata; class Mammalia; order Rodentia; family Octodontidae; genus Octodon; species Octodon degus. The sequence continues at coordinate 3,430,376 of NW_004524610.1, read as the reverse complement.
ACCGGAATTAGATGGATCTGTACTGATTTCCATCCTGATGGAAACCCAGGAAAGGAGCACTCAAGCAGAAGTGCATACTAAGTGTGTTACTTAAGGCCGCTTCCATGTGCAGATGGCAAAATAAAGCTACTGTGATGTTTCTCTTTGAAAGGGGAAATATAGCAGCGACAGCTCTAATACTTCTTTGCTCCTTCTCACTGTTAGTATTCAAACAACGTTTGCATAGTTCTAGCTCTAGACACTATGGCATGCCTGCAATCCCAGCACTTGGGACACTGAAGTTCAAGGCCATCGATTGCATCGTTTTTAAAACTTTTATTAGGAAATGTTTGCAGTACAGAGTGGTTACATTCTCTGTAGGGAACTGGTGTGTGTGAGCCACAGTTTAATTTTTTGCCTTCCCTCTATTCCTTTTTATTTTTCTAGTGTCAGATTCATTTATTTAACTGATAATACCTTATAATGTTAAATATAATGTATACAGATTGAAAACCAGACTAATCAGCCAAAGAACATTAAGCATGTAGGATAACGATACTATGTGAAGGCCCACTTTGAGATAACTTGTACGTGCCGGATTGCAATAGTTTTTTGTAATTATGTCTTTTTTCCTATTTCATGATAGCTAGATAGATTAATGGATAGGTATTGGAAATCATTTGACATTTAGGCTCCTGGGTCTTGCTTACTTCACTGAACATTACGATCTCAAGGTGTACCTCCACCTACAGCAGCACAGCTCGTAACGCTGATCTTGGGGGTGGCCTATGTGTCTACCAACACATGGATAAAATAATTGGTGTTATATCCCACCAAGTACTACCCTACTATAGAAGAGAGGAACTTGGGTCACATGTGGGAAAATGGATGCGCCCAGAACACTCCCTAAAGAAGAACAGAATGTGTCCTTTGACCAAAGATAACACTGCTGACACAAATGATCCTGAAGTGGGCGCCATCCTCCTTGGAGATCAGCGACTAGCGCTATGTGTCCACGTCTACACTGTCTATCTTTCCAGGCAATGCAGACCATGTGACTGTTTTCTTGGGGTAAGAGATAGGATGCAGGGACAGAAGGGCCATCGAAGTGTCTAAGGACAGTGGTGGCTGGGGACAAGGTGACTGCCATGAGAGTGTGTTCCCACAGCCACCAAACAGCTCTCATGATGAACACCATTGAAACAACAGGAGGACACACTCACGTGCTACTCACACTCACATGAAAACTCTCTCCTGGCATGGCTAGAAAGCAGAACACATCCACAACTACAAATCAAGACAAAGCCCCCACTGGGTTCATGTTTATGATCTTACCAAAGCCTCTGTCAGCAACTGGAGATTTTCTTTCCCTTGGAGACACCAGGCAGTGCAGGGTCACAGCTGGGAGGCCCTGTCACAGCAGATACCTGGCCCAGGGCACTTTCTCTACTCACGGGGCTGAGAATCTCCTCTCCTGAGTGCAGACACCCAGGCTGCTAAGGAGTAGTTCTGGCTGCGTGAATCATCCTGGGGTAGGACTCATCTTCATTGGCCAGCTCTGAGCTTCTCACAGAGACCCCCTGTGGTCACCTGAGAGTCCCACCCCAAGGGAGCAGCTAGCTCCACAGTGCACCACACACACCAGCAGAGGGAAGGAGTACTGCAAAGGTCTGAAGGCTGCGCTGCAATTAAAACTGCCATTCATCAAAGTGGCCTAAGATCACCTGCTAACCAACACCCAGGTAAATTTTAGCTAAAATTCTATAAATGTGATAAGAAACTAATTCCTCCTGATCTAAAAGATGAAATGTCCAGGTTTCAGAGGAAAAGCATGTGTTATAACAAAATTAAGATAATCATAACCCAGATAAGATAATACAAGGCAATGCCCTCACACCAACAACCCAAGCACAACATGCTAGAATGATATGACAAGGATTTTAACTCAACCACCACAAAAGTTTCAACATGGGTTACAATTTCTTCTTTTTCTATAACTATGCTTTAATTTTAGCACAGTTTTAGGTGGAAGTAAAAGTTCCAAAGACAGGACAGAGAGTTCTGGCATAGCCACACCAGTTCCTGCATGGCTGACTCCCTAGTGGAATATGTTCGTGGACTCATATGACAAAAACGTGTGCACTGTTGTCCACTAGAAGCTGTAGTTAACTCAAGGTTCTTCAGACCTTTGCCTAGTCTTCCTCTTCCATCGTCTCATACACATTGATGTACCCGTCACGCTCCTGCTCCAGGCAGTGACAGGGCCTCAGAATTTCCTTGCCTTGGATGATCTCAGCATTTCTGAAGCATCCTTCTGAGGCAGGCTGTAAAAGTTCCCTGGCTTAAAATTGGTGAGATGAAAATTTGGAACACCACTTAGTTATAGGATGTCACAGCAGAGGTTCTCTTATGTCCTGAGTCCTCACCCATCTTGAAGGGCTAGGGCTGAAATGTTAGCTAGCTTCTTAGCCCATCTATCTGTCTAGTTTTTGGTCTGCAAACTTTAGTTGTTGAACATCCAGAAGAGAAGCTTAATGAAAAGGGAGATATAAATAAAGGACCTTTTTGTTGTGGGTAAAAAATATATATAGTTACTTTATATTAGTTCAATGAAAAGAAAGGTTTATACTAATAGTGTTTAGACAAGATATCATGTCTGCATCTTGTCTTCTGAATAACTACTATGAAGACAATAATATGCAATGTATTAATTATTGTAACTGTCCTAACCTATTTTAAAACTGTTTCATTGCTATTTTTATCTTTTTTTCTCATTAAAATGAATAAAAAAATGAGTAGTTAGAAAAAAATTGGTGAGATGGCTTTTTGTGGCTACACTGGATATGTCAGATTGTTGACAGGAAGACTGCAGAGACAAAGTGCCATCCTGGCACATCACACCTAGACCACACATGGTCTTGGCACCTTGACAAGGACTGCCGGGGGCCTGGCCGGGCAGCGCAGGCTGGGTGTTCCAGGGCTCTGGTGTCTTCATCCTTCCTGGAGCACGGCCTTCACAGGGAGTCACACAAAGTCCAGACAGGAGAGGCAGGCGATGGTGCGCCACATACTTGGCTGTAATTAGGCTTTATCTTCCGGGAAATATTTCTTTTCTTTATAT
>NW_004524610.1:3404558-3427176 GCF_000260255.1 Octodon degus | reverse complement strand
ATATTTATGAAATCACTTATTTATAAGAGTATGGCACTCTTAGATATGCAGGTTAAGTTTTGGCTTATGATTTAACTCTGCCTTACCTGCTGTGTTGCTCAGATTGTAACAGGGCCAGCAGTGCTGAATCCTTTCAGGCAGCTCTGGTTCTGCCTTGTGGCCCAGAAACTGAGGGGTCCAGCCCATGAAGAGGGGATCAGGGAAGAGGGAGGATGGGATGGAATGAAAAGAAAGAAAGCTGGGGTCAGGAGTTCTGGACTGCTGGTCCAGCTGTGAGTTTATTTTGCTTCAAGCTTATATACAGAAAGCCTTGGTCATGTGCCCAGCATTTGTCCTAGTTTATCTTAAATCTTCCTGTTTTTCTCGGAGCAGAATAGATTGCCAAGGCCAAGCTGACAACAGAAGACCGCACATTCTGGATCGCCAAGTCTGCAGTCAGGCCCTCGGTCAGAACTGCGGGTCAGGAAGCTGTGCACACTGCCACGTGGGGCTTCATTACCGTCCTGTCCCTCCTGCAGGGTCCAGCCCTCCCACAACCTGGTCTCCAGCAGAGGACGATCTTGCTTCCTATCCAAGAACCGACCGAAGGGCATTTTCTGCGGTTCTTTTCCTTCTGGTTTGCTCTAGCATCTAGTTATATTGCACCCTGCTTCATTAATTATATCTTGATGCTATTGGACAATGCTTTTGAGACATCCTGAGTGTGCATAGCAGAGTGAGCAAGTTTTATTTTGTAACTAAATCTGGTGTGTTTGAAGATGTGTTCTATGTAACGTAAGAGTTTATGCATGGGTGCTCTTACGTCTTTTATATTCTGTCTTCTTTGGGGTTTATTTGAATTGTTTATTTCTGAAATAATTATTCAAATCTTCCAAAACTATTATGTACTACCTATGTATTTATAAATTCCTCCTGCAGTTACATAAGGAATCTGTAGGCAGAAACAAGAATGACAGATGCACACCACTTCATCCCCTACTGTTGTAGTGGGTTTTCCTCTTTACCAATATGAAATGTCCCTTTAAGTCTTTCAGTGTATTTGCATTAAAAACTCTTCATCTTATTGGCACTTTTTGCATATACCTTCCTTTATGTTAGAATCTGCTTTTGTACTCACTATTTTAATAACAATATGGTTATTTTTAATGTTTGCCTCCTGCAAAGAATACATGGAAAAGTTTTTATTCACAATTTTGAGAAGTTCTTTTCATAAGTAACATTAGGTGATAAACACTCATTTGAATACTGATGTATTTCCATTTACTCATCCATTTCATTTTGTGTTTTCTATTTTCTCCTCTTATATATATTTTTCTTATATATTGTCTTTTGCTGGATATAAATTATTTTAGGAAGTTCAACCATACATTGTATTAAATGGTTTTGAGAAAAATTCATTTGGTTTTGCATTTATTTTTGTACAAAAACCTTATTGAGGTTTAATATTTAAATAATTATACATATTTATTACATACAATTTTATGTGACTGAAAAAAATCAGTGTTAATTTGTCTTTAAATATTTGGTAGGAATCACTAATGAAGCCAACTTATCCTTGACTTTCGTTTGTAGTGAGTTATTGATTATTGGTTTCATATCTGGAATCAGATTCTCCGATTTTTACGTGGTCTCACTACGCAACTCAGACTCATAGTCATTTTCCCGTTTTCAGCCTCGCCAGCACCGGCAGTAAAGGTGCGTGCCACCACGCGCAGTCTCGGTGGCTGGCTCCGCAGGCCTGGTGGCGGGGCCAGCACTGCGTGTGGTACTGGGGATCGAACCCCAGTCCCTGCACGAGCCAACGCAAGCGCGTAGTCTGCTGAGCTATCTCTCCAGTCCTTTCTTTTTCATTTCTGGCTTTATTGTTACAGTTTTCTCTCTTCTTAATCTACCTATTTTTTCAGTTTTATTGAAATTTCATAAAAGCATGTGCTAGTATTATATTTGTTTCTATTTTATGCTTAGTCTCTAGTTGATTGACATCTGTTCTAATCTTTATTTTCTTCTCTTCAGTAATATTAGCCTTCATTTGTTTTTCTCTTTCTGGTTCCGTGTGGTGTAAAGGTTAGTGCTTTATTTGAAATCTTTCCCCTTACTTCACACAGGCATTTCTAGATCTCTTTCATTATTACATTTGTTTTGTAGTATGTTTTGGCATGTTGTACTTTCATTTTTACTCTAATCAATTTTTTCAGTTTCTATTGTGTTTTGTTCTTTTGTTCTTTCTTTTCTTTTCTTGTTTTCCTTTTGGTACCGGGAATCAAACTCAGGATCTTACCTCAGCCGGGCAGCACTTACGCTGCTCAGCTCTCTCCCAGCAGTGTTTTATTCTTTTTAACCACTAGATATTTAAAGTGTGTTAATTTCCAAATATTTATTAATTTTCCAATTTTCTCTGAGTAACTGATTTCTGTTTCATCTATTTTGTCAGAAAAGATGCTTGTTATGATTTAAATATTCTTAAATTTAATAATTTTTGGTTTTTCCTAATATATGACATAAACTGTAGGATGTTCTATGTATGGTTCAAAAGATTTAATATTGTTAAGATTCAATATTATTAGGATTTAATATTAACTTTACTACAAAATGCAACCTTGAGATTTAATGCAATCTCCTTCCAAACCCCTGCAGAAATAGGCCAGTCCATTTTAAATTTCTTTATAGAACCTCAAGAAACCACCAGTCAAAGGATTTAAACTTCCTGTTTTAAAAAGCATTTGGGCAAATTCACTAATACAGCGTTCAGTCCCTGGGTTTTGCTCATTGGTAAATTATCAATTCCTGACTTATATCTTGATTAAATGGCAGCTATATAAGGCAAAGAAATGCAAAGTGAACACAAAGGTGAGCAGGTGAGCTCAGCCCAGAGCCCGGAACTGCACCCTCATCCGCCAGTCAGACCATCCTCAACAGGGTGCTGCGCCTCTCTGTAGGGGTCAGGAAGACGGCAGTCCTGTCAACAAAGGGGACAAAGAAGTGAAATCAGAACTTCAGATTTAACACTATATAAAAGTTAACTCAAAATATGTCAGAGGCCTAAATATAGACCACGACATTATAACCCTGTTAAAAGAAAATACAGGGGAAAGCCTTCAAGGCACTGCATTTGGAAATTATTTCTTATAAATAGCATCAAAGGCTCAGGCACCAAAATAAAAAAGAATTAGACAAATTAGCTTCATTACAATTAACATGTTAGGGAATCTGACTATACCTTAACAGAGTGAAAAGACATCTACAAATTGAGATAAAATATTTGCAAATCCTATATCTTATAAGAAATTAATATTTAGAACATATATAAAATGTCTAAAACTGAATTAAAAGCAACAGGCCAAAGTTCTGAGTAAACATTTCTCCGAGGAGCTTATATGAGGGCTGGCCAGATAGCTCAGTGGATTGAAGCACCTGCATAGGCAGATGGAGGGACCAGGGCTCGATCCGGGTGTGCCATGCTAACCCCACCCCCGGAGCCCACTGAGACTGCAATTGAGACTGGGTGTGGTGGTGTGCACCTGTAATCCCAGCACTTCGGAGGCCAAAACCAGGAGGATCACTACGAGTCTGATCTGTGAGTGAGATCCTGCTGGGTCAGGGAGATGGCTCAGTGGAATAAGAGCTTCCCTGGCAAGCACATGGGACTGAGTTCAATCCCTGATTCCACCAAAAAAACAAACAAACAAACAAAAAAAAACACCCTGTAGACCCTGTATGAAATGCATTTAAAAAAGTAAAATAAAAAGGAAGTTACATGAATAGCTAGTAAACACATTAGAAGAATAGTCAACATAATTAATCATTTAGGATATACAGATAAGTCACTATGAAACATCATTCGCACACAATGGAATAATTGTTAAAAAGCAAAACTTTAAAATAACAAGTATTGGTGAAGATACAGAAGGCCAGAACTCAAGCATTTTTGGTGGAGGTATACAATTTTACAGCCACTATGGAAACTCGCAATTGATTCTTTCAAAAAACAATACCCCAAAGAAATCAAAGCTAGGCCTTGAGCAGATATTTCTTTACCCACATTCATAGCCACATTATTCTCAAGAGCTAAAGTGTAGAGTCAGTTCAAGCATGCATACACAGATGCAAATAGGATCTACGCATACAGAACAATATTCTTGTATCTTGAAGAGGAAGGGAACTTTTGCACTGACATAGCTGGACCACCCAGACCTTCTTGGAAATGATGTAATCTCATTCACCGAAGGACAATTACTGGGTGAGATTGCTAAGATATCAAAATAATAAAGATGAAACAAACTGGTGGTGCCTGGGAGCTGCAGGAAGGAGTTACCATTTAGCAGGTGTTGAGCTTCAGATTTATAGCAGGAAAAGTTACTCAGATGTGTGACTGTGATGGTTTCACCAAAATATCAGTGCCCTTGGTGTCACTGAGACGAGCAAGCACTCATGGATAGGACTAAAAGATACTGCATTCCATAAATTTGCTGCAGTAAGTTCTTTAATTATATTGTAGGCCATTTGATTCTGCTTAGGTTATGTAAAACTCAGAAGGTTATAATCATGTTCTCACTATAAGGAGAAGAAAACAAAAACATTTCACAAAGTGAAAGTCAGTGAACTTTCCTAGACTCATCAGAAAAGTGAATTCACAGGTCAAACCGCTTCACTAAACTCTGCAGATAAGTGATACAGAAACTCATGTCTAAAATTCACTGGATACCATGGCAGAAGCTGCTAGAGCCATAAATGATGACAGACTGAATGGTAATTTTGATCAATTTTTGGAGTTAGAGAGGGGCTAATAAATAATTTCCTAGGGTCATCAGTTTTACTTTGAGAGTCTGACTTTTGAAAACCTATCAGACTTTCCAGATAAGGAGAGAAAAAAAGCTAACCTTTGCCTCTGGTGGAGAGAGGCAATAATCACGTAGAAAAAGGTTCAGGCATTCTTTAAAACATATGCCTCCTTTTCAGTGAAAACGCCTTCCTAAGAAGCATATGTCACGTGGGAGAAGGGCATTTCCCCAGTGCTAGCTCGTGGTGGACACCTTTTCATCGAAGGTGATAAATCAGGACTATGTACTGCTGAAGTGCACAGCTCGAGGGAGCCAGGGAAGTACCATGACTTCAGGATTCCCACTCTCTTCCTTGCCACGGGTGGGTGGGACTGAAGTATAGCAGTGTCAGTCTCTTGTGGCTCTAAATGCTTTTGTAAATAATTATGCAAGTGGAAACTTTTCCTTTCTGTGTCTGGAAGACACACACCTATTCCCACCAAATTATATTTTTTTTTTGTGATGTGTCTTGGAAATCTTGTGATATTATACAGGATTTTTCAAAAGTCATCTTTAAAAAGAATAAAGCAAATTCATGGTCTACTGAAAGGAGGTTGGAATTTACTCTGCTAGGATTCTATTAGTATACTCTCTGTTTACAGCATATTTCTTTTTAAAAATTTGTATAAAACAAAAAAATATATTTTCTGTCCCTGAAGCCTAGAGGTAAACTCAATAGGTGGTTTTTTTTTTTAAAAGAGAAACACATTTTCTGTCTTCTGAATCTGAGATAATTAGTTTATAAAACTATTCTTCACTTTGTTCAAAATAGGCTCATTTACTGAGTTCATTAGCATGAAGCTCAGTTAACAAGTTCTCTGGTGTTCAAACAACTAACTAATAGATCCTAGGATTAAACTCTATAGTAAAACTATAAACTCATGTTGGAAAAGTGGGCTCTTCAATGTATGAACAGTTAGCCAGAGGCATTTATAAAAAAATGCTTGAAAGATATTCTAGGGTCTGGGTGAAATTGTTTAGCATCAAAGAACCACCCCAGGAAAAAGTTCCTAGCAGTAGGCTCTTCCTGTGTGGTGGTCTAGGAAATGTGTAGCTGGTAAGACTAGGGATACCTTTATCTTTTTTTCTGTGCTGGCCTCAATTAAGACATCCAAGGGCTGGGGATATAGCTCATTGGTATAAGCGCCTGCTTGGCAAGTGCAATATTCCAAGTTCTACCCCTGGTACTGAAAAAAAGAAAAAAGAAAAAGAAAGAGAAAAAGAGAAAAAAACATCTAATTATCTAATTTCACATAAATGTAAAAGAAATAAGTTTTGTCCTCTTGCTAAAAATTGCCACTTACAAAACAGTTTTTTAAATTTTACAGTAAGGACTATCTCCTTTGTTTCTTGCATTTTTTGTTTAAATAATGCATGTGTAATAAATTTTAGCCTTATATTAGGTGTATAATCAAGTGGTTTTAAGCAGGCATGCATAATTATACAATCCTCATCACCATCATCATGATGTAATTGAAGAATGAGTCGCCTCATGTTTAAAATAAATTGAGTACCCCTTATCAGTCTTTTTCCGTTTTTCCCAAGCTGTACCCAAAAACTTATCTAGCCACTAACCTACTCTTTGACTCACAGATTTGCTTATCAGGGCAATTCATGTGAATGGAGTAATGCAGTATGAGATTTTGTGACCAGTTTTTTAATTTAGCATGTGGCTCATTCATGTTGCATATGTTCTATTTCATTTTGATTGTTGAATGGAATTCCATTATATGGAATTATTTTTAGTCCATGAACAGTTTAAATGTTTCTACTTTTTTTCTTTTCTTTCAATTTGAAGAGTGAAAACAGAAGCAAAAACAAATAGAAGAAATGACACAGGGTAACATACAACAATAAATATGTTACATATTTTCAAAACAGGGATAGCTAATTAACAGTGGTTGCTATAGTATCTGTTTTTTCATTTTAATGAGAAAAAAGATAAAATAACAATGCAACAGTTTCAAGACAAGTTAGTATGACAGTTACAATAATTAATACATTACATATTGTTGTCTTCCTGGTAGTTATTTAGAGGACAAGATGGAGACATGATATCATGTCTAAGCAATATTACTACAAACCTTTCCTCTCATTGAACTAAGAGAAAGTAGCTATATATCTATCCTAACTCTCTTGTATATACACATATATATTTTTTCACACACAGAGAGAGACAAAAAAAAGTGGTCCTCTATTTAATTCCCCCTTTTATGTTTTGTTTTGTCAGAGATGGGTGTTCCATTATTGTTGAAGAAGTTGTATATTTGCAGAAGTCTTTAAGGTATTTTTTCACACTACATGCCAGACTAAAGATTGTAGGCACTTAAATTCAACAAAATAACACAATATATCTCAGTAACCCATAATAGTAGTGGGTTATCAGCATAACTGGGAATTGTCTGAAGTTGTTGACATGAGCCTTTTCCGGCTCAGCATATTAATATAGTTTTACTTTTATGCCTCATGGTTACATTTTTCTGCTGGATGGTTAAGAACAAGTTAAAGCAAGGCATATATAACTCAAAATGTAACTTTTATATCTGACAAGGTCAGTCAAATATCCTCAGGATTTATCCTGAAACCTTGTACAGCAGGTTGTAGATCTTTTGTCAGTGTCAGCATGTGCATGAGTCACGGCCATTGCTTGACCAATTTGCTGTGTGTGAAAGCCTGAGAGAATGTTTTCTCTCCATGTGACTCTCTTCAGGCATACTCTACATCATCGATTACTTTCCTCTGTGGCCTCATAATCTCCTTGATCAGAAAATTTGGGATACGACTAAGTTACAGGATGTCACAGCAGAGGTTCTCTTATGTCCTGAATCCTCACTAAACTTGAATGGTTAGGACCAAAGTATTGGCTATCCTTGTAGCGCTTCTATTTCTCTAATTTTTGTTCTATAAACTTGAGTTGCTAAAAGGAAGAGAAGCTTAAGGATACTATTGCCTTGTAATAGAGTTTCTACTTTTTTACTCTTGTGAATATAGTCAACATGAACAGATGTGTAACAAATGTGTAAACTTCTCTGTGTGAATGTATGTTTGCCTTTTCTTGTGTGGATGACTGGGGTGGAACTGCTGAGTACTATAATAAATATGTCCTAACATATTGAAGCAATGCCAAATTATTTTTGAAGTAACTGCCGCATTATTTATTTCAAATAGACATAGATGATGGCTTTAATTTTTATCCATCCCTAGCAGCACAGCATTTTTGTACTTTCATCAGTCATTTAGTTATTTTTTAATTATAACGTCCCAGTGGAGGGACAGTACTCCTCTTTCCACCTCCTTAATGAACAGTGATGGTGAGCATACTTTCATATGTTTATTCCCAATTTTATTTTTAATTAATTAATTTATTTATTTTTGTATTTTAAGGAAGGGTCTTCAGGGTGTTCAGGGTCTCACTACTAGATCAGACTTGTAGTGATTTTCCTGTTTACAGGCTCCCAAGTGCTGGGATTACAAGCGTGTGCCACCACGCCCAGGCTCAATTACCATATCAGGGCGCCTCGGGCGAGGGGCTGGCACGGCGGGCAGGCCTGGGGATAGAACCCCGGCCCCTGCGCCTGATTGCAGGTGCTTTAATTTGCTGAGCCAGCCCTCCAGTTTCATTTTTATTTCTGTTTTTCGAGAATTAGCCACTTAGAGTCTCCGACCACGTGTTGGCTGTTCCACCCCTTTCTGTCACTGAGTGCTGGGATCTCCTCCGCTCCTCTCCGTAGTACCGGTGCCAGCCAATCTGTAGCCAGTCTGTGAGTTTTCACTTTCGCGATTATACACTTGGAACATAGATTGTTTTAAGTTTGCCACAGGTAATTGTGACAGTTAAACTTGACTGCGTCCACCCAGTTGTCTTAGGCATCTCCCAGGGCAGGGTGGAGCCACTTCTGGCTGTCTGTGGGTCACAGTGGCAAGCCGGGCTCTTTGCCCACTTCCCAGCCTCTACTATTCTAGAGACGCTGCCCTGCTCTGCCTTCCAGCTGCCATAAGAAGGGAACCTTTTCTCTCTCATCCCCTTCTGCCAAGTTGCTCGTGCCCTCAGCCATCTGACCCTGGACTGAGTCCTCTCACTCCTGAGGCAAGTTAAACCTCTCCTCCTTAAATGTATGGGTACACAGTGATGGGGCTCAGTCACTAGAAAACTGATACAAGAGAAACTTAGTTCCAAGGACCTGAGGTTATCGCTGTGACTCTATGAGACCACACTGTTTAGAAGTCTTTGGAATCAGCTTGTGAGTCAAGTTGGTCAAGTCTGGAGATACTGGATAAAACCCCAAAATGTTTGGGCAGAGCCTGGTGGGTGATTCTGGTCAGGGCTCAGAGGATAGAACACTGACAGGAATTTAGACAGTAAAGGCTAGGCTCAGGAGGCTGGAAAAAGGACTCAGGAGGAAGCTGGAGTAGAGGGCACATGTGTTAGCCTTTAGCACCACTTTTTTCCGCATTTTTTGTATAATCTTAGACTTCACAGGAGACTGGGATTAAGGGAAGTGGACTGATTGATATGACAGAGGAAATAGAAAGGCATTCCAGGTTTGTGCTGTGGAGTGGCACTGCTGGCTGCTTTTAGGCAGATTTATAGTGAATATTGGGTGCAAAAAGCAGAACAGAAAAACGTGAAAATCTTAAATTCTGGCCCACAAGACAAGCTATGTTAAACTGGGGCCACAAAAGGTATTACTGTAGAGGAATGAGTGTGCAGGAAAGGAAACCAACCACTTAGCACAGAGATAAGAAGAAAGGGACTCGTAGAAGTCTCAGGAATCAGCAAAACGCCAACTACTGTGAGTGCGGAAGTGTCAAGCTTTCATTTGAGAAGAATCGTCGGGACCCTTCTCCAAGAAGGGCCTCTGGAATCTGGTTCCCTAATACTCTTCTGACTGCACTCAGCTGTACTGGCACTCAGAGGCTTCTGCTGTCATGCTTTAAGAGAGTATGGTTGTTGTTCACACAGACAGCAGACATTGGCATTGTGCAAGTGATGCTGGTTTTATGGACCTTCAGATGCAAAAGTTATGGGGTCTGAAGGCTTTTACCCAGATTTTAAAGAAAAGTGGGAGTACAGGCAAAGAGCGTAAAGTATATGGTGTAGTAGAATGAAGGCAAAATTCTAAAGCATGGGCTGTCTTTTGGAAGCTGCGGGCAGCAAGCACAGCAGTCCAGGAGGCGGCCATGTGGGCGGCCAGGCCGTGCAGGCAGGCTGCTCAAGCCCCTCAGAACACACATTTCACCACTCTGTGCCCCAGATGCCAAATAAGGGGCTACAAGGCCTCATGCTTTCCCTGCTGGCATTCATCTTGCTTTGCTTCAATTCCTTCTGACTCCCTCTTCTCTTCTGGAATGGGAATGTTTATCATGTACCTTTGTACATTGAGATTCTGTAATTCAGTTTTGATTTTTATGGGGATTCACCACAAAGCATTTGCCTTGCATCTCAGAAGAGACTTGGACATAGACGTCTGAAACACGCTAAAATGACTAAGACTTGGGGCAATGGGTGTGATGTTTCTGACTGGATGAAAGGTAGTTGCATCATGTAAGGGGGCATCACGGTCAGCCTTCTTTAAATTGGGGGATTAAGTGTGGCTTAAGCAATGCATTGGGGTGTTCGGGTGACAGTGTTTGCGATGTGATCACTAAGCTCAGTTGTGTCAGCTTGGTGTGCTTGGGGCCACCTCAGGGACTGATGGAGCAGGCCGCTGGGCATTCTGGGTGAGCCACAGAGGCATGGCCCTGCGTGCCGCATCTCGGCCCTCACACTTCCCTGCCTGGGCGGCTTCTCTCCTGTGCCTTATGGCTTCCATGAACAAAACAGCTTTGCCTGGTCACGGCCTTCTGCATAATGATCCTCTCAGTGCCTGCCAACGGGGTACGGAATGCCTGAAGCCGCAAGCCAAAGCAAAGCCTGCTCTGAGTTCTGGAGACTGAGTACTTTGGACCATGAGGGAAAGCTAATAGAGTGTCATATTTATTTTTTTCCTTGTGCTTTTGGTGTCCTGTCCAAGAAACCGTTGCTTAACTCAAAATCACAGTAAGTTAATGTTGATTCTGTCTAGAGTTTCTTTTGTTGTCTTAATTCTTACTTTTGTGTCTTACCTGGTTGGGGTTGAGTAGTGCATGTGGTGTTAGGATACAGTTAAAGCTTGCTTACTTGTGGTACCATTTGTCCAGCACTCTCTATCCAAGAGATTGTTGTTTCCCCAATAAGTGGCCTCAGCACACTCATGCCATGAGAGAGAGAATTTCACAAACTCTTAGTTATTTTCCATCATTTGATAAATTCATACTTCTACCAGTATCCCATTGTCAAGATTACTTTGCCTTTGTTGTAAGTGTAGGTATTGGGAACACCAGATCTTTCTGATTTATCCTTTTTTATTTTAAGGATTAACTTGTCAAATTTTGGGTGAAAATATATCTATCTGAGATTTTGAAAGAGGTTTCTGAATATGTTAATCAATTTGCTCCTTATTGCAATTTTAGCATTGTTTAATCTTCTAATTTAAAAACCTGAAAGGTCTGTTTATTATAATCCTAATTTTCAACAGCACTGTGTATTTTTCAGAATACAAATTTTCTATTTATTTTTATATTTATTTATTTATTTGGTATAGGGTCTCACTATACTGGTCAGACTCATAGTGATCCCCCTGTTTCAGCCTCCAGCGCACCCCGTGTCAGTGGCCAGCTGGGCATGGGGCCAGTACTTCATGCGGTACCAGACATCAAGCCCAGGTCCTTGCACTTGCCAGGCAGGTGCTTAGACCATCAAGCTATTTCCCTGGCCCTGTACTTATTTTTTAAATTTCATTGTGAGGTTATTTATTCTACTTAATGATATTCTACACTGACTCAGTTTTCTAATCCCATTTTTGGATTATTTATTATTTGTGTACAGAAATCAAATTGATTTTTGTATATTAACCTTGGTTCTATAACCTTACTGAATTCATATATTATTTTTAATTGTTTTGGTATACTTTAGGATTTTCTGTATACAAGGACTATATAATTTCCAAAACCATGTAGTTTAATTTCTTATTTTCTAGGCCATAGTCATTTTGATTCTTAATGTGTTTTTCATTATTTATGGAAATCTTGGTTGACAGTCTTTCTCTTTCAGCACCTTTAATATGCCATCCCACTCTCTTCTGTCCTATATTACCTTTAATGAGAAGTCAGCTATTAAACTTCCTGAGAACTTTTTGTGTATAATGAGCATGTTTCTCTACTGATGTCAAGACTCTGTCTTTGTCTTTTAGCAGGTAGACTATGATGAGTCTAAGTGTGGATCTCCTCAGGTTAATCTTAATTGCTTTTTGTTGACTTTCTGGATTGTGTAGATTAATTACTTTATCAAATCTGACAACTTTTGGTAATTATTTCTTTTCAAAGATCCCTTCTGCCTCTTCCTTGGTCCTGTTTCTCTGAACACTACTGGGCATAGGATCCTCGTGTGGTGCTGTCCCACAAGTCACCAGGGTTCTGATAATTTGATTTTGCTTCTTTTTCTTTTGTTAGTCAGATGAATGACCCCAAATTTTGTATCATTATATTCACTGATTCTTTTCCCTTCAGTCTGAGATTTGCTATTGAACTCCTCCAGTAGATATCTCATTTCAATTGCAATTTTTAATCACAGAATTTTTATTTGGCTCTTTCAAGAAAAAAATCCTGTTTATCAATGCTGTCTATATAGAAGAGACTGCTCTCATGAATTTCTTAATTATGAAACATGGTTTTCTTCCAATTCTTTGAACATCTTTATAGTATATAATAAGTGGATTACAGTGTATAATCCATTCCATCAATCCCATTCATTTCTAATTCTGAATAACAATTAAGGGGAAAGAGAGAGGATAAGGAGGAAGGGAGATAGAGACAGACAGAAAGAGAGAGAGAGGGGGAGGGAGGGAAAGACAAAGAGAGAGAGAGAGAGAGAGGGCTGGGTATGGAATAATGTATTTATGTTTTGTTATTTCCACAAAGCTTGTGACAGTCACACTTGCGTGTTAGTGTTGCTGGTCCTCAGTACCCAGAAATCTGGTCGGGATTCATGCTGGATGTCTCTGTGAGGGTTCACTTGAATGAGATAAACATATGAATCAATGGACTTTGCATGAAGTGGATGGGCAGGACTCACTCAGATAGCTGAAGGAGCAATGGAACCCGAGGGATGGCTTCCCACTGAGCAAGGAGCTCTCATTCTCCAGGCAGTCAGTCTTCTGATGTAAAACATCGGTTCCTCTCACTCTTGCTCTTGCTCTCACACTCCCCCGTCCCAGCCACACACACACACACACACACACACACACACACACACACACACCCCACACTTCATGGACTCTGTTTCTTTGGAGAACCGTGACTAATGTGGAAGATAAACAAGAGAGGCCCTGGATAAGTAGGAGAAGGCCGCGACCCTCCCAGGGCTCCAGCTGGGTGAGTCATACGGGGTGCTGCACAGCTGAGTGAGTGATATAGGGTGCTGTACAGCTGAGTGAGTGATGTGGGGTGCTGCACAGCTGAGTGCCACAGATCGTCCACTTCTTGGATGGCGATGAGGGTGCTACATCAGGGGTAGTTACAGGGCCGCCCACTTGAGGAGACTGACTTCTGATTCTCCTCTACCAGATCCTACACAGAGGCCAGAGAGAGATCCACACAGTCCATCTCTCAAGCGGAGAGCCCCTGCAGCGCTGCGTGACAAGTGGCTGTATGGAACCCAAGATCTCCTCAGCAGAGAGAGGCGGCAAATCAGGCCAGGACCACGCAGAATCCTCAGGAGCTTTCCTTGACTGTTGTTGGAATGGGGCGCGGCCCTCGGGAGCTGAGGCGCTAGGCTGAGCTTGTCTTCCTGAGATACCGATAGTGGCAGCTCCCGTCTGAGACCTTCTTGTTTCCCACACAGGTGACAAAGGTGTCTAGGTTCTGAGGAACTCACAGTCCTTTCTTTAAAAGCCTGAGCTGAAAGATTTATTATACTTACAGCAAAAGAAGGGAAAAGAACTTCAGGCTTCATTCATTCCACAACAGAGCCTTGTCCCTGGAACATCTTTCCTTAGATATTTAGATATTTTCTGATTCTTGGGAGTTTCCCAAGCATGAGCTCCTTCACTCCTGCATCTGGGACACTGTAGAATTCACCAGCCTGGGAATGGAGTCAGGAGACAGAATTTGAGCACGTAATGGGCTGTGAGCAAGGGACTTCTGGGGTTCAAAGAAACACGGTGGAGGGACATAAAAGTAATAAGCAAATGCTGAACTTATGCATGAATCATGATTGATCTTTTCTGAAAATTGCTTGAAAGGATGGAGCTATGAATGAAAAGAAAAAAGTCCACAAGCCACAATTTCATGGAAACAGAAAACAAGGATCAACTCAAGACTCTAAATTATAAGCAAAGATGTTTAAAAGAAACTTGGAAAACAGCGAAGACAAGCATTCAGGGAAAGTCTTAGCAAGGAGAGGTCCCAGTGGCAGAAGGCTTCAGTGCATCACAAAAGAACATGGCATGAGATCATTTTCAGGTGTCGTTTCAGAGGGAAAACTCAAAAATTCATGCCTAATACAATGGGTAAAAGCCCCATTTTGTTCAAGAAATGAGAGACACATTACTACCCACAGGATTGTACTGAGGATGCCCCACGAAATGACAGAACTAATTTAGCAATAGTGCCTGAAACCTTTTAGTTGTGAAGGCGTGTAGTTGCACCGTCCCCAGGGGTGCCCTCTTTCTGCCTGACTCCTCTACAGGGGAAATCTGCAGAATAATTGATCTAGGACAACCACCATATTATGAGAAAAAATTCATTGGTCTAGAAATTATATAAAAACAGAATAAATGTTAGTTGCTCTATTCAATAAAATCACACACTTTAGTTGTATGTTTACCACAAATACTAAAATGCAGAGCAGTACGATTGGAAATGTCCAAAATGTGAAGATGCCCACTTGCCCTTTAAAAGCAGAAGGAAGGAACAAACTGGCACACTGACAGAGCAGGTGCTGCCCAGCAACGAGTGGCACAGGGAAGGAGGCAAGAGGATGCAAGAGCCTCAGAGAAATGAAGAGCTGTGTCAGTTTGAATTTCGGGTGGGGGTCGGTACTGGGGTTTGGTCCCAGAGTCTTTACAGGGAGCCACATCCCCAACCATTTCGTTTTAGGGTGGTGTGTGTGTGTGTGTGTGTGTGTGTGTGTGTGTGTGTGTTTTGTTTCACTTCTTATTTTCAGACAGGATTTCTGAAAACCATTCAATTGCCCAGATGGGGCTCAAATTCTTGATCCAAATATTCCGGCTCCCAGAATGCCACCATGCCAGGCTAAGCATGACTTTAACAAGCTAGAGCATAAATAATTGTCTGTATCAAATCACAAAAGCAGCTCACGCTGGCCTACGTTGTTGGAAGGCATCATGATTGCTAAACTTGGGAATGTCAGACAGTGAAATCCCGCTTGAGAGCACCCACCCCGGGTGCTGTGCTGGCTGAGCTGTCTCCACATAACCAGGCTGGTCTTGTTTGCAAATACCACTGAGCTATTTATTTTTCATATATTCACATATATATGCAGATGTAAACATTTGTGGAGTTTCAATAAAAGTTACAAATTCATAGTCAAGGATTTATAATAAAATTAATTAGTTGCTATCGTAGTCTTAAGTAACTGCCTGCTCTGGGCATTAGAACAAGGTGCCATAAATCAGGCAACTAATGAGCGACAAAATGTATTCCAAGCAGTAGTGGAGGCTGATCCAGAACAAGCGTCCTGGCTATTTTGGTGTCTATTACGGGCTCACTTTCTTCTAGGTGAGATCTTTCCCCTCCCCCTTTGGCCCATGGGGACATTTATATTAATATGTTTTAATATAAATAGACAGAGAAATAGAAAATATAAAATCTGAGGGGTTTGAGGGAGAAAAGTAGGGAACATGGCAAGAAGCCTGAGCTAGAGAGGGCTGCTTAGGCCAGCTTGACCTCCTCGCTGACCCCTTTTGCTTCTGACTTCTCCTCCTTGTTCTTCTCCTCTTCTGTCACCTCTTTCTTCTCTTCTGGTTCTTTCTCTTTCTCATCTTCTATTTTGACTCTTTTGGCTTTCTTGAATTTGGAAGAATTCTTACAGCCTTCCCTGACCTCTTCATCTGAGTCAGAGAACTCTTCCTCATGAGAAATTCATTTGTCAGAGGAACAAAGTGAGATATGCTCGTCAGGGTCCTCTTCATCCTCATCACCTCTCTCCTCAGGAATGGATCCTCAGGAGTTGCCTGCATTTGGACCCCAGGGGCATGGGGCAGCATTCTCAGGTTCTCCAAGAGCTGCTGTCTGATCTTCTCCAGGCCCTCACTAGTATTCTGGTTAGTCATATTGGAAGGACTAATGTGAAGTTTCAAACCTGGTCCAAAGCATTCCGTGTAGTCATTGTATGGGAGTTCTTTAGGGACCTCTGTGTCTAGGGCCACAGATGTTTCTTATGTCCAGCACTGGGTAACATTAAGAATGGTGTAACCATCTCCTTCCAGCACCTGTATAGGCAGGTTGAAGCTTTTGACAAATTCCACATGCTTGGCATGCTCTTTGATGGTTAGACTGAAGCAACCCAGCTGATCCCCAGAGAGGGCATCTGAGCCACACTGTAAGACCACCACACTAGGCTGGAACATCTCCATTTGGACATGACCAGCTTGAAAACGACCTCATAGAACTCATCATCAATCCCATCTCAGAGTTGGTAGTTCACAGCATAATTCTTGCCTTTGCTAGCCCCAATAACCTGTGGGTCCCCAGTTCCTGGAAAGTACTCTCTACATTTATGAAAGGACATAGTATGACTCCGTCTCTGGTAAGACGGCCTCTTCTGCACCATCACCACTGTGAATATCAGTGTCAGTATACAGCACTCTCTGGTGACACTTTAGCAGCTCCAGGATGGCCAAGGTGATATCACTGATGTAACAGAAGCCAGATGCCTCGGCCTTCTTTGCTTGGTGCAGTTCACAGTGATGTGTATCTGATGCTTATTAAGTTTTACAGCACTTGGTACAAAGCCACCAGTGGACAACTGACAGAACTCAGGCAAGCCTTCACATACTGGACAGTCCTCACCAACGTTGAATCTGCATCTGCTTGCTGTACTCAGACATGCTAATTGGATGGATGCAGCTCAAGAACTTAATGTGGTTAGTGCTGTGGTGCTTCGCCATCTCCTCAGCGCTGGCCTCGTGAGGCGGTAGATTTCCATCTTTTGGCAGAAGCCGTCATTGAGCAGCAGATTGTGAGTCATGTGGACTCAGTGAGGCTTCGCTGGATGGCCTTGTCCATAATGGCAATTTCCAGCATCCCTGTCGTTCTAACATCCCAAAGGAGTAACATACTTTCCTCTTCGTGCCGAGTCTGCACCGTCTTCCTGCCTCCCATTCCACCTATCAGTCGGTCCTAGATTTGATTGCTACTCTCCTACACAGCAGAATGGCATACAAGCTGCTTCCAGCTGATTGTGCAGAAGCATTAACCTTCATCATGAAGGATCCACACTCCTCACCTTATCATCTTCACAAAAGCCCTCCTCTAGAGCCGTCTTGGGTTAGGACTTCAGTATCTGAATTTTGACCGGATACAAACACTCAGTTCGCAGCACTGCCTCTTTGCAAAGGGTGCACAGAATTCAGGAATGACCCTCAGACAAAAGAATGACAGAGGTCAGCCAGGAACAAAGGCACTGACCTCTTCCCATGGCTTGGGAGCTGCGGGCAAGACTGTGCACCACTCAGGGCTTGGCTGGACCACAAAACAAGATCCCATCTGAAAAGAAAGATCACAAAAATGGTGGAGAAAATGGAGGCAGGGAAATGTCAAGAAGACAAAGCACAAGAACAGCCACTGCTGAGAGGAAGGAAACAGTAAGCAGTAAAAAGTAAAAATGAGATTCTGCATTCTCTGGTCACAAGGAAGTACAGGTAAAAAAAGAGAAATAAAATGATGGATTTGATAAACAGAAATCATTAGGATAGACAACAATTCAAGGAGGAACAACTACCACATAATTAAAATCATGGAAGATCCAACACAAAATGGTAGAGCCAAGTTGTGTAGCAATATTACAGCAGATCTCAGGAAAGGAAGGAGAAAGCCCCAATCCTGGAGGGCTGCACTGTGTTCTTTGGGGCTGAGGAAAAGCTAGGCATGAGAGTCAGCAAGGAGTCCCGGCCTCGTGGAGTCCCAGCCTGTGCAGAAGAAGGAAGCCTTGTGTTTATTCATGCCCTGCAGGGTAGGGACTGCCAGAATTCCAGAGGGCTTCAGGTATACCATTCTCTGTGAAAGAGGATTCATATGATAATAATGGCCTCCAGGAGAGATGTCATGACGCACAGACTTCTCTATCTGCCCATAAAATGTGGCCACAAAGAGCACTGGAGAGTGGACAGAGGATCACCACGAGCATCTGAGGGGAGGACAATGCAGTACTGGACCTAGTGGCTCTAGAAGTAGGACTAGTACAGGCCTCGTTCCCAGCAGTGGCTTACCTGAGAGTGTGTCCTGCGGGGACACACTTCGTACTCTCGCTACCCTCATCTGTCAGGCTTGCTGCACTGCACACTTCAGACAGGTCAGTTTACAAACACCAGAAGTTGTTGTTTTCATCAGGTCTAAAGACTGACAGTTTCAGTGTCAAAGCACCGACAGATTCTGTGCCTGAGCCCCACTCTCGTGTTTATGCCCAGCACTGTCTGGTTATGGCCTCCCATGCCGGGAAGTGTGACAAGCCCATTGTGGTTATTTGTTTATTCATTTATTTTTATTTTTTCATTCACTTTAATGATACAAAAGATTAAATAGCAATAAAACAGTTTCAAAGTAGGTTAGTGGGATGGTTACTATAATTAATACATTGCATATTGTCTTCACAGTAGTTATTCGAAGGACAAGATGTAGACATGATATCTTATCTAAACAATATTAGTATAAACCTTTCCTCTCAATGAAGAAGAGAAAGTAACTGTATATTTATCCAAACTACCACATATATATATATATATATATATATATATATATATATTCACAACAAAATGGTATTTTATTTATACTGTTGCAAAGTTAGTAACATGTGAAAATTACAATACTCTGGAAA
This sequence comes from Octodon degus, assembly GCF_000260255.1. Lineage (NCBI taxonomy): Eukaryota > Metazoa > Chordata > Mammalia > Rodentia > Octodontidae > Octodon > Octodon degus. Next base: position 3,408,225 of record NW_004524610.1, on the reverse strand, counting down.
AAGATATCATAGAAGATTTCAGAAAATTGAAAGATATTCCCTTGTCCTGCATAAAAAGAACCAACATTGTGAAGATGGTCATACTCCCAAAATTGTTATACAGATTTAATGCAATCTCTATCAAAATACCACCAATATACCTCACAGACCCAGAGAAATCATTCCTAAAATTTATTTGGAACCAGAAAAAAACCTAGAATAGCAAAGGCAACCCTGGGCAACAAAGGAAAGGCAGGAGGCATTATAATCTCTGACTTGAAATTAAACTGCAAAGCTACTATGATAAAAGCAGCATGGCATTGGCAAAAAAATAGACCTGAGGATCAGTGGAATAGATTAGAAGATGGAGAAGCCTCTACAAACACACTCAGCCATCTTGTCTTTGACAAAGGGGCCAAACGCGCTTACTGGAAGAAAGACAGCCTCTTTACCAAATGGTTCTGCAAAAACTGGCTCTCTACATGTTGAAAATTATTCATTTTTTAGATTGAGGCTCTAAATTCATTCATCCTGGCTCTGTCCTCGCACCTAAGCACCTCGCAGGAACTCTCAGACCCTATTAGGATTCTCTTGGGAGTTAAGATTTCAAACTTCATGGGCAAATGAAAATGCAGATGTGGCCCCAGCAAGTGTGGGTGATATGAGCCAGGATAGATCATTGCTGACCACTACTTTATAGGAGGACCCAACATGGAGTAGGTTGGAGCTGGCTGCCACTGAGAATCTTGGGGACCAAGAGTAGAACCAGCCTTAGGAAGGGAACAGAGAAAGTGGTGTTGACAGAGGGACAGACAGCCTGCCACCCTCAGTCATGGCCAGAACCACCTGAACTGGTCATTGCTCCTGGGATTTTTTTGCACCAAGAGAGAGGACTTGGACTGCATGCCTTTCTTTCCTCACTCACTGGATGTGGGCAGCACACATATCTTTGCCCTCGGACAGCCTAGTCTCTGTGACTGAGGCAGGTGCTGAGAGCCCCTGCTGGGCTGATCCTTTCTTCTGCGGCAAACCTCAAGTTGGCACACAGCTCACCCAGAGGCCCAGGAATGCTTCCAGTGAAGCCGAACTGCACCACAATTCCAACTGGAGACAAAGCAACCTTCCAGGCTCCTCTTCTTTCTGTGTTGGAGAGTATGTAAATTTAACAGAAACACAGCAGAGATTGCCAACCGGCACTCCTTCGTATCCTTAGTAGCGTAACTGACCTTTGCCTTCAGCACTACCATGCATGTAGGGGGCATTGCTTCCAGTTTCTCACTTTACAAGGTAGGGTGAGATCATTGCAGAGCCTCGCATTTGTCCTGTCTGACAGCGAGAGCTCTTACCTGACAGACCTAACGTCCACGTGAGAGTTTATTCAAGTGGCAAATATGGGCATCCAACCTGTGGATGTGGAGACAAGAAAGGCCCAGCAGACACACTTGGGGACTTTGAGGGCACTGTGTGGTCAACTTCACGCTCTGTTGCCACATTCTGGCCCTCAGGAGGGGCAGGGTAGCTGCGGTACCAAAGGCAACTCAGAGTCTGGCCCAGAGTGCCCATTCCTTTCTCCCCGTGTGCTGCAAGCCCAGAGGAGGGGTAAAGCCACTGCACAAGAGGACCGAGAGGAACGTCACCACCAACGCATTCCAGGGTGCTGCTGACCTGCTTTCTGGTCCCCAAAATTCCAACTCTACCATTCATAAATTGGCAAGATAAGAGCTCACGGATTTCTGTTGAGATACTTGCCTTGATGCTGCTTCTTTTCTAACCACTTTTTTTCTCCTGAAAGCACTGTGGATGAGGGCTGTTCTACTCAACTCTCAGCAGCTCAGAGACCCTGGACATTTTCAATCATTGTTCAGCTAGGGCTCTCCTGTTGGCCTCGCCCAGGCTCGGTTTTGCTGCCCGCCCTCTGATGCCCTGGGTCGCCCAGGCTCGGTTTTGCTGCCCGCCCTCTGATGCCCTGGGTCGCCCAGGCTCGGTTTTGCTGCCCGCCCTCTGATGCCCTGGGTCGCCCATGCTCGGTTTTGCTGCCCACCCTCTGATGCCCTGGGTCGCCCATGCTCGGTTTTGCTGCCCGCCCTCTGATGCCCTGGGTCGCCCATGCTCGGTTTTGCTGCCCGCCCTCTGATGTCCTGGGTCGCCCAGGCTCGGTTTTGCTGCCCGCCCTCTGATGTCCTGGGTCCCTGCGTTCCCAGCGCAGCGCAGTGCGTGAAGGGACGGCTGGTGCAGCAGCGGTGGCCTGCAAGGAGAGCTGGCCGGGCGCGGGGGGGGGGGGCCGCAGGCTGCCTCCGCAGGCATTCTTTACTTCTGTCCTTCTAGTGGGATAAATGTGAAGGCCTTTCCACCTTTAGCTTGTGTGTTTTCTGGGAAAATCATTACTTAGTGTTGCAGCTCACTTCAAATTCCCCTAAAACGTCCCCACATGTCCTTCAGGGTGCTTTGCTTTCCTCGTTCAGGGTCTAAAATCGCCTACTGCCTAGTTCATTCACTTAATCTCATCTTTTCTTTTTATGGTACCAGGGATTGAACTCAGGACCTTGAATTTTCCAGGCAGGCACTTTTTCTGTTGAGCTATCTCCCTGGCCACTTAATCACATCTTTTTTTTTTTTTTTTTTTTGGTGGAACCGGGGATTGAACTCAGGCCCTTGTGTTTGCCAAGCAAGTGCTTATTCTACTGAGCTATCTCCCTGGCCCCACTTAATCACATCTTGCTTTCTACCCTCTTTCCCATGGCTAAACTTGTTTAAATTATTGTTCTTCATTTGCACTTATTCTCCCCAGCATACAAACAAGCTATGTATCCAGCATTTGAAAAACAAATAAAATAATAAAATAATAAAAAGAATCTTGAAAGAAATGATGATTTAATTTTTAAGGAACAAATGCTTAACATCATTGTCTGTCTGAATATCAAGCGCCTTAGACATAACATGGAATCGGTATTTTCCAACAACCATGGATATTAGAAACTTTAAATTCTTATAGAATGTGAAAAAAAGTAATTACACAGTTTTACACAGAAATGTAGAAATCAAACCATATATAACATTGTAACAGGACAATCTTATAACTTCTTTCTTGTCTCTTGCTTCTTTTATTGCCTTTTTTAAACAAACATTTAACATTTACCTTAAAGGGAGTATAGTGGTAATTGATATGATGCTAGAAGCAGCACGCATTTAGAAGACCAAAACAACAGGTATTTCAAGCATGGTTTTAGTGTTACACACTGCTATCCTCAGTGTAGTTGCTTAGTTCACATATATCAGCATATAGAGTTGATCGGGGTGAGAATTCTACCCATTAACTGTTATTTTCAAAAACCTCATGGAGCTTCTTAGGGCCATTGCCTTAACCATCTTGTTTATGTAAATGTATGGTTTGCCCCTCCCATATTTCCTAAATTTTCTACTTTCTTTCTCTTTGTTGTTTAATCCTTAAGCTCTCACTTTCCATTTAACTGTGTTATACCTTTCAATTTTTATTTCTTCTTTTGAGTTCTTTTTTTGGGGCAGAACTAGGGATTGAACTCAGGTCCTTGTGCTTGCCAGGCAAGCACTTATTCTACTGAGCCATCTCCCCGGCCCCAGAAGTTTCTTTTCTTTTCTTTTCTTTTCTTTTCTTTTCTTTTCTTTTCTTTTCTTTTCTTTTCTTTTCTTTTCTTTTCTTTTCTTTTCTTTT
>NW_004524610.1:3399841-3404203 GCF_000260255.1 Octodon degus | reverse complement strand
TGTAATAGGAAAGATATGCAGCTACTTCTTCTTAGTTCAATGAGAAGCAAGATTTGTACTAATATTGTTTAGACAAGAGATCATGTTTGCATCTTGTACTGTGAATAACTACTATGAAGACAATAATATTCAATGTGCTAATTATTATAACTCCTACTAACCTGTTTTGAAACTCTCATTGCTATTTCTTTCTCATTAAAATTAATAAAAAAGCAATATATTTGGTGGGAGGGTGAGATAGTTCAGCAGACCAAGCACCTGCTTAGGCAAGCGCAGGGACCAGGGGCTGATTCCTGGCACCACATGTCGTGGCCACCGAGACAGCATGGCAGCACACATGTGTAATCCTCACACTAGGGAGGCTGAAAATAGAAAGATCACTACAAGTCCAAGCTGGATAGTCAGACCCTGCACCAAATACATTAAAATTAAATTTGTTAACAATGGTAACAACAAAAGAGCCAAATGCTGTACACACACACACACACACACACACACACACACACACACAGATGTTTGTTTCTCATTAAAGCAAATGCATGTACTAAAAGACAGAGAAAAACTATCAGACAATTTCTATTAATCACTAAAGTTGACTCTGAACCATTTTGGAAGCCTCGACGTGCACTGTGGTTGTAGGAAGTGGTTCTGCCTCTCCCCTTGCAACGCTATGGTCTGCTCAGGAAGTGCTCACAGCTGTTGGTTCTCTTCATCCCTGTTCAGCGATTATGCTCCATTTGTATGCAGTAAGTATTACACTGTGCCTCTCCACACAGTGTCCTTCTCTTTTCTTTTGTGCCCTATTTCCTTCATTTTCTGCATTTATACTTTTCAGAAAAAGTTCCGTATTTTACCCACCAGTGAGATTTAAAAATTCTTCACACCATTTGAAGAAAAAAACCCTGAATTTGAAGTTATTGCATATGCAGGCGATTATCTATTATGGTCGTGTTCCTTTCCTTGGTGTGCTGGGAATACAGCTCAGTAGAGTGCTGGGAAGTTCTCCTTCCTCTTCCTGGCAATCATCTGGGGTGATTCTTTATGTTTTGCTGACTTAATTTTCTCATTGTTTTCATTGAGTTTATGACTTTGGCTGCTGTGATGAGACACAAAAAGAATAGGCAGGATCTCAAAAACAGATTTTGTGAAGATTAGAGGAGGCCAGCGTTCATTCAACTTCCAGCAATGTGGCGCACTCTATCAGGCATGCTAATTCAGAAATCTTTATCCTAGCACCAGACAGTGAAATGAATATCCTATCGTGAATATTCATGACTGCCTTGAGAGGGGAAGTTGTACAGTGCTCAACTTTTTCTAATAACTTTCTTAAAACTGCTCCTGCCCTGTACAGCCCTCCACAGTTATTAGAGAAGTTTTGCAGTGAATTTAGTGGAAGGTAGATCTGATGTTCTGATTCCATGATGTCTGAAATGTAGTGTCTTCTCATTTTAACCCTTCAGACTGCAGTCAAAGTATCCTTTCATGTGGAGAAACAGCGGGCTTTATAAGTGAAACCAGGAAGACCATGTTGCTGCAGCCCTCAGAATTTCCATCGGCAGGTAGCAAAGACTTCATGGTCCGTTAAAAATGCATCACCTGTCCTTGGTAGTTTGAAGGACAGAACAGAGTTGCTGCTTCCTTCCAGATACTGTAAGGCAGTAATCATCAACCTTATAGTTTCAAAGTAATATCTTCAAACAAGAAAGAAAAATGAAGGCATTTTTAGCAAAGGTGATACATGTTTGTTTCCATTGACTCATTCTTGTTTGAAGATAGCTGTTTATTTGTTTACTGTGTGACTCAGAACTCCTGTCTCATGACAACAGATAAGAAATGAAGAAAAGGTTTGTCTTGTTTCACAGAATGAATGTCGTTAAGAACCAAGGATAGGTCATAAGGCTGTACGAAGTTCGCTGTACAGAGAGGCCAACTGAAGACGTCTAGAGTAATCCATCACACTCCTCCATTAAATAAGAGTTAAGTAGTGATAAGGCAGCCCCCCTGAGACACTGCTAAAGCTGTCTCTTACACATTACACACTTTGTAGGAGAAAAGACAGCTGGGAAGAAATGTCACCCTGTCTTTGTAGGTACTTATTTCACCCACTAGTTAAAAATGACACTATGGGAGGCATAGGTTCGTAGGCAGATGGGAAAGACTGACTACCAAATAACATTTTAAAATGTAATTTCTATGGATAGACAGAAACATAATAACAGTAAATCATACTGATCCACTTAACATGGAACAACAGCTGAAAATATAGTCTGCATTGTTATTGACTATGCAACTAGGAATTTTTAAAAACTGTACAAATATAATTAAATTTGGATATTAATATGAATTTCTATCTTAAGACCTATAGAAGCCAATCAACAAGATCCTGCCTTGGATTTTTAAAGATATTAATCCTTTAAAAGTTGAATTTCATAGAAATTTTTCCAAATGATTTATTCCTAAATTTTCTTCAGTCCTTTCTTATCAATTTGAGGTAAGTTGCTCTGCAGAATTTGTTTTATCAATTGAAGCCAATCCCCTGATCATTAACTAACTAAATAAAAGGCTATAATGTATGACATGAGGGTATTTTCTTTTTCTTTTTTTTACAATGTATTAATTATTTTTTCCCATAATTTTATTGATAAACAAATAGCAATGAAACAGTTGCAAATCAAATCGGTAGAACAGTTTCAATAATTAACACACTGTATACATTCTTCCTAGTGGTTAATTGCTGTACAAGAATCATTCTATTCATTAAGAGAATGTAACTATATATCTATCAAAACCACTTTGAATAAACAGATACAATCGTCTGTATACCCCTTTTTTGTTAAGTTCCATTATTTGAATATTATAGGTGTGTAAACTCAGCAAAATATTCTAAAAGAGTCCAGTAGCCCATAATAGTATTGGGTCTTCCACTTGACTGGCTATGTCAGAAATTATTGACCTGAGTCCCCTACAGCTGAACATAACAGCATACTTTTACTTCTTATATTTCATTTTTATACTTTTCTGCTGGATGGCCAAGACCAAGGTAAAGCAGGACCTATGCAACAAGAGTTGTAGCTTTTGGGTCTGATAAGGTCAGTGAAATCCCCTCAGGATTTATCCTGAGATCTTGTACCTCAGATTGTAGAATCTTTGTCAGTGTCAGCCATGTGGATGAGTCACGGCCATTGCTTGGCCAATGTGCTCTCTGTGAAAGCCTGAGAGAATGTTTTCTCTCCATGTAACTCTCCTTAGGCACACTCTACATCATCGATCACTTTCCGGTTTGGCCTCATAATCTCCTTGATCAGAAAATTTGGGACACTGCAGAGTTACATGACGTTATAGTACAAGTTCTCATATGTCCTGAGTCTTAATTGATCTTAGAAGGCTAGGGTCAAAATGTTTGCTTTCCTTGCAGCCTTCCTTTCTCTCTAATTTTGGTCTGCAAACTTAGGTTGTTAACCATCCAGAAGACAAGCCTATTGTTATTAACATACAACTTAGGCTGTTAAGCTTAACCTCACTACCTGTCTGAATATCAAACATCTGACGCACAACATGGAACAGGTATTTTTCATCAAGTATTGATATGTTGAACTTTAAGTCCCTACAGAATATGATAAAAACATTTAAAAATTAGAATACATTTTAAAAATAGGCATAAAGAATTATATACTTCTTATGTCTACACATAAGTCCAAAAATCTCACCATATACAACTTTGAAGCAGGACAGTCCCAAAATATTCCTTTTCCTGTCTCTTGCTTTCATTCACCACCCCCTTCTTCTTGAACAGCCACCTACCCAAGAGATAACATAGCAGAAACTGGCATGTCATGACAAGCAGCCCATATTCAGAAGACCAGAATGACAGGCACTCCAAGCATGAAACTACTATTACAAATTACCATCTGCAGTGCAGTAGCTCAGTTCACTGGTATCAGTATATATAGTTAGTCAGGGTGAGAATCTTTCCAATTTTCTGCTAGATTAAAAATTTTCTGAAGATTCTCCGGAATATTGCCTTGCTCATCTTCTACATATAACTGATGGGCTTGACTTATTCATGTTTCCAACTCTTCTCTTTTCCCTCTCTTGATTAGTTAGTCCTTGAGATCCTGCTTTCCTTTTACTTGTATTATACATTTCTATTTGTATTTCTTCTTTTGAGTGCTTATACGAGGGAGACTATATGATATTTACACATGTGTGTCTGGTTTATTTCACTTATAAGTACATGTTCAAGTGGCATCCACTTCAATATAAAGGCTTCGAGTTTATCATTCTTAATAGCTGAATAATACTCCATTGTGTAAAAATACCACATCTTTTTCAACCATTCCTCAGGTGATGGGCATCTTGGTT
>NW_004524610.1:3378319-3394013 GCF_000260255.1 Octodon degus | reverse complement strand
ATAAGTTGTGCTTGAATTTTCATTGAATTGTAGATATTGTTGAATTTCTTGTTTCATTTCATCTGCGACCCATTGGTTACTGAGTAGGGTTTCATTTAATTTCCATGTATTTAAGGTTTTTTCTGGTTTCTTTTGTCATTTGTTTCCAGTTTCATTGCACTGTGGTCAGATAATATGCATGGGATAATTTCTGTTTTCTTGCATATACTTAAGCATGACCTATGGACCAGTATGTGCAGCTGAGAAAAATGTGTATTCAGCTGTGGTTGGGTGGAACACTCTGTATATGTCCACCAAATCTATTTGTTTCAAGCTCTGGTTCAGTTCTGTTATTTCTTTGCTAAGTTTTTGTCTGGTTGACCTATCTTTTGGAGAAAAGGGGGTGTTAAGGTCTCCTGTTAAAATTGTGGTATTGGATATTAGATTTTTCATGTCCATTAAGATTTGTTTTATATAGTAGGGTGCTCCCATATTTGTTGCATACATATTTATGAGTGTTACCTCTTCCTCTTGAATTTTTCCCCTAACCAGTATATAGTGGCCTTCTTAATTTCACTTGGTTATTGTTGGTATGAAGTTGAGACAGTCTGAGAATAGGATTGCTACCCCTGCTTTTTGCTGAGGTGCTGGGGCATGTAGTATTGTGTTCCATCCTTTGATTTTCAGCCTATGAATGTCTTTATGAGTTAAATGTGTTTCTTGCATACAGCATATTGTTGGATTTTGTTTCCTAATCCACTGTGCCAGTCTATTTCTTGTAATTGGTAATTGAGTCCTTTTACATTGATGGTTAGAATTGAGATGTATTGACTTACATTTGACATGTTATTTACCTGTTGTCATTTACTTCTTTTTCTCCTGTGTTTAATTGCTTGCCCTATTTACTTGGTTGCTTCTGATCTCATTCGTGGAGGTCTGCTCATTTTGGTCCCTCTGTAGAACATCTTTCAGTAGCCTGTGTAGGGTTGGCTTTGTCATCATGAAATTCTTTAGCTGTTCTTTGTCATGAAAGTATTTCACTTCTCCATCAAACTTGAAAGAGAGTTTTGCAGGGTATAGTAGTCTGGGCTGGAATTTGTTTTCATAGAGGACTTGAAGCACTATGCTCCATGTTCTTCTTGCCTTCATTGTTTGTGAAGAGAAGTCGGCCATAATTCTGATGGGTTTTCTTTTGAATGTGATCTGCTTCTTTTCTCTAGTGGCTTTCAGTAGGTTATTCTTGTGCTGAATTTCTGGGATCTTTGCTATTATATATCTCGGTGTGTTTTTCATTGGGTTGAGGTTCTTTGGCGTTCTGTATCTTTCAGTTACCTGAATGTCAGATTGTTTCCTCATATTTGGGAAGTTTTCTGCTATTACTGCTGCCCATATATTTTTAATGTCATTTGTATTGACTCCTTCTTTCTCATTGAAGCCTATTAGTTTCACATTGTTCATCTTTGCATCATCTTGCAGTTGATGGATTATTCTTTCCTGCATCCTCGTTGTTTTTAAGAGATCCTTTCTTACCTTTTCACTAGCTGCACCAGCGCCTTCAAGATCTGAAACTCTGTCTTCACTGTTACTTTAATGGTTTAGCAAGCTTGTGATTGAGATTTTAATTTCCTCTATATCTCTTTGACTCTGCTTCATGCGATCTATTTCTTTCCTGTATTGCTCATTCAAGGATTCCGTCATTTTTTCTAATCTTCTTTTTTCCTCAATGTCTTCTTTATAAGCAGTTATAAATTCTTTTACTACAGTGTTTTTTTTCTGATTGGGTTTCCTCCCTATGTTTCTGTAGTTGCTTCTTTACTTCAGATGCTATGAGTTCTGAGAATTCTTTTTCTATTTCAGAAAAGAATTGCGCTCTGAGTTCCTCTATATCTTTCTGCTGTTGCTTATTTACTGTTGCCACTATTAATTCATGCATTTGAGCCGAGCTACTGTCCTCCACACTTGTTCTGGGTAGGCACTGGGTTTCCTCCATATGTTTATACATTTCATTCTTTACTGCAGATGTTATTAACTCAGGGATTTCTTTTATTATTTCCAATCTGAGTTCCTCCATACCTTTCTAGAGCTGCTTTTTTTTTTATTTCAGAAGCCGTTGATTCATTGCTTTCGGCTGTGTCATTCCCAATTTGTTCTGTGTTAGTGTCCTCTGCACTTGTTAAGGGTAGACTTGGGTTCTGAGGTTGAATTTTGTTCCTTCTTTTCATTTTGTGTAGCACTGTCTTCTGACCTTTGTTGTAAATCTTCGTTGTAGTTATAACCTTAGCACGTACTGAAGTTCAGGTGCAGATCTACAAAGTTTGGATTTATCCAGCTGTGCCTGGCTTGGGTCTGGCTGCTCTGCTCAGCTCCTTCATGCTGCTTCTCTTGAGGGTGAACCTGTTGTGCCCCTCTGGCAAGATGTTCTGCTCCTGGACTAGCTGGGTGGTTCTATCCTCTACCCTCTCTGTAGGGATTGCAGCTGCATGGTTTCATCCCAGGCCTGTATGCCAGGCCTGAGCTGAGTCTGGAGGGGACAAGATGGAGTAGGGGGGAGAGGCAGCTCTCCCACACACTCATTGGACCTGGGCTAGGACTCGTCTGGGGGTTCCCAGAATGCAGCAGAAATTCCTACTCGGCTGGCAGGGTAGGAGAGCTGCTCGGAGTGGTTGGGGGAATCCCAAGGGGGGGAAGATGGTCTCACCCCTGTTGCGCCTGGGCAGGGAACAGTAATAGGTCCCACCTGCACGGGTTAGCAGGAAGCTTTCCCACACACTCACCGGACCTGGGCTACGACTGGCTCGAGGGTATTTTCTTTTGTAAAGTTTATCCAGGACAATGGCTTACCATATATTATTTTAAGATTGATTGGGTGATTAGGAGATATTTGGAAGCTAACAAGGAATCATTTTTTGACATAAAATACCATGGAATATTGCATTAAGACTCACGAGACTGAGACTGACAGAAATCAAATTAATAAGGCAGTTCTGTGATACCTATCATGCAATCCTACTTAGGCTTGTGCATATCTTTCTGCAGGCAGAGCCATAGACCACATCCTGAAGGAATAGATGTGTTCATTATTTTATCTTATTTTTTTATTTTAAAGAGGAAAAAAACAAAAAGCAACAAGAACAAAGACAAAAACGAGGGAGCATAAAATAATAAAAATGGTACAGAATTTCAAAAGAAGAATAGAAAATTAACAATGGTTGCTATATTATGTCTTTTTTAATTGAAACTGGGAAGCAGGTGGCTCTTCCAACAACTACAGAACAATTTTGTGAGGTGACTAAGTAGATAATAGCATATTTTGTTCCCAATTTTCTTTAAATCCAGACATTTCAGTGTCTTTAGTAAAGCCATCTGCACCATTACAGGAAGTTTCCAGACTACAGCTACAGTTCTGTCTTATGTAAATGTGATGACTCCAGTTTTTCCAGCCCACATTGTGTGCGTGGTGGGCTCCTCTTATGGCACTTTAGAAGGCCAGAATCATGAGCTGATGGGACAGAAGAGGAGGTTTCTGCTACTGGGTTGTATCCAGTCTGGAAGGTTGCATGTGGCAGCCGTTTCCTGACACGAGCAGCAGCAGTTTCATGTAAAAGAGTAATACATATCCCTGAAGGGTAAAAAGATGCGTTTCATGAGTTTTGTGTATTCTGGCTCTCAAACAGCTCCAAACGCTGTTGTGTCTCCAAACTTTTCTATGTTCATTCTCATCAGTGTCATTGGTTTCTCCACAGCTGCTGTGGTTATTCTCCTCTGCTGCTGCACAGCAGGCTTCCTGTCTGCAAGTCCCTCTTCCTCGCATGCCTGTCACCTCTAACCCCCCTTGGGCTGGCTGTTCATAGCTGGGTAATTAGAGTCACTATGAGTCAATGGCTCCTTTCTTTATACAAAATAATAATGAGAATCATACCATTTCTGCTCTCTTTTGTTAACTCAATTTTTAAAAACTACGTATTTTCCCACCATTGCAGGTCAACGACGAAGTATGGAGTTTTTTGTTTGTTTGTTTGTTTGTTTTCCAGGAGACATTTTATTTTGAAATGCAAAAAGCTCCTCAGCTTGTTTCATGTGACATGTCGATGGCTTTATACTTCTTTTTGGTGGTCATCAGTGCCGAGCCAGATTTCACAATCCACAATACGCTCCAGACTCGACAGGGCTTCTGCGTGCACATCACCTCCCAGTCCCCATGTTTCCACTCACTTTACATTTGGGAGGATTTTCTGGAGTAGACACTCCAAAATCTCCACTTGTTTGTTCGTTTGGATCTGGGTTCTCCTTCAGAAATATGCCATGGTCTACTTTTATCTCGCCGATAAAGATGACCACATTGCCATCACTGTCGCTGTCACTATAATCAGTTTCGTCTTCTTTCTCTCTGTATACAGTTTTGTGGAAGTCTCTTTCCTCATCAGTGTGAACCTTGTAGAACATCTTGCAGAACATCTTGAGGGTGATTGAATGATTCTGCAAGGTCTGGGAAGGACCCATCATCCTGTTGCTTCTGAGCGTTGTTGTCTCCATAGCTCCAGTGGTCCTTGTCCTCTAACTCCAGGTGGCCTCTTCCAGTGCCCTCTGCTGCAGGCAATTCTGATACTTGCTCTTGAGACATAGTTCCGTGATCAGGGCTTTAAATCTTAGAATATTAGCAAAGTCCTCCTCAGAACTTGAGTCTCTTTCCTACCTTGGAGTTTTAAAATAGATCACTGCATCTTGGCTTTTCCACCCAGTGCAGGTTTACTCTTTCGTTCTTTGCAGTATCTTCCTTTAGCTATCAGCCTCCTTCAGCCCATGATGACCACAAATCTCTGGATGTCCCAAGAAGCCCTCAAGGTAGAGTGCAGCACGTGCGATGTTTTTAAAAAAAATTATTCATTTTAATGAGAAAAAAGATAAAATAGCAATGAAACAGTTTCAAAACATGTTAGTAGCATGGTTACAATAATTAATAAATTGCATATTGTTGTCTTCATTGTAGTTATTCAGAGTACAAAATGCAGACATGGTATCTTGTCTAAACAATATTAGTACAAACTTTTATTCTCAATGAACTAAGAGAAAGCTGTATATCTATCCTAACTCTCTCACGTACGTATGTATATATATTTTTTTCACAACAAGAACAGTCCTTTATTTACACTTTTGTGGCGTTAGTAACCCATGCTGGCTAACCTTAACCAGACAGGATGGTCATGTAGGAGTGAGGTAGCTTGTTTGCTTTAGGCACTGGGCCGAGTCCCAACTATACATGCTTGATTGATTTCCTAGCTTTGTGACTCCCAATGAAGCCACAGTTTATTTCCAATTTATTTCACTTAAGAGTGGTCTCAGAGTGCACCCATTTAATTATCCCCATTTTGTTTTGTTTTGTCACAGAGGGGTGTTCCACTGAAGTCAGAGAAGCTATATTTGGAGAGGTCTTTAAAGGACCTTTTCATACTTGAAGCCAGTCTAAAGATTGTAGGTAGTTGAATTCAGCAAAATAACTCAATATAGTTCAATAGTCCATAATAGTAGTAGATTGTCAGCAGAACTGGCAATTGTTAGAAGTTATTGACTTGAGCCTTTTATAGCTCAGCATATTAATATGGCATACTTTTTATACCTTGTGGTTATACTTTTCTGCTGGATGTTTAACACCAAGTTAAAGTAAGACCTATATAACTAAAAATGTAACTTTTGCTATCTGACAAGTTCAGTCAAAAATCTCCTCAGGATTTACCCTGGAACCATGTACAGCACCTTGTGGATCTTTGTCAGTGTCAGCCATCTGGATGAGTCATGGCCATTGCCTGACCAAACACATGATGCTTTAACCATTTCTTCAGAGTTTTATGATTGTTCCCAGCATCAAGCACGTGGTTGTCCTGGAGCACAGAAAGTACACAGGACAGAGAGGGAAGGGCTTGTGTGTGGATGCAGCGGACTGTGAGGAAAGCCAAGGGTAACAAAGAACTGTGCTCTCTGCTGCGTGACCAAGCAGGGAGAACACATAATGCCAAATATTAAAGATGTACATTTTATTGTTTGGGTTTTTGTTGTGATTTTTAAAGCTAAGTGTACTGCTATATTTCAGACATACATAATGATCACATTCAATATAAGGAATTTGTACTTGCAAATGATATAACTTGATTCTTTTTTTCCCCAAATTCCCCTACCCTCTTTCAATCTCTTTTCCTTCCTTACTTACAAAAGCCTTGTTTTTATTTTTTCCTTCTTTTATCATCATTGTTTTCTTTTTTCCTTCTTTCCTTTTCCCTCCCTCACTCCTAGAGTACTTCAAAATTTACACATTTTCTTCTTATTTCACAATGTAAAGTGTGCATTTTGGTCCTTATTACACTTTCAGTTCCTCACACCAGAGGAATCAACACAGTATTTATGCATGTGCATCCAATTTATTGCACTTAAGAGTGGTCTCAGAGTGCACCCATTTAAGTAGAAATGCTAAGCTTATCCTTATTGATGACAGAGTATTACTGCATTCCATAAAAAATATCTTTTTTAATCTATTTCTCAGTTGATGGACATTTGGGTTGTTTCCAAGATTGAGCCGTTACAAACTGTGCTGCCTTCGGGCCAGCAAGATACCTCAGTGGACTAAGTACCTGCTTAGGCAAGCACAAGGACTGGGCTTCCATCCTAGTCACCACATGCCACACTGTCCCAGCCCCTGGGCATGCTGAGCTGGTGACCAAGTCTGAGAGTGGTGGCATATCCCTGTGATGCCAGTGCTGGAGAGGCTGAAAACAGGAGGATCACTAAGAGCATGCGTAGCGAGACCATGTGCAAAATAAGTGAATAAATAAATAAATAAAAATAAAATACAAACTGTGCTGCTATAAACATTGCTATGTATCACTGTGGCTTGATGCTTTTAATTCTTTCAGAAAGCTACCAAGGAGAGGAGTAGCTTGGGTGGATGGAATCTGTTATTCTAGCTTTTTGAGAAATTTCCACACTGATTCCCACTGTGGATGTATCAGTTACACTCACACCAACAGTGGAGAAGTGTTCCTTTTTCCCCTACTCCACTGCCAGCATTTAGTGTTGGTTGACTTCTTGATAACAGATATTTTCTCTGAAGTGAGTTGGAATCTTAGTGTTGCTTTAATTTGCATTTCTCAAATGATCAAAGATTTTGAATAGCTTCACATGTGTTTATTTGCTATTTGTATTTCCTCATCTGAGAAATATCTGTTCATTTCAGATGCCCTTTTTTGCCTTGAGTCTTTAAATTTGTGCATGTCTGACTTACACATCCTTTCAGTAGTAGTCTTTTTTTTTCTAAGGAACAGTTTCTCTTGCCATTCAAAAGGTTTTTAATAAGATGAGACCATAGTTGTTGATTCTTTGATAGCTGTTGATAGTTCCAAAGAGATTGGGGTTTTATTCATACAGTTTTTGCCTACTCCAAAGTCTTGAAAATTTCTGCAGAGTTAGTGTATCTGTTTTAATATTTAGATCTTTGTTCCATTTTGATTTTAATTTAGTGCATGGTGAAAGATGTGGATCTAGTTTTAGGCTTCAGCATGTGGAAAGCCAGTTTTTCCAGCACCACTTATTAGGAGAGCTGTCATTCTTCTGTGAAGGTGTTTGGCTTTTTTTTTTTTTTGTCAAAGATAAGGTGACTAAATACATCTGGAGTTGTTTCTGGATCTTCTGATCTGTTGTACTGATTCCTGGATATGTGAGTGTTTTTCCCTAGTATGTCTTAGTTACTTTTCTCTTGTTGCTGCATTAAAATACCTGACACCTAAAATTAAGGAAAGAAAGGGTTGTTTAGCTCACAGTGTGTGCAGGTTTCAGTCCCTAATCATCCAGCTCCAAGGCAGGGTAAAGTGGCACATGGGCAACCATCAAAGGTGGCAGAAAAAAGACAACCAGAAGAGCAGTAAGAGTGATGAGCAAGTCTCTACTTCCCTTGCACTGTGCGCTGGCCCGCAGCCCCCCGCCTGGGTGTAGCACCTATACCATCTCCCTGCCTTCCTCTTGCACTGGCTGAGCATGTTTACCAAGTGAGGACCCTGGCTGGCCCCCTGCTGGGTTAGTTAAACTTCTAACCTTCTCAGTTTTCAAGTTGACACATTATATCAACCATGGCAATCCACCTCTTGTCAGCCTGGCTGCCAGACACATGCTTATCCCTATCATTTCACCATTTGAACACTATAATATCAGTTTAACAATCCTTATGAACCAATATTAATCAATATTATGTTGCATCAGCACATTTCACCTTTGGTTCCCCCAAAGACTCACGCACTTCCCTTTATGCAAAAGGAATTTGGACCATCTGCAAGTACAGTAGCCAGATACAAAGATAAATAGCTTTCCTATAATTGTTTCCTTAATTTTTCTTCTTTATAAACAAAGGTACATAATATTTATTTAAAATTCAAATTTATTACAAGTTCACCATTTAATGGGGCCCTTTCTCCTTAAGTACAACTTAAAAAATAACCAACAGTGTGACGTCACTGTCCTGTCTACCATCACGTGTCTGCACACTGACTTAGAGACCTCGCTCTTGTGAGGTCTCAACCTCACGCTTTTGAGGATGAATTTAACACTTTTCTCATGGACTGTGTGCATCGGCAGTGTTTGGACTTCTGTGATATGTTTTCCTGAGCCTCTTCAGGCCCTGAAACTTTTCCAATCACTATGACACAACATTGTCCCAGGTAATGAAAACGTCACATCTGATGAATGAGTGAGGTCATCTTAACAACTAAGTTAAACATGAACAACATGTATTTTTTTCTATTGTACTTTGTTTTATTGTGTGCTCTGTAGTTCCTTCCCTTTTTATTTTAAAGAGAATAAAAAGTAGGAAAAAACATTTAAAACGATACAGTTTCAAAATAAGATGATAGGAAATCAACAGTGATTGTCATTTTGCATACGGTTATGTTCAAATAGTTGTCAACATAATGCTAGCCTTTTTCAAATCTTTTTCATGTGTTGTGTGAGTAAAATAGACAGTGACTTCCTTCATGTAAACTAATTGTCACATTAAAAGACACATTGTCAATAATCCTTCCTAAAATATTCCCCATAATTTCCAAACCTTACTCCACCATGACTGTCACTTTCTGAAGTAATTCTCACAGTTCCCTCTTGTGCGGGTCTCTGAGAGGGGCAGTCAAAATACAGTGAATGTGACTGCTCAGAGTTGTCCAGCAGAAAGACACGTGCATAACACTGTGGCCAGCGACCCTCATTCTCCAGGTCTGCAGCCTTACACATCCCAGGTCCTCCCAAGAGTCCAAGAAAACATGAAGGGTAAATGTTTAGAATCAATCCAGGACTTTAGGGCAGTCAGAATGCCAAGGAAGGCTTTAAGGAAAGAGGACTTCTGGAACTATTCCAGAATGTGGAAAGACACATTTCTTTTTTGAAGCAAAAGAGAGTTGCTGAAGGACATGACTGTCGAGTTTTTACTGTAGTAAACTTTTGCTTTTGACGGGCTTCCTACCTGTGATGGTGCCACACGTTTGATACTATCGGAAAATAAGTATTTGTTTTGACTTAAATGGGATTGCTTGGAATTCACTGCTTCTCTTTTTAATTCACTCAATGTATGAAGCTATTAATGCTCAAAATAGCATACAAGAATTCAATTTTGAAGGAAATAAAATAACAATAAAATACACATAATTTAAAAATCTTTAGATTCTTAATTACACCCAAAATTTACAATACTGTCATAGAGCTTAGTAAAAAGCATTCTTTATTTAAGCAAACTTAGAAATGGAAGTAGACGTTGTATTAATATACAAAAGATTTTTATTTATTGATCATTCTGGCAACAAAATGAATTTAAAAATGTTTTATTGATGCTCAAAATATAGAAAAATATGTACATCTAGTTTTGTTCAAACACTTACTGTAATTGAAGCTTGCATCTGACAAAAATCTTGTGAAGTTATTTCAGAATACATAAAACTTTCTTTTTATTTTTTGTTTAGAAGAATCTACATTGGTATATTAATCAAATCAAACTGGTTAAAAAAATGAAAAATATAAGGGCCAGCCAGATAGCTCAACAGATTAAGCACCTGCTTAGGCAGGCTCGGGGGTCGAGGTTCAATCCCCAGCTTGTCTTACTGGCCTCACCCCTGGGACATGCTGAGATGGAGATTGAGACTGGGCATGGTGGTATGCACCTATAATCCCAGAACTTGGGAATCTGAAAACAGGAGGATTACTACAAGTCCGATCTGTGTGGTGAGACCCTGTATTGAATAAAAAAAAAAGAAAAATGGAAAATATAAATGGCTATTAAATGATACAAACGTAAGTTTTACAAATTTAAAATTTATTTTAAATGTTTTTAAAATTTATTTATTTATTTATTTGGTACAAGGTCTTGCTACACAGCTCAGACTTCTAGTGATCCTCCTGTCTCAGCCTCTGCAGGGCTGGGATTGCAGATATGCACCATCATGCCTGGGTTCAGTGGCTGGCGTGGCACACCCAGGGTTCTGGGGCTGGCGTGGCATGTGGTTACAAGGATCGAACCTGGGTCCTCACTCTAGCCAGGTGGGTACTTAGCCCACCCAGCTGTCTCTCTAGCCCTAAAATTTATTTTAAAAATGTGTATTGAATATGTTTTTAAGGCATGTGTATAGCAAATAATAGTATAGTATTTCTTCAAGATTCTCTCAGCTAAAAAATACTTAACTCTACCCCAGGAATTCACTAAGCTTTGAGCACAAAATATTAGCACAAAATGAAACATATAACTTTTCTGGTTTTGTATAAATAACTTTCAAGCAAGGAATTTTATGTTCCCATGCACAGTTACAATGATTTTATCTGTTAGAAACTATTTCTATATAAAAAGCTTACATATACACTGTGTTGTTGAACTTACTTTTTTTAAAGAATTTGCCATCCAGCAGAAAAGTGCAACCATGGGGCATAAAAATTAAAGTTATATTAATACACTGAGCTGGAAAAGGCTCAAGTCAATAACTTCAGACAATTTCCTGTTCTGTGATAACCCACTACTGTTACGGACTGTTGGACTATATTGGGTTATTTGGCTGAATTCAAGTACCTACGATATTTGAACTGGCATCAAGTGTGAAAAGGTCCTTTAAAGACTTCTCCAAATACAGCTTCTCTAACAGCAATGGAACACCCATGTCTGACAAAACGAAACAAAAAATGAGGAATATAAAGGACCATTTTGTAGTGAAAAAATGTATATATGTATATACAAAATAGGAAAGATATACAGCTGCTTTCTCTTAGTTCAATGAGAAGAAAGGTTTGTACTAATCTTGTTTAGATAACATTTCATGTCTATATCTTGTCCTCTGAATAACCACTATGAAGACAGCAATATGCTATGTATTAATTATTGTAACTGTGCTACCAGCCTGTTTTGAAATCTTTCATTGCTGTCTTGTTTTCTCATTTAAAAGAATAAAAATTTTTAAAAAATAAAGAATTTGCAATCATGTGTTACAATTTTTGGACCTATTAATATTCCTAGTTTTATTCTTGTTAGTCTTTGGTGAATTCATAGTTTCTTACTTGAGAGGCCATTTCAGTTGCAGTTAATGCTAGCCACATCCACAGTTTTATAGAGCTTCTTGAATCAAGAAAATCTGTGGTGCATCTAGCAGTATCTAACTTTCCTCAGAATTCACTGGAAATATAATTTCATTGAAAATTATATCACCATGACACCACACCCAAATTTTTCTTATTTTCTTGGACCACAAAAATGAGTTTAGCTAGCATCCAGTTAAAAATTCAGTAATTTTTTATCCTTATGAATCTTAATTATAGTTGTACTGTTCCTTATGGAAAACAAAGCTAGCCTAATTTATTATGATAAATAACCTATGTATGGGTAATATATTTTGATTCATACAACCAAAATGATATAAAAGCATTACAGAGAATTTTTAAATTATTATACAAAGATACGCATTCAGCCTCTTAAAATTGCTAACATCAGAGAACTTGAAATTGTTTATTGCTTTTGAAGAATTATGAAACTTTAAATTTGATTTTGAGTCATTATCCATTTTCCCTTAATGTAATAGGTG
Source organism: Octodon degus (assembly GCF_000260255.1). NCBI lineage: Eukaryota > Metazoa > Chordata > Mammalia > Rodentia > Octodontidae > Octodon > Octodon degus. Next base: position 3,381,954 of record NW_004524610.1, on the reverse strand, counting down.
CTGACATATTCAGGGATTGTATTTTGACAGTTATTAACTCAAGTTCCAGAACATATATATTGAGAATGTTCTTCCACATGTCTTTCCATTTTGAGCTTATTTTTATTTTACTGTTTCGTTTACTGTGATGCTGATCAGGCCACTATGTAACTTCCATTCTTCACTGTAAAAAATTCTTCATTTTAAAATTCTTATTTAATTTCCCCACTCTTACTTACTGTAAATTTGATTATTGAACAATTATGGAATGTCAGTTGTTCAATACCACCAGTGTAAAATTCAAATGGAATTATCTGTGCTAACAAGTTTCTGAAATGTACGCTGAGATTTCATCTCGCCACATGGCCACCCTTGGCCGCTTCCAACCCTGGAGCAACTGGTCAGCTCATTGTCGGATGTCATTCTCGTGTCATGTAAAGTTTTCTAAATAACCAAATATAGAATCCTACAGGAAAATAAGCAGGACTCATGTAGCAATCAACTTAGCCAGTCATTTATACATTACTTAAAATCCCAGTTTTCAACCATTATAATAAAGTGTCAGTGATAACGTGGGGTTGACTGAAATGGAAGAGATAGATATCACAGCGCTAAATCAAACATATAAACGACTCCAGTTAAGTGTTAGTCCCATAATCCTACAGGACGTGCACAGCCTTAGATGAGTGCGTATTAAATGATTTTATTTCTTGAAATCACTAAACATGAACACTTGATTTATCTACAAATATTTGAATGATGAATAGAGTAGTGGTGAGAATGAGAAGGATTTGGAGAAGAATCTGGGAACATTTATGGTAACAGAAATAATCTTTATCTTGATATGGTTTGAGTTACACATGGTATGTACTAGCATACATACCAAATATTTATGTGAAGCATTTTCACAAAAATCCATGAAGCCAATAAGAAATTTAATCACTGCTGTTTGAAGACAGGAATCAGGGACGCTTGACCGTCCACCCTAGCATCACCGTGTGCCCCATGCTTCACTGAAGCTCACTTACATGCTCCTCTGGTCTACGCAGTGCTCTGCTCTTTCTCTAAGCTCCTGTCTTCAACGTGTCAGGATCGGTCTGAGGGCTGGGCTTTCCACTCTGCCCTGAGCTGGAGCCCGGCCACTGCCAGTGCGGCTGGGATCCGCACTGCCATCGTTCACCAGCTGCAAAACAGCCACAGGTGTCAGCCTGAAAGTGCTTCCTACTGCCATCTTTGATTTCCTTCCACTCTGCTTTCAACAACCACTGGAAAGAGGCTGACAAACATGTCCAGTCTGTCTCTGTTGCCTAAAGCCTTCTGGACAGTGGATTCTTATTCTGTGTCAGCCTGGCCACAGCACCCTTGTCCAACACTAACTCAGATGCTTCTGTGAGGTGAGTTTCTGGATAAGATGAGCTCTTAAGCCAATGGGTGTTGAGTCAGTTGGATGGCCCTGGGTGACCTGGTGGGCCACTCCTAACACAGTGAAGGCACTGCTGGAAGAAAAGTCACAGTACATTTGTAGCTATTTGAATTTCCTCATTGTTCAAAGTCTACATCTGTTGAGCTTTACGCTCCTTGATTGTTAAGTGGGTTGTTTTTCTTAGGTGTAGATCTGTGTGATTTGTAGTAATGTGCTGGTCCATAGTGAGAAGTTCTGTGCTTCCCACAAGTGGTGACTTGAATTTCAAACTCTAAACTCAAGTGTTAGAGTAAGGCCTTTGCATGGCTTTCAGTCATTTATTAATTTCCATATGTTAAAATTCAAATCACATATTCCAAAATTTGACTTATGTATGAAAATGTTATTACCATTGGTCTATTCTTATGAGAGTTTCAGAGTTAGATTCTAAGGTAGACAAACATTTGTAAATTCTTCCTAAAATATTCAGTGTGATGAATGAATAGAGCCAAATATAAAGATATATAAACTTTGCCAATGTTAAAAAAAAATAAAAGCAGTAAGAAGACATCCTATAAAGCCTGTGGAATGATTTACACTTATATAGAGATTCAGACAGCAAAAATAAAACTGTAACAATTTCCTTACTCAGGGGAAGTTATACTGTGTTATGAAGTACATCTGTGCTACCAATTCACAGTTTATTGTATGCAATGCAGTCTGCATACTTATCTGAAGAAGAGAATAAGAGAATCACCACACTTATTTCCCATTCCCAAGCTGTGAATCAGCATTGTTATCAAAGAAGAAACACAACTAATCATACACAATCATATTTTTCTGCACTTAGCATTTGGTTAACTGAAGGAGGGAAGATATAAGAGAAACAAAGAATAAGTTATGACTGAAGTTTTTAGTTGTAGGAATGCCTACAAAATGTGAATACACTTGCACATAAATGTATGAAATCCATAAGATGAGAACACATGGAAAATGACACATTATTTAACCCAAATTCAATTGCTTCCATAAGTAGTTAATTCACTGTAAGCCAACGTGGTAGCAAAAGGGGACCTAAGTGGGGTGTGAATCGTGGGAAGAGGGGTGAACACGGTAAGAAGAGAACTCCAGAGAAAAGAACTCTGTGCATACAGAAACCAAGAGCAAACAAAGTATGCTAAATCCCAACATCTACACTGGGCAACGGACCTCAGTTCTTTCAGAGTGGTGAATGACAAAAATGAACATGTAAGCTCTGAGCAGCAGGAAAGGATTAACTGTAAAGGATAAGAAAAAATAGAGTAAATAAAATCCATGTAGCTTTTCCTCCACTAAAAGAACAAGTAAACAGAGAATGTGAGTTAGAAAAATACCAGGCATGTTATATAAAATTAATAGTGACTGACGGCTATTAAAACTTAAAGAGAAGCCAGCACCCAGGAACAGCATGTGAATGGGACCGCCCGGGGCCCTCTGGACCCTTACACCAGCCAGCACTCAGGCCTGGCATGTGCGTGGGACCACATGGGGCCTGCCAAACCCTCACTCCAACAAGCACTCCAACAGCATGTGTGTAACTTCCTCTATCAGACAGGCCTAGTGTGGAACCCTGCAACAGAACACCATGCAGAGAGGCTAGAGGGAAGACCCACCCAGCTGATCCAGGAGCAGAATATCTTTCCAGAGTGGCACAGAAGGTTCACTTCCAAGGGTTGCTGCAGGAAGAAGTAGAGCATAGCAGCCAGATCCAATCCAAACCTACTTGAAAGTGTTTGAACTTGGTAGATCCTGACCTGGTGCTAAGGTAATAACTCTACCAAAGCTCTACATCAAAGGTCAGAAGATAGTGTTATACAAAATGACAAAGAGAAGGAGCAAAATGCATTCTAAGGCCCCAATCCCACTCAGAATAAATGCAAGAGACAATAGCATAGAAGAAATTGGAAAGCATGTACCTGAAATCTCTGAAATAACAGCATCTGAAGTAAAGAAACAACTGCAGAAAGGTATAGAGGAAATCAGATCAGAAATAAACTCTGGAGTGAAAAAAAGAAAGGATAACTATAATGAAAGAAGTGCTGAAATAGCTCAGTAGCATAAGCCCTTGCCTGGCAAGCGCAAGGTCCTGAGTTCAATCCTCAATATCTCAAAATACAAAAAAAAATCAATAACTGGGAGCTTCCCCCTGTGAGAACCTTCTGCACAAAAAAAAAAAAAAAAAAAAAAAAAAAAAAAAAAGATACTAGCAAGAAGA
>NW_004524610.1:3371574-3378219 GCF_000260255.1 Octodon degus | reverse complement strand
GATGGAATCCTTGAATGAGCAATATAGGAAAGAAATAGAATGCATGAAGCAGATTTGAAGTGATATACAGGAAATTAAAACCTTAATCACAAATTGGCAAAACTGTTTGAATGAAAGTGAAAATAGACTTTCAGACCTTGGAGACACAATTGCAGCTAGTGAAAAGGTAAGAAAAGATCTCTTAAAAATAAGTAGGATGCAAGAAAAAATAATTCAACATCTGCAAGACGATGCATAGATGAACAATGTAAGACTAATAGGCATCAATGAGATAGAAGGAGTCAATATTGGGGCTGGGGAGATGGCTCAGTGGAATAAGAGCTTCCCTGGCAAGTGCAAGGGCCTGAGTTCAATCCTCGGTTCTGCCAAAAAAAAAAGTCAATACAAATGATATAAAAAGAATATGGGCAGAAATAATAGCAGAAAACTTCTCAAATATGGGGAAACAATCTGACATTCACATAACCGAAGCATATAGAACGCCAAATAACATCAACCCAATTAAAAACACACCCAGACATATAATAATAGAGAGCCCAGAAATTCAGCACAAAAACAGTATATTAAAAGTCTCTAGAGAAAAGAAACAGATCGCATTTAAAGGAAAATCCATCATAATAATGGCAGATTTCTCTTAACAAACCATCAAGTCAAGAAAAGCATGGAGCAAAGTACTTCAAGTTTTGCAAGAAAATAGATTCCAACCTGGACTGATATATCCTGCAAAACTCTCTTTAAAGTATAATGGAGAAGTGAAATCCTTCCATGACAAAGAACAACTAAAGAATTTCATGACGACAAAGCCAAGCCTACACAGATTACTAAATGATGTTCTAGAGAGGGATCAAAATGACCACAACTCCATGAATAAGAATAAAAAGAACCCATCAAATAGGGCAAACAATTAAACAGTGGAGAAAAAAGAGATTTACAACAGCAGTCTTTCTATTATTCTTTTGTATACAACAGTAAAATATTTCCATCATCATATTTTACAAAAGGACTTTTCCTGCACCCTAAGTGTCATGATTCTGCACAGGTCTACAGGGTGGATATCAAGGAAATAGCAACAGCTCAGTCACACAAGTGACACCTGGCCACCAGTAAGTGTTATGGACACTGTCCACGTCCACCACATACTAGAACTTTGTGCACTATCCTATCCCTAAACTGTTAGAAGTGCTGGTTATATATTTACCATTTCAGTATTTTTGTTATGGTTTATTCTTAGTAATTCTTACTATCATGAAAACTTTTTCTTAGTTGATATTTTTGTATTTATTAATCTAATCAAATATTGTGAAAAGTACTCTGAATTGATCACAGATTCATATATATGATACACTACATTCTGATCTCTTAGTTGGATTCACAATTTAATTTTAATTTTTGAATATTATTTTGAAATATTTAACTTAATTTTGAATTAATTAATTAATATTTAATTTTCTGAATATAGTTTAATTTTAAAATTTATACTGTTTCTTTGACTTACAATGTACTTATAAGACATGTATGATATTTTCTCATAGTGTTAGAAACTTTAAAAAGTGTATTTCCATTTTCCATTGACTTACATTAGTTATTCCTTGTCTTTTACACACACACACACACACACACACACGAAAAATATGTATATAACCTGATATAAGATTCATACTATTTTGTAAAAATCTTCAATGACCTTTTAAATGGGTTCATCTAATGTTATATTTTACATAGTCCTGCATAACTACCATTTTGAGAGCTCTTTATTCTTTACCCAGGACCATACAGCTACTTCTCTTGCATTTAGGATTATGGTCTTTGTTATTTTTTATATGCTATGTATGGAGGTACTAGAATATTTTTAGTTTGTATAACTGGAAAATATTTTACTTTTACTCTTCAAAGGTATGTTTGCTGAGTATAAAATTCAATGAGGACAAATCTTTCTTTTTTTCAGTCCTTTGAAAAAATAAGTGTAGTTTCTTACTCACTTGCTTTTTTTTTCTAATGTGGAATAAGATGCTATTTAATTTTGCTTTTCCATAGCTAATATTTTTCTATGTATATGCTTTAATGATTATTTCCTTTGCAATTAGTTTTGGACAATTTCAGTTTTGTATATCTTGTAATGATTTTATTCATATTTTTTATGCAAAAGGTTCATTTTTCTTGAAAATGTGGTGCTGTAATTTTACCTAAATTCAGAAATTTTAAATCTTTAAATATTTATTGCCTACCCACTTCTATGTTGAGAATTCTAATTATATAAATATAATTAGTTTCTTGATTTTTGTACAGAGAACTATTATATGACTGATGTGTAAACTCTTTCTTCATGACTATTTTAGACAATTTTTGTTATATTCATTTAAGTTTGTAAATAATTTTTTACAATGTGCAATCTATTATTAATCTCATGTCAAGTATTCATTTCAGAAATATTTTTCTAAAATTCACTCTGTCTATATCTTATATCCTTCACATTTCAATATCTGTCTACAATTTTTTATTTGCTATATAATTATTACTGATTTTCAGCGAAGTTAATAATGAGAAAAAAACTTAAAGGGAAAAAATAAATAAAATTAATAGTGAGCAAAAGTTTTAATATGCATGATTTAAATAAACATTTTACATTTGTTGTCTCTTATTTTATACATTTATTAACACAAATATTTGCATATGTACCCTGACATGGTGGGAGGTAGAACTACAGAGTAGAGAGAAAAATTAAACAGAAGCAGTACTGTCTGCTTGCAGCTTTCCTTCAGAGCAAACATGCAGGGCATGATCCAAAAACTCATCAGGGTAGGAGACCTTAACATGCTCCCTAGTCATAAATAAATTAAGAAAAAAAATTAGTAAAGATTAAAACACGTTGAAAAAGACAATTACTACAATTAACATATATATGTATGCACACATATTTATTCATATATATTTCTCTTCTCATGAATTTCACTACGTTTTTTTTTTTCTTTTCGGAAAAAGTACATTGTGTAAACATTACTGGGTAATGCTTACAAAATATGTTTGAAACTAAAAAGTTTCAAAAAATTTTAAAAAGTGTTCCTTTCCTGGGAATAAATTTTAGCTAAAAGAGAAGTACAAAATATCTAGCCAGCATATTCTCAAAAATTCAGACAATAAGGAATTTTTAAAAAATGAACTTTGGAATTACCAGTAGCCACACAAATTCACCAAAAATACCCAGAATGATTCCTTGTATCAGAAACTCAGAATTTCCACAGAATCTGTAGTAATTTTGCCCTTTTCATTCATTATTGCTTGAATTTAAGGGTTTTTTTTTTTTCCTGTTTTTGAAGAGGTTGGCTAGGGTTTATCAATTTTATTTTATCTTTCAAGAAACAACTTTTGTATTCATTAATTCTTTTAATGTATTCATTAATTCGTGTATTCATTAATAACTTTTGTATTCATTAATTCGTGTAATTTTGCCCTTTTCATTCATTATTGCTTGAATTTGAGGAGGTTTTTTTTCCTGTTTTTGAAGAGGTTGGCTAAGGGTTTTTCAATTTTATTTTACCTTTCAAAGAACTAACTTTTGGATTCATTAATTCTTTGTATTGCCTTCTCTGTCTCAGTTGCACTAATCTTTGCTCTAATCTTCATAATTTCCTGCTGTCTTTGGGCTTTGAACTTGGTTTGATCTTTTTCTAGAAGCTTTAGGTGCAGCACTTGGGTACTTGTTTGTTCTCTCTCTGTTTTCCTAATGTGTAAGTTCGCCACTATAAATTTCCCTCTGAGAGCTGTTTTCATTACATCCCACAAATTCCAGCAAGTTATGTTGGAATTTTCATTGGATTGTAGATATTGTTTAACTTCTTATTTAATTTCATCTGTAACCTATTGGTTGCTGAGGAGGTTGTTATTTAATTTCCACATGTTTATGGGGCTTTTGAGGTTTCTTTTGTCATTAATTTCCAGTTCAATTGCACTGTGGTCAGATAACATGTATGGGATAATTTCTGTTTTCTTGCATATATCTTTTGTTCCTAATGTTTTATTGTTTATTATACTTTTTAAAATAAATTTAAACAGGGGCTGGGGAGATTGCTCAGTGGAATAAATGCTTCCCTGGCAAGTGCAAGGGCCTGAGTTCAAATCCAGTTCTGAAAAAAATAAATAAATAAATAAAGTAAAATAAATTAAAACAGAAAAGACAAAGAAAAAGTTAAAATTTCTTAAAAGCAAGTGCCAATATTCAATTATTTCTCCAATCTTGTATAGCTATCTGTTAATTGAACAACAGATTTGAAGATAAAACTAGACAATATAACAACCATTGTTAATTAGATATTCCTGTTTTGAAATCTGTAACATATTCATTGTTGTATGTTACTGCTTCTGTCTTTTTTTGTATTTGCTTTTGCTTCTGATTTTACTCTTCAAAATAAAATATTGCAAAATAAGTAAATATAATTAAAAAGAAAAAAGAAACTCAGGATTTCCTGCTGAAATTGTAAAGGTTGGAGAAAAACAAAACAAAAACAAAAACAAAAAAACACCAAAGCCAGTTTCTTCCTGGGGAGTGAAGGCATGGACAGGGTTTCCGTTCAAGTTATGTCCAACTACAGACTTCAGGGAGATAGCGAACCTCTGGAGTCTGTGTGTCTCAGCCCAGGGCCAATGGAGAAGGGCTCCACCGGGACCTGCAGGGAAGAAAGTGGCTTTCGAAGCACTAAGCTTCGTGTAGGCTCAGCAGGGACCAGCGGGTGAGCTCGGCCGAATCCCACATTCTCCCTGAGGAGGAGGAAAGTGACAGCATTCATCTAGTATTCCGACACTTTGAAGTATCTGAGGGACTTTCTCCAAAACCACTTGTGCGCACGCAGGACCCCACACGCTCTAGGCGCCAGGATGCTGCGCCCACCAAGGGCCAGAGTGGAGATGAGCACAGGCGCTCTTGGAACCCTCTTCTGGGTCAGCAGGACGTGGACTGGAAACTCAGGTTGCCTCTGCATCTCTCTGAGTGGAAAGCAGATCCCAAAACACACGCAGCACTGTTGCTTTGGGGTAGCAGCTTCCTGCGTTCCTCAGTCAAATCTTCGTGCCCGAGAAGAAGATCAAGAGTTCTGCGAGCACTGCTGTCCCGAAAACAGAAGGGCGCTGACAGACCACTCACGCAGGGAGTGGGGTCCTGCAGTCGGGAGGAAGGACTAGACCCCACAGTGAAGGCTGAGGGAGACAATCCTCAGAGCAGTTTTGCTGAGGCCCTTCAGCACAGATTTGGGAGCCAGCTATATTTGTGCTTCTGAGTCAAGGAAACAAACTCAGACAGACGAGGCTGAAATACAGGAGCAGACTGAATCTCAAGATCAGTGTCTGGAGATCCTCATTCGACCCAGGCTGCAGGCCCAGCAGGGAACCCTTCAGCAGAACTCCCTGCAAAGAGGCTAGAGGCAAGACCCACCCTGCTGATTCAGGAGCAGAAAATCTTGCCAGAGAGACACAAAGGGTTCAACTCTAACACCTGCAGCAGAAAGAAGTGGAGCACAGCAGCCAGATCCAAACAACACCCACCTGGAGAAATGTGAACTTCATAGATCCGGACCTGGTGCTAAGGTAATAACTCTATCTAAGCTCTACACCAAAGGTCAGAAGACAGTGGTATACAAAATGACGAAGAGAAGGAATAAAATGCAGTCTCAGACCCCGAGTCCACCCAGTACAAATGCAGCAGACACTAGCACTGAGGAAACTGGAAACCACACACCAGATATCTCTGAAATAATAGCATTGACAGTAAAGAATCAACTACAGAAAGGGATAGAAGAAATCAGATCAGAAATAATTTCAGAACTAAAAAATGAGGTGGTAACTATAATCAAAGAAGTACTAAATGCTTCTAAAGAATACACTGATAAAAAAATAGAGGAGAATATAAAAATGATGGAACCCCTGAATAAACAATTTAGGAAAGAAATAGAATCTATGAAACAGGTTCAAAGTGATATACAGGAAGTTAAAACCTCAATAATATGCTGGCAAAACCATTTGCGTGAAAGTGAAAATAGACTTTCTGACCTGAAAGACACCATTGCAGCTAGTGAAAAAGTAAGAAAAGATCTCTTTAAAACAACTAAGGAGACCCAGTCCTAGCCCAGGAACTGTGCATGTGCGGAGAGCTTCCTGCTACCCTGTGCCGGCGGGACCAGTCCCAGCCCAGGCGCAACGTGGGCCGGACCCTCTCCCACCCCCTTGGGCTGCCCCCCACCACTCCGCAGAACCTCCTGACCCCGCCCGCCGAGTAGGAAATTCTGGCGAGTTCCAGGAACCCCCAGACCCAGTCCTAGCCCAGGTCTGGTGAGTGTGTGGGAGAGCTTCCTCTTCCCCCTACTTCACTTTGCCCCCTCCAGGCAAAGCTCAGGCCTGGCATACATGCCTAGGGTGCAATCCTTCAGCTGCAATCCCTGCAGAGAGTGTAGAGGATAGATCCAACCAGCTAGTCCAGGAGCAAAACATCTCACCACAGGAGCACAACAGGTTCACACTCAAGGGCAGCAGCAGGAAGGAGCTGAGCACAGCAGCCAGACCTAAGCCAGACGCAGCTGGATAAGTCCAAACTTTGTGTTTCTGCATCTGAACTTCAGTACGTGCGAAGGTTATAACTACAGCAAAGATCTACAACAAAGG
>NW_004524610.1:3362654-3364487 GCF_000260255.1 Octodon degus | reverse complement strand
TTACTCTTAGTACTTCTTTGCTATCATGGAAACTTTTTCTGAGTTCAATTGTTTGGAAACATTTAATTTTATGAATATTGCTTATTCTTAATTTTTGTTCTAAGATTTATAGTGTATCTTTGACTTACAATTTATTTAAAAGACATTGAATGATATCTTCTCCTAGTATTAGAAACTTTAAAAAGTATATTTCCATTTTCTGTTGACTTTAAAAAAAAAAAACAGAGGTTTGTACCTAAAAAAAAAAAAAAGATCAGTGTCTGTAAAGGTGGAAAGAGTGGATTAAAACTCACCATCAAACAGTGCAGCAAGCTAAAAAATGACGTCTCAACGTGTCATGGCAATGTAACATTTTCAACACACTGATACAAAATATTGGAAAATGATCAAGTAGAAATGATTGATCTGAGCTGTGTATTGCTGGAATGGTCTGATGCCCAGCTTGCTGAGCCACAGGAAAAGAAACAAGCACTATGCAGAATGTGATCACCATGTCCTACCGGCAGGAATAAAAATATGTATTAATGTATTCATATTTATGCGTCCAGGAGGAAGCTGCTACCCCAAAACACCATAATAAAAATATGTGTTAATATGCACATATTTATGGGTTCAGAAGAGGGAGGAAGAGGAGGAGATTAAAGGAAGAGCTGGGAGGCATGTGCGCATGTTCCAGGAAGAGGTGGGAGGCATGTGCGCATGTGCCAACGGTCCATGTTGAGGGAAATGACTATGTCCTGCATACAAGTAGCCACACAAAAATAAATATAAGCACAGCAACTCAAAAACAGCCCCACACTTTCCAAGCGACATATGGTAAAGGAAGGAACAGAATGAAAGGCATCCTAGGAAATGGAGATGTGTGCAAACCACAAATCTGATAAAGTGTTGAGGTATAAAATATGTAGAGAATCCCTATTATTGAAATAATAAGTAGCCTGATTAAAAATGGGCAAATGAACTGTAGCCATTTCTCTAAAGGAGACATACAAATGGTTGATAGGTATATGAAGAGGTGATAACTATGCCTAGTCATCAAAGAAAAACATATTAGACATCAATCACCTCACACCTGGTAGGGACATTATCATTTTTAAAAAAATTGAAATGATAACTAGTTTTTAAAAAGGTCTCATTAGTGCCAGTGCTTGTGGCACTGAGTTGTTGTGTGTGTAACACATCCCAGTTCTTGGTATTCGCTGAAGAGTTGGAGAAGTGGAAACCTTGTACATTGCTGGTGGGAATGTGACATGGGGCAGCAACTAGGAAGCAGCAGAGGCTCATCAGAAGTAGTCCTGGAGCCCCTGGAGCCCCTCTTCTCTGAGGGGATGAGACTTGGGAAGAGAAGGCTGCCCTCTTGCTTCTACACCACTGCTCTCAGAAGTGAGGAGGCAGAAACAGCCGGAGGCCCATCTGTGATGTCCATGTGAAGCTGCGGTGTTCATGCACGACGGAGTTACTCTACAAACCGGGAGGCCCAGGGCCTGTGGCAGCACGGATCACTGCGGACACTACGGCAGGTGCAAGTGGTCATTGCAGAAGGACAAAAACAAGGCAATTTCAGTCATCCGAGGAATCCAAGGTTTCCAAACTCTGAGCAGCAAAAATTAAAGTGCTGTGCTCAAGGCTGGTATAGATGAAAAGGAAAATCATGTGTAATGGGGATACATTACAGTCCTGTAAGAAAAAATTTAGAGGTTTGCTATACGGCATTGCACTGTGGATTATACTGTACTATACAATTAAAATTTTGTTAAGTGTAAATTCATGTTATAAGTTTTTTAAACTAATAAAAAGATTAAGTACACATCTTGATAGATATAGATTAAATAT
>NW_004524610.1:3359863-3360409 GCF_000260255.1 Octodon degus | reverse complement strand
AAAAGAATTTCTAACTGCTTCTAAAGAAGAAATTGATAAAAAAAATAGAGGGGATTAGAAAAATGACGGATTCCCTGAATGACCAATACAGGAAAGAAATAGATTGCATAAAGCAGAGTCAAAGAGATATAGAGGAAATTAAACTCTCAATCACAAGCTTGCAAAACAGTTTAAGTGAAGGTGAAGACAGAGTTTCAGATCTTGGAGATGCTGGTGTAGCTAGCGAAAAGGTAAGAAAGGACCTCTTAAGAACACCAAGGATGCAGGAAAGAATAATCCATCACCTGCAAGATGATGCAAAGATGAACAATGTGAGACTAATGTGCTTCAAGGAGAGAGAAGGAGTCAACACAAATGACATTAAAAAAATATGGGCAGAAGTAATACCAGAAAACTTCCCAAATGAGGAAACAGTCTGACATTCAGGTAACTGAAGCATGGAGAACGCCAAGGGCCCTCAACCCAATGAAAAACACACTGAGACATATAATAGTCAAGATCCCAGAAATTCAGCACAAGAATAATCTACTGAAAGCCGCTAGAGAA
>NW_004524610.1:3345669-3359763 GCF_000260255.1 Octodon degus | reverse complement strand
GATATCTTTATATTTTCAATAGAAAAAGGAAAAAGATAATAGCAGAAAATCTCAGGAATAAAAAAGGAGTTATTAAATATGCAAAGTAGCACACTGAAAATAAAAGTATAATATGATGAATTAAATGAAATAGAGAAATTCTTAGGATAGGACAGCTTGCCAAAGTTGAACAGGAGGACACAGAAGACTTGAGCACTGCCACAGTCGAGCGTGAGCCGGCCGAGTTTCCCTTGGTCCTTACCCCAGTGCCTGCTGCCTGCAGTACAGGGTTCTCCGAAACATGCAGAGAACAGCTAGCTTCCCACACACTTGCTTTTAAGAAGTAGGGGTGAGAGTGTTTTCCTTGTCATCTGGTGACACTCTCAGAACAAAAGCAAGGGATGTTACAATTTCTCCTCCCTCCTGGATGTAATTGCAAAACAAACACCTTAAGAAATTTTCATCGGCCAGAGGAAAATATTCTTCACACTCAGTACTGAACAGAAGAGAGATCAGGGAAGGAGGCATGTGCAGAGTTGTGGAAATGGTGACTCTTCGGTATGGTGGACACAGCTCCAGGGCTGCAGTCAAGGAGTCCTAGGAGCCGGCCCACCGCCAAGCTGGAACATGCCTGGCAAGAGGTGTACTGGAGACACAGAGGCTCCCTTATCATGACTGTGGTAGGACCACTGCAGCCCCCAGTGCAGCAAGTGGAGAACGTGGAGTCCAGCGATGCCCTGTCACCTTCTGATCCTGCCCTCCAATCATGTCAGTGCTGTTCCATGAAGCCAAGAGAAAAAGCGCACATTCTTTTGAAGTATACACAATACAAATATTGACAAGAACTACCACATATATTTCAGCCCAGGTGCATGAACAAATCAGAAAGGCTAAATATAGTGACCCCAGGGATGGTGTATCTGAAATGCTTACGACAAATGCAGAATGGCTATCCAGAGTTCACAAAGCCTTCAGCTCTGGTTCTGGGGACACCGAGAACGCACAGCGGAGCACCACTAGCTCATGCTAAGGAGACATGTGTGAGTGAGTTCAGCGCAGTGTAGGATGCAGCTGCAAGCTTTTCACATCAGCCCGATGTCCAATAATAGTAGGTATGATGTGTAAACCACGCTGTACTATATCGTACAATGCAATGTAGTATTTTGGTGAATAGATTAGATAAGTCAGCATAAATAAATCTCAAAAATACAATATTGAGCAATTTTACTCCTGCAAAATAGAAAGAAGGGCATAAAATTTGTGAGGGAGTATTAACTGATATCAAAGTGCAGCGCTTACTCAGAGGGCAGAACAAACCTAGCTGACTACAAGCTTCAAATGTATGCATAGAGTTTTGTTTGCAAAAATATTTCAGAAGACATATATGGAAGTGTGTCAAATATTGAAGCAGAATCATTTATATGCTTATATTTCATTATAACCATACTTTCATTTATGTTTTGCTTTCAATTTAAACGTCATAATTTTATAGTAGGGAAGGGATGAGTACTGGCTAGCTTGCCTGTACTAAGCGACACCAGAAACCTCGGTTTACTGGAGCAGAGGTTTGCATGGTCCATGGCTTCAGAGACGTCAGTTCAGAGACATCAGCCCATAGCCGCCTGGCTCCAAAGCAGTCCCAGCCTGGCAGACAGTCCTGGTGGAGCATGGCTGATCACCGCATGGAGGCCGGGGCGGCGTGGCTGGAAGGTGCTCCAGGGAGGAAGGGCCAGGAGCAGGTGGAATCCCTGGTTCCCCACATGTCCGGAGGTGGACTTCAGTGATCTGCACAGCATCTCCTAACCCACTCAAGTTATAAGTCACAAGTAACAGTGATATGACTTCAAGGTTTTACATATAAAAATACTGAGTTGCTCAATTTTTGGTAAACCTGGTTTTCCTGAAAAAATTCAGAGTTTCCAATTTGTGGCATCCTGGCCCAAAGGTAATGATGACTTGCTATGCCTGTGGCTGATGAGAGGAAGATTTCAAGTGTGTGTGTATGTGGGGGGTACTGGGATTGAACTCCGGACCTTGTGCTTGCCAGGCAGGCACTTATGCTGCTGGGCTATCTTCCCAGCCCTAAGATTTCAATTTTAGAGGTCACAGAAATCAATATTTAAGCCTCAAAAAGCTGCCAGAAGTTGAACATGGGAACATCAGTCAAATAACCACCAGGGGAGCGAGATCTGGATTCTAAGCACAAACTACACCATGCCACTCATGTTACTGCATAAGCAAAAACATATGTAGGTTTAATATGTGCTTTCACAGAAAATTTTTATTACTGTAAAATATTTGTAAATATTTAGAAATCACAACTGCATAACTATCAACTAGAAAGTGTTGAGCAGATTTGTACAATTGTTAGGAAAGACACATCCTCATTCAGATCCATAATGTTTGCTGAACGGCGAACGCTGTGTGTGCCAGGCATTGCAGCCTCAAGGGAAGAAAGATGTTCCAATTCTGCTTTGACAGACTTTATTTACATATTTAAACATATATATGTGTGTGTGTGTTATATAGTTATATGCATTGCATTAATAAATATATTTTTTAAAACGAGCTAAAATAAGACCATAATACAATAGTTATGTGCATCACTAGGAAAAAATATACCAAAAATTTGTACGAGATGTGCAGTCTTATATAATGGTGTCAGGAAGAGATTTTTAAGAATTTTACAAAAGATGGCTTTTGAAATAGTTCCTGAAGAATTATAGGGCTAAAGTTTAAAAATTCCTTAGAGGAGAAGAAAAAATCTTCACAAAACAAAGATGTAAGGAAAATATTTCAAAACTTAAAAGTATTGACATCCACAAACGATTTGCAGAGAATGACTCTTCATTAACAGGAGTTTGCTTGCGAAGAGTTTCATTGCTTCATGTTTGCATAAATCCTAGTCCTGTAAAGCACTTCTTCTGTGTTTCTTTTCCTAATGATAATTGGAGTCAATACATGACAGAGAATTTTGAGTAGCCATTTTGGTTCCTTCCAGCTAGAAGAAATTATACTCAAAATAACAATATATTTAGATTTTTTTCTGTAACCTCCCCCTGATGGCCAGGTTAATCTTCCTTCAGGAAGAAAATAGGAGATAAAAAAATTCTTCATTTAACTTCATTTTTGTTTTCATGATTTCTATTTAATTGTTTTTCAGTGGTCACGGGTACATTAAATTCTTCTCTTAGCTACTATTCATAAGGAGCAGAATCCAAAGGCAAAGCAAGGTTTTCCATTAAGATCCTGTGTACACATGCAGACTCGAGGAACAGCACATTGTTGACACCCTTGTAGAGATCATCGATTTCAAGGGTAGATTTTGAAATATGATATTTCTAGTATTGCTTGAATGTAGAATTCTTCATCGATAAAGCCATTCATTAGTAAATGTCAGCTCTTGTCTCTCTGCTTTGCTCTTGACAGGCATTGGAACTGCATTCAGAATATTAAAAGAGCAGATATGGTTTCCGTGACTGTGTCGTGGGATCGGAAGGAGGGGAAATTGAAGTCTCATGCTTCAAATCAGGAAACTCCCTTACAAGCGCGAGTGAGGAGATTTAAAGGACCCTCGGGGTTATCTAGTCAAATATTCTTATTTTACACATGAGAAAAGTAAAGTTCAAAGTTTCACATGAGTAAATCAACACTAACTTGCAGTCTAGTGCTGCTTCAGCTGCACCGATCTACTTCAGCAGCTGGATGTAAAATATTTCCCATAATTTAAAATAGTGCTAGATGAAAATGCACACTCTAATTTGAAATATGAAGCAAGCACACAAGTGTACTTGAAAGCCATCACATTAAGTCACCCAACAAGAAAGCAAATTTTGTCCATCAGTCAGCACTGCCCTCGGGGGCCATCAAAGGCCACCCCACTTTACAGTAGCAAACTGTTACTAAATTTATCTTAGAATAAATAACTGCGTAGCATTTTTCTGAGTTAGATGGTTGCTACTAAGATTTCTATTATTAAAGAAGGAAGGAAAGACAGAGAATTTGAATAACTATCCAGCATTACATAAATTGGAAATTGCAAACCCAGGAATACAAACCATATAGTGCTTCAATCTCCAAGTTTCAGGAACAGAAACGGAAGTGGCCTCCTGCTCGTGACCCTGACCTCAGCACTGCCCCGGGTGTTGCTGCCTGAGCCTCGCTGGTCCTGCCTTCTCACCAGTGTCTTGTTGGCAAGACTCCAGGTAATAACACCAGATGATTCTTCTGTTGGCGTCCGACCACCTGGAACTTCTAGAGGCTTGGGAATATTATACACCCAGAATGAGTTTCCCATTGTTTGATCCCCTGTGTCATTCTGTTGAAAAGACCCTAACATAGACAGGATCAAGTTTTACCCCACTTCTCCTGTGGTTCTTTGTTTCTTCTCTTGAAATGGGTGGGGGTTATAAGATGTACAAATGCCTCAAAATATAGTTTGCGTTTTCTTAAAATATGGGAATAAAACTTGTTGATCTTGAATTAAGCAATGATTTTATTTTTTTCACCAAAAGAGGAAAGAAATTTTTTAAAAAATTGACACTTGAATTCATCAAAATTAAAAGTTCAGTGTTTTAAAGGACATCATCAAGAAAATGAAAAGACAACTGGGAAGCGTCAGAAGACACTGAAGTTTATGCGTTTGCAAAATAAGTCATTCATAAACTACATAAGAAGGTGTTATGATGAAGTAGTGATCAACACTCTATTAGAATGAAAAAGTACCTAAAAGCCCCAAATTGTATGAAAAGGGACTCACTGTTTATTAGGAAAGTTCTGCATAGGTGAGTGGATGCAACTGGAGGTTGTACTCATAAGTGAAATAAGCTAGACCCACATGTGTACACATCACATTGTCTCCCTAGCGTAAGAACTCAGAAGGGGAAGTAAAACCTGAAAAGTATAACAGATATAGTAAAACAGAAACAAATGGAACTTAAGGGTTAGACAACAAAGATGCGAGAAAGGAGAAAAGATAGGAAAAAGGCAGGGGGAAGTACATGCAAATATATATACAGGATGGCTGAGGTAATTGTATGGAGAATTTCCATCAGGCTTTTGAAAGTAGCAGTTCATGTGTAGAATTTTCACCTTGACTTAACTCTATATGCTGATATCTGTGAACCAAGCAACTACATTGAGGAGAGCAATGTGTAATACAAAAACCATGCTTGAATACCTGTCATCTTGGTCTTCTAAATGTGTACCATTCTTAATGTCATTGTTAATTATTCTCTTGAAAATAAAATTTTAAAAATATAATAAAAAAGAGACAAGAACAAAAATTTAAGATTTCTTAAAAGCAATTGTAACATCCAATGACATATCCAGGCTTATATAACTATATCTGTTAATCTGAACAACAGATTTGATGATAAAAATAGATAATGTATCAACCATTTTTAATCAGCTATTCTTGTTTTGAAAATCTGTATGGATATTGTTGTATGTTACCCTGTTTCTGTCTTTGTTTCTGATATTTGTTCTTGCTTTTGTTTTAACTCCTCAAAATAAAATAAAAGTATAATAAAAGAAAAAAAAGTTCAGTGTAACCATAGAGATGAGCTGTTAGGCTGCCATCAGAAAAAGGATGCAACAAGGATGTTGGAGTCGAGAAATAGCTCCTCCACCTGTACGTGACAGGAGGAAATGTGAAGTTATTCAAAACTCTGAAAACTAACAATTCTACAAAATATTAAGCAAAATTACCAAATGACCCAGCCAGCTATCCATGAATTTCTTTCCAAAAGAAATAAAACATATGCTATCATTAAAAACATCTACATGTCTTTATAGTAGCATTATTCACAAGAGCCCCAAAGTAGAAACACCTCAGATGGCCGTATTGAGTTTTAATTTGCCAGGCCTCATGGTTATGTGAGGTAATGTCTTCTCTCTCTTGTTTTTCTATCTCTCTTTCTCTGCTGTTCTGAAAAATACTTACTGATGCACCTTTCACAGAATAAATTTTTACAATATAAAGAAATGAAATATTGATAAATATTACAATATGGTACATGTTGAAAACATTATGCTAAGTAAGAGCAGCCAGCTAGCAAAATTACATCCCACAATACTTAACATTTAGGGGTAGGGAAGTAAAGATTCTTAGCTGGAAGTGAATTTTTCTTATTACACTTGGAATCCTAATCTCAATAGAGTGTGACATGTCATACAAGCATATGTATGCACATGTATGTACATATATGATATTTTCCAGAGCAAACACCATTAAATTATTTT
The DNA here is from genome assembly GCF_000260255.1 of Octodon degus. Classification (NCBI taxonomy): domain Eukaryota; kingdom Metazoa; phylum Chordata; class Mammalia; order Rodentia; family Octodontidae; genus Octodon; species Octodon degus. The sequence continues at coordinate 3,353,541 of NW_004524610.1, read as the reverse complement.
GAAAATGCTCAAAAATACTATTTTTTCATTGAAAAAGATCTAAAAAAGATTTAAAACATGAAGACAGGAAAAAAGAAACAGAAATGAAGAACAAAGAAAAATCACAAAAAGCAAAGCAAAAAAAAAGAAAGGTAGCAGTAGGAGCTGACACACCAAATAACACTTTGGCAAATGATAAGAACGCACCAGTTCAGTAGCAGAGGCAGAAAGAGCCGGTTCAGGTCATGACAGAAGCCTGTGTTGTGCCTGTGCTCACTTCATATGCAATGATGTGTGCAGACGGTGAGGATGGGAAAGATATGATATGCAGGCCCAGATCAAAAGGAAGAGTGGCTTTATTAGGCTCCTATAAGATAGATAGAAGAGCAAACAAAACCGGAGTCAAAAAAAGGGATCCACACTGTTAATGTAGGAAAGCATAAAGGCACTAAAGGTCTACACAGACAGTCTCAATACAAGGTGCAAATCTCATGGAGTAAAAAGGGGCAATAAAACCTGCAGTTGTAGACCTCAAAAGTTGTCTCAGCAAATAAAAACTTCTTCATAGAGAATCAACAATAATATGAAAGATATGGGTGCCCCCAGCAATCAGTAGCACTTAAAGTGCACACGGGGCATTATTCTCACCACTGCCAGAATCCGTAGTTTTTGATGATACGAGGAACAGTTGCCAACATGGCATAAGTGTCACAAACAAGCTGAAAGAGAAAACAGGTCCACAAAAGTGGGAGGACTGAGTGCCTGGAGCTCATTCCCCCAAAGTACAGGACTGAAGTGCTGCCTAAACACTATCATTTAAGTAAAGCAACTAAAGAAGCAATTAGGATGTGGCCCAGGAGTGTCGCGAGCACCCAGCGGCACTGCAGAAAGAAGGTGGAGTCTCGTGCCTGCTGCCTTTGGAGCCAGGAAGAACTACTCCTTGTGGGGAGAACACAAGGAAGAAGACACCACAGCCATGATTACTGCTGTAGAGAGCTGTGGTCTTGGCTACGTAGACTTGCCACCCTCACATGTCACATTCCAGTCTGGAGAAGAACTTGGAGCCCAGGCACTGAATAGCAACTGGGACGTTGGTGTCCAAGCCTCGAGGGAGCAGAACAACCGACACAGAGATCCTGTTCTGAATGGGTTACTTGCTCTGTGTTCTTTCGTATAAGAGTTGGATGGTGGTTTACACCCCGGGGAGTCTAACTCGCAGCAGACACCTCAAAGAGCACACAGTCTCGGTGAGAGCACCCAGTGTCAGTGCTGTGCACCGTCAATCCCACCACACAGCCACTGTCCACCATGCAAAGCGAGTGCCGCTGGCTCAGGATGGACACCGAAAGCCTACTGCCGGCAAGTATGTGCCAGGCAAGTGGCCTGCTTTTGGTCATGCCCTGAGCAGCATAAACCAGTGACCTCGCACCCCACTTCAGGAGAATCAGCAGCCCCACCTCTTCCTCTGTACTCCTCCTTTTTGTGTTGTTGGCAAATGTCCTCAGGAGGGTCCTCCACCTAGCGCCATGCTGGCTCAGTTCAGCTGGTATTATAAATTAGCCACCTGTTTTCAATCCACCGTGTACACCATAATCAAATCAGCAACTCTAGCAGACAGAGAGACAGTACTAAAATCAGCCGGAGAAGGATGTGAGGTTACATAAAAAGGAAGGCCTCCGCCATGCTCAGTAGAAATGCCTCCGCAGAAATCTTACAGATGATGTAACATGAGAGGATATATTTACAGTGTGGGGAGAAAAAAAAATCAAGAACATTATATTGAGCAAAGTTTTTCCACACAAATGACAGAAAAATAAAGTTGTTTACAGGCAAGCAAATGTTGAAGGAATTTTTTCATCACTAGACCAGCCATGTAAGAAATGCCTGAAGGAGTGCTAGAAGTGGAAGATGGTAACTAGCAAGCCCACCAGCGAGGTGGATTCACTTGCGCACGTTGATTTATAATCGCAGTCAGAGTGCGCCCTCAGCCGTGGAGCCGTGCAGACCTAAAGCGGCAGTAAGGGAGTGTGCTGATCTCCTAGTTGCAAGTTTTGCATAAACATTAGGAAATACATTAAAGAAATATTCTGACCTTCTACCTGAAGAGATGAGAAAAACAAGAGAGAAACATCATCAAAAACAAGAGAACAAACTCTAAGAGTAGAAATCAATAAAAATTAAAATTAAAATATACAATTACTGAAATGAAAAGCAGAAGGTAATTTTTAAAAAATTCATAAAGTAATAAATCTGGAGAAAGTCATATAAAAATAAAAAGAGGAAAGGTCCAAACCAGCATTATCTGTATTTTCAGATAAAATAACAAAATTCAGCCAAATTGAAATATATAAGGTGAACAGTCTCACAACCATTAAAAATTAAATTTATAATTATGATTCCAGAAAGTTTTTATAATTTTATTTATTAATATTTTCATATATTAAGTAAAAATAAAAACAAAGAAATAGCCCAAACTAAATAATTTTACTGAGTATAAAGAAGGATGGCTAAGAGTTTTACACAATTTGTTCCAAGAATATAAAACTAAAGAATGATGAAGTTAGTATAACTTTGATGAAACTTAAAGTTATCTTTAAAGAAAGGGAAAATAGACAGGAAATGAGGATGTGGGGTGCAAGAGGAGGGAAAAGAAGACTTAGAAAGGTAAAGAGCACGATCATGGACAAGAAAAGAAGAAAAAAGACCACAGACCTCCAGGCCTCATGGGAGTACATGCAAAATCTCAATGAAACTTTAGAAATACAAAGCAAAGAAAGAAAGAAATACAAGTCCAACAGTACATAAAAATGTGTATTGACTAAGTGACTTTACTCCAGGTGTACAAAAGCATTTCAGTGTTTTCAAAATAAACTTACTCATTTCTTCATATTAACAAATTAAATTTTTGAAAAAATATTAATAGATGAAGGAATCAAAACAAATCACTTGTTCAAAATCAATATTTACTTATAGAGAAAATTAAGCAAATATAAATACAGTGAGATTACTTCAAATTAATATATCTCTCTATGAAAGCCTACAATCAACCTTGCACATAGTCATGGAGAGCTGGATAGTCTTCCCACTGAGATCCAGATCAAGGTAAGGATTTCTCTCACAATTTTCATTCAGTGCCTTCTAGAAATCCTTGCCACTGAATAACACAAGAAAAAGAAGTCAAAACAGACGGGCATTGATGAAAACACACGGACAAATGAAATAGAACACAGAAACCAGAAAAGTGCCAGCCAAATTCCATACAACTGAGTTTTGAGAAGGCGACAAGAGCAACTCAGTGAAAGAAAGAAACGGGCCAGGTGCTGCAACAAAACTTTGACCTTAACTTCATACTTTCTACATAAATTGTTAAATAGATTGTATACTTAAGTACAAGAACTAATTTCTCAATCCTGAAGGAAGTGTCAGGACAGGAAATTTTCTGGCATTTCGCATCAAAGATATTTTCGATTTCACGCTGAAAGCCCATTCTATAAAGTAGAAAAACTAAGCTGTTGTCAAAGTTGAAATATTTGTGTCTATAAAATTTCACATGAAGAAGACTAAAAAAATTGCAATTACATATTTAAGACATGGCTCTTTTTAAAAAATAACAATCATCTGCATCTTGTCCTCTGAATAACTACTATGTAAACAACACTATGCAGTATATTAATTATGCGACCATCCTACTAACCTATTTTGAAACAGTTTCATTGCTATTTTATCTTTTGTTTTCATTAAAATGAATTTAAAAAACTAAAATAAAATAAATAAAAAGATAAATGTGGCCAAAATGGAGTTGGAATTGTAAGAAAATCAAAAGAATTTCAAAGAAAATAATAAAATTAAAGTAATATTTTAAAAAAGGAAACAAAAGTAAATATATATGTATATTAGTTAAGATAGTTATACTACTAATTTCTCTTAGAGGTTCATGCTAATATTTTCTGGACAATTAAATGTCAGTATTTTGTTCTCTGAATAACTAATTTTGAGATAATTATATGTGATATGTCAATCATTGTTGCTCTAATATCTTGTCTGGAAATTTTGTTTTGATTTTTTTTCTCTTAGAAATTGAAAAAGAAAGCAAAGTTAAAAAACTGGACAGCACAAAACAAAGAAATTAGAAAATAGGCAAAAGATACTAAATGACATGTCAGTATAGTACAGAATTTACCGATGGCAAATAAGCAGTTAGGAAATGTTTAGCCTCATTAACCAAGAAGAAAATGTAAATAAAAATGACAATGAGATGTTGCCACGAACCTTGCAAAATGACTAAAATATGAAGGAGTGATAAGGTCAATTTATATCAAGGGTGTTCATACATTCCAGCTGGGAATATAAAATGTTACAGCTACTCGGGGAAGACTGACAATCTCTTTTAAATTAAATATACAGGGTCAGGTATATAGCTCAGCAGTGCAGTGGCTGACCGGCAAGGATGAGGTCTTAAGTTCACTTCCTGGTACAAAACAATAATTAAATACACAACAATTATGCAATCTAACAATTGCGCTTTGTGTATTTATCCTAGATAAATGAAATACTGCATTCACACAAAAATATTTTGGAAAATGTTCATAGAAACTTTATTTGCAACAGAAAAAAATTGAAATAAATCAGATGTCCTTTGAAAGATAAGTGACAAAACACCGTGGTAGACTTTCCAGCCACAGAACACTATTCTGCGAGAAAATCATTGATACATTGAGGTATGCCTATGTGCCAAGGCTCCAACAATTAGGTTGAGTTGAGACTATTCATGCACTATCTGCTGCCTGCTGCTATTGCATAGTAACTTGAATGGAATATAGGCAAATAGAATTTAGGGATTAGAGTTACGGGAAAGGGAAGGAGGATGTTGGTTGTTTATGTTGTAACCCGAAGGATTCCCACATGAAGCCATGATAATTCTTGATTGTGTTGATTGACTCATGAGTCCACCATGTCATATGTCCCCAGAGCTTGGGGAACAAAGTGTTTATAGCACCTTTATCTGTAATACTTCCAGAGAGTCTCACAAGATCAAGACCATTCACCCATCTCAAAGTGCCAGTTGAGGCAGTGAGCAGCAACCAAAAGTAAGGAAGGAGGCTTAATCAGTGAGGTCAGCCTGCAGCAAAAGACAAAGGAGTTCAGCATCTGGCTTCAGGGGCTGACAGAGCTTTAAGGTTTTGTAAAGCAGGAGAACAAGGAGAGTATGTGGGCTGCATGGCTACCAGTCCTTTCCATCCTGGCAAAGGTGGGGTCTGCTCAGTGGGAGCCTCGGGATGGTTCTGTGGGGTCCTGCAGGACCCGTCATGGCTTGAAGCCTCAGCTCTATGCCTGGGATGAGATGCTGATCCTGGCTTGGGGTGGGGCAGCCTCAGTCCCCACCCTGAGGACATTGCTATCCCTTGGCAGTTGACCTCATCATCAGATATATGGTCAACAACTCTGCTTTTCCTGGGCTCTGAGCTGGCAGCAGACTTAAGACAATGATTTAAGACATCTAGACTTTGCAGGGCCCAGAAGTGGATATTGTAAAATATGGCAATTAGACAGCACTGCAAATCCACAGTTATATGACTTTCTTTTAGCTAGATGCACTCAGTTTGGAATAGGAATGAGTTAGTCTAGGTAGGCTTAGGGCTAACGAACCGTGCAATAATATTTCAGTGATTAATGGGCCTAAACAGAGACCTGGCCTAATGTTTTCAGATAATAAGATAGACATGAGATGAAGAGAAAGACGTCAAGGTTCGCCCTGTTTTGTTTACTCACTGGTCATCTGCACACATAGCTGCTGAGCACGTGCACAATTGTATTTGACGAGCATAAGTACCATGCACTGCCTAATAACATTTAGGTCGAAGATGGGCTGTATTTGTAATGGTGATCTCATAAAATTGCAGCAGCCCTGAAACTTCCTACCCCTTGCTGGTGCACAGAACGTTGCACTGTTGTGCTGGTGGAGACAAACCTCTGAGGCTGCCAGCAATGGAAAGCGCAGCACGCAGCATCACACGCAGGACTCAGTTCTTACAAGGGAGATGACTTCATGACTTCCTCATGCACGTACTGTGCTATGTGGTTTGTTGCTACTTTAGAATGTATTTTTTTCTACCTATAACAAACTACAATGTCCAATAGTTGGTGATACAGCAAACAGCAGCTGTAGCAACACCCTCATGGAGGATATTTTCCACATCTCTTGATTGCATCAAGGAGCTGTGGCAAGTGGCGGACCTGTGCCCTCTGGATTTGTGTAGCTATACTGTGTGATATTCACGTAGGAATAGATCGTCTAATGCTACATTTCTTAGGGCATATAATTTTTCTTTGTTACAAAGCTGCGGATGAGTACAAATTAAAAACGGAGTCTTCTGAATAAAATCAATGGTTTGGGTCAATGTCAATATTTTCTTTTGGTATTATACCATAATTTCAAAAACTTCTACTTTTAGGAGAGAGTTAATGAAAACATAGTGGTATCTCTGTAATTCTTACAACTGTAAGGATGCTATAGATCTCTATACGAAAAGACAAAATTAAAATTAAGCTCCTGGGGCCAGGGAGATAACTCAGCAGTCTAAGTATCTGGCTGGCAAGTACAAGGATCCAGGTTCAATCCCTGGTGCCATATGCCATGCTGGCCCCACCACAGGAGCGCTGACCCAGACACCAACACCAGGCGTGGTGGTGCATGCCTGTAATCCCAGAACTGGGGAAGCTGAAAACAGAAGAGTCACTATGAGTTTGAGCTGTGTAGCAAGACCCTGTACCTAATCTATCAATCAATAAATAGAATATTTTTTAAAATTAAAAAATAAGCTCCTATGCATATATATAATTATACATATACATACATTTATATGTACACATATATACATATATAGGTACATATATATATAGAGAGAGTTTATATAATTTTCCTTTTTTGTTTAAAATGTATCTTGGGTAGCGTGAAGTATCATCGAAATAGATGGTGAATGGCCCGACTGAGGGCCTTGCCACTGTAAAAGACGCACAGGCTTTGGTCATCCTCAAACTTCTCTCCTTCCCTTTGAGCTCACCTGCTCCTCACTCCTGCCCCTTTCTGACGCCTTCCTGGAAGCCCTGCCCTCAGTGTCTGTCCCAGTTCCTGACACAGCAGCGTGCAGCACTCACTCAAGTCTTTGCACCGTCACTGTGAGCCTGAATACAGTGGAATGGAGGCATCCGGGCGTCTGCGGCGGGGCTCCAGGGCTCCGTTCAGCAGTGACTCCTGTGCCCCAGCACCGATCTGTGATGCTCCATTCATTTTAGTAGTCAAATAAGTAGAAAGCAAATGTGTTCAAAGAGCAGGGAGCAGGTGACTTACAGTAAAGGTTTGCTTTTCTAAAGCACTGGAAATGAAGCTACCGCAAATCATGTCCTGCAGATGAATTCAAAGACTTAGGTTTTCACCCTAAAACAATTATTTTGAGGATACCATGTGACTCAAATAATATATTAGCTTTAGAAGCTAATATATTGATATTTACTTGTTTATATACTTTTAATATATTGGAAGTGGATATTTTTACATGGTTCTAGCTATAGAAAATCAGGGTCTGTTCCATTATATATAAAAACAATGTATAGTAACAATTTACCACTTAAATTATATATATTCACTAAAACAGCATTATAACCCTTTCCAAAACATTTTGAACAGTGCCACTTTGGCATAATTTGAGTTTAAGCTCAATTTTTCACCATTTAGAACTTAATGTTATAATAAAATACATGATTAAAAATTCAGGCTTCCATTTTCTGCCGAGTTCCGGGAGCCCCCAGACCCAGTCCTAGTCCAGGTCCGGTGAGTGTGTGGAGAGCTTCCTGCTACCCTGCGCCAGCAGGACCAGTCCCAGCCCAGGCGGCAGC
>NW_004524610.1:3337640-3340014 GCF_000260255.1 Octodon degus | reverse complement strand
AGAAGAATGTATGCAGTGTATTATTTGTTGAAACTGTACTTTCGATTTGATGTGAAACTGTCTCATTGCTATATGTTTATCAATAAAACTTTGAAAAGAAAAAAAAATTCAGGTTTTTTTCACATGGAATAATGAGAGATTTAGTACTCCTGAAGTAATGAATATCTAGAAGTCTCAACCATCCCATAATCTTGTTAGAGATAATCTGGGCATAAATGAGACTAGAGGGTTTCTGTGCATTCCAGGCAGTGGTAACACAGCACGCGAGGGTAACATGATTGGCACTTGGTTGGGTTGGTTGGTGTGCTTCCAAACTGATCGCTTCCACCAGGTGCGACTTCCCTTTAGAGACACTCTACAAAGAAGTGAGATCTGGCCAGAAAAGGGAACACGAAAAAGAAGCGGAGCCAAAGGATGCTTTCAGGTGGAGATGAAAGTCACAAAGTGTGTGAATTGAACAGAACAGATTCATTTATCTTTGTCTTTTTACACCTGGACAGAAATGCTAACAGCCATCTGTCAAAATTGCCTGCAATGCAATAAAGGGCATTTTGTTTATCTGTGAATAAATTAAATGGGCTTGGATGGGATTTTAATGGAAATATGCACAGCTGAGATTTCCAAACAATCAAGTTTGGAGTCTCCGCCAACAAGCTCTTGCTGGGCTTCTCGAGGGCAGCTCTCAGGGAGGATTCCCCACTCCTCGTTCTTCTTGCAGTGTGGACATTCAGCCAGTGTGTCACTCGTTAATGTTTGACACAGTCTGGAGCAGCAGAGAATTCGAAGGGTTCTGTCCAGTTACACCCATAAAAGCTTTCCAGGAGAAGATAAATAAATATGGTGAAAAAATATTTTTGGAATGGTATAGGTTTTACTTAAATTTGATTGAGCTATTGTATTTCTTGTAAACCAAAGTATTGCTTGAACAATAAGTCATTTGCAGCAGAAAACTACATTTAACTTTTTATATATTCTGTTTTATTTTCTTTTTAAAATTTTTATTCACTTTAATGAGAAAAAATATCAATGAAACAGTTTCAGAACAGGTTAATAGGACAGTTGTAATAATTAATACATTGCATATTATTTTCTTCATAGGAGTTATTCAGAAGATGAGATGCAGATGTTATCTTATCTAAACAATATTAGCACAAACCTTTTTTCTCATTGAACTAATAGAAGGTAGCTGTATATCTATCCTACTTTGAATATACATATATTTTTTTCATTATAAACTGGTCCTTTATATTTATCCTCCTTTTTTATTTTGCTTTGTCAGTGATGGGTGTTCTATTGCAGTTAGAGAGGCTGTATTTGGAGAAGTCTTTAAAAGACCTTTTCATACTTGATGCCAGTTCAAATATTGTAGGTAGTTGAATTCAGCAAAATAATCCAATATCATCCAATAGTCCATAATAATAGTGGGTTATCAGCAGAACAGGCAATTGCCTGAAGGTGTTGACAAGCCTTTTACAGCTCAGAATAATAATATGGCATTACTTTTATACCTCGTGGTTATACTTTTCCATTGGATGGTTAAGACCAAGTTAAAGCAAAACTATATAAGTAAAAATGTAATTTTTGTATCTGACAAGGTCATTCAAATCCCCTTAGGATTTACCCTGAAACCATGTAGAGCACTTGTAGATCTTTTGTCAGTGTCAACCATCTAGATGAGTCACGGCCAGTGATGTTAACCTCAACTGTCTGTTACAGGGTAATAATATCACTAAGCTTCTCTTCTGGATGTTTAATAACTAAAGTTTGGAGACCAAAAATCAGAGAAAAAGAGGGGCTACAAGGATAGCCAATATTATGGCCCTAGCCCTGCAGGGTCAGTGAGGACTCTAGACATAATAGAACCCATGGTATGACATCATGTAATTCAGTTGTGTCCCAAATTTTCTGATCAAGGAGATTATAGGGCCACAGAGGAAAGTGACTGATGATGTATAGTTTGCCTAAAGAGAGTCACCTAGAGAGAAAAACATTCTCTCAGGCTTTTACTACCTCAAATTTTGATAATTTCTTTTTATTTTTTCCTTTCAAAGAATGACATGCTAAACTGTAGTGGAATGTGTTATGTTCTTTTGATCATTTCATCCTTTATCTTGTTTAATTTTTTATTAAGAATGAAATAAAGGAAAGAAAATGACAAACATTAAAGTACTATAAAAAGAGAACGTGAGTACAATTTATGAACATTATATTTATCTTTGAAGTAACAATATAGTACTTTAAAATTTAGGGCTCATGAAATCACTTTAGAATATTTCATACTAAAATGTCTCATATAAGTGTACCTCTGGTAATGAGACACACTGCATCACCCAGAAACCTGGAAACATTTCTGTGAGTTGTTGCATAAAAATTT
>NW_004524610.1:3320471-3337540 GCF_000260255.1 Octodon degus | reverse complement strand
AGAGAGAGAGAGAGAGAGAGAGAGAGAGAGACAGACAGACAGACAGACAGACAGACAGACAGACACAGAGAGACAGACAGAGACAGAGATTCTTTAAAAAAATCAGATTCCCAGCAGTAATATATATTTTACTTAAGAAACCTGCCTTAGTAGAGAAGTTTACATTCATCCTAGTTCTGAATTTTGTGTGGTTTTTAATGTAACAAGACATAGATCTAATATTTCTCATTTCTTACTTAGACATCTTAAATATTAAAAATCAGCTTATAGTGAGCAGAATTTCCTGAACAACAAAGAAGCCCAGGAACGTCTCTCTAAATACAATTAGATGACTTATAGAAGTCATAAAAATCAAATGTTACAGGATGCTGAAAAATAAAGTTTATTAATTACATGAATGTTTATTGCACAGAACGGCTAAATCTAGTAAGGAACAGAGATTATTGGTGGCGTTTTATGATTCTCGTTCTCATCCTTTCTTTCCAGCTCTACGGTCATCTGCACAACTGCAGCCCAGTAACTATGCACCTGGGGAGGACAGCTCACTGGGTGTGGCGGGTGAGCAGCAGAGGCGCTCGCAGCTTGTCTGGGTGAGGCAGCCCCCCCAATTCGTCTCAGAGCCTCCTGGACCCCTGGAAATGCACTCTTACAACTTGGCTTTACTTGTCCTGACTTCTGGCTAGCTCACTGAGAAAAGTCATGTCCTTAGAGGTTTTTTTTTTCAGGAATAATCAAAGGCAGTTGTTCAATTCTGCACTTTAAAATGCGAGGTGAAGTCATGCCTTAGCATACAGGGCTCCTTCTAAAATAAGCATTTCATGTAATGTATTAAAGAAATTCTCTGCTTGATCATTAGCTGAGCACTAAACAAAACAGAGGCTTCAATGGCAGCTCAGAGGAAGGTGCAAGAGCCATAGAAATAGCCCCAGCACAGCCACCAAGGCTAACAGAAGCACTGTCAAGCAGAGAAACAATAACAAAGACCAGCTATGACAAATTTTGAGTAAGGAGAAAAGAAATGTCTGTGCACACTTACTACATTTTGATATTTAGGTATTGTCTTTGTAATAGAAAAATTATAATGCATTCAAATAAGTCAGAAATTATGACACATGCATGGTAGACAAGCATAGCATACAGAAACTGTCTTAGGAATGCAATATCAGAATTACTAAAGAGAAACTGAATCAGCTACTATAAACACAGTAAGCCATCTACAAGGAGTCGTGTTTACAATATGAGAGTGATACCTTGTCAAAGAGCAACTATCAATAAAGACCCAGAGCTTTAAAAAAATAAGAAACCCTGAGGTTAAACAATGCAATGTCTGTTTTGTTGGTAATTTCTTTGGACATGCAAAAACTTCTCAATATACAAAAAACGGGGATACAAAGGAAGGACCATTTTGTATCTGTATATACCAAATAATTAGGGTAAACAACTACTTTCTCTTAATTCAGTGGGAAGATTTACACTAATAGTATTTGGACAAGATATCATGTCTGCATCTTGTACTATGAATAACCACTAAGAAGACAACAATATGCAATGTATTAATTATTGAAACTGTCCTATTAATCGGTTTTGAAACTGTCTCATTCTTACTTGTTTCTCAATAAAGTTAATTTTAAAAAATGCAATGTCTAGAGTGAACATTTTTCCAGATGACCTCAACAGATATAAGAATCATTTGTCTTGAACATAATTTAATTAATAGTATTCCATCTAAGAGATAGAAAGAGCAAGATGTGAAGAAAACTAAACCTTGGGGCTGGGGAGATGGCTCAGTGGAATAAGCGCTTCCTGAGCAAGTGGAAGGGCCTGAGTTCAATCCCTGGTTCCACCAAAAAAAAAAAAAAAAAAAAGAAAGAAAGAAAGAAAGAAAGAAAGAAAGAAAGAAAGAAAGAAAGAAAGAGAAAAGAAAACTGAACCTTAGTGTCCCTTGTTGCCCCACAGAGCATATGAACACAAACATAATGACTGTCCCATGAGGAGGGAGAAGAAAAGTTATAAAGAATAAAAATAAGTAGGTAAAAGTAGTCCAGATCTGTTTCTATAATTAACGTACATATTCTGGAAGGTCGACACAAACCAGCTGGAGGGGCAGATCTCTGGGCAGCCTTGGCTGGATGCAATTCTCCCTTTCTTGCTTGCGTTTCCCCTGGACAACTGTTGAAAATGCTAGACATGAAGTGTCCTGAGATGGCAAGGAGCTGCCTCCTACCGCTGGCTGTGTCACTGCCCCAAGGGCCCAAGGGAGCCCAGGATCTCTTCTCATGGTGGCATTAGGATGTCCTTTGAGATGTTGCTCAGTAAGTCACATCAATCCTGAAGGAAGTTACCTAGTGAAGCTTAACTTTAGGGTTCCTCAGCTGTAGTGCATGGAAGGCATGCTGACTGAAGCTTCCACCTCCCTGGACAGCTTTCCTGCGTCTTGGGGAACCAGCTCACAGAGAGTCCTGGGCTTTGCTGTCTCTCTGAAAATAGCAAACATTCCTGGAGTAACTCAGAGGTGAGGGCTCACTGTCTCACCAGACTCAGATGGTGGCAGTGCTGCAGTTCAGCATGTGCTATGCAGCATTGTCTGAACCTCTGTTCCTGGTGGTTGGACAGAAGTTGTCTCTACTGTCTCGCTCACAGTGGGGTGTTTTCATGGGATTATTAGTGAATCTACTTTGCACAAGTAGGGCCAAGTCCAGAAAAGCCAATCTCAGGCTGACCAATTGTAAACTTGTTGAGAGATCAATAGAAAATCTTAAAAGCAGACAGAGAAAAATGAATCACAGCAGAAAGAAATCATCAGTAAGATAAGCAGTTAATCTTCTATCAGGAATTATGGTGGTCAGAACACATTGGAACCATGTACAATATTCACAATGTTGAAAGAAAGAAAACATTGCCAAAGAATTATTTCATATTTTTAAGATAGTCCTTTATAATGTAGGAAAATTAACATAAGTTAATAGAATTCTATGTGTAAGAAATAATTTATTATGAATAGTCTCACTTTGGGAGAGAAGGGAGGGTATTTTAGGATTGAAATGAAGGAATCCTGGACTGTAACTGTAGTCCATACAATTCAGCAAAAGCACTGACAGGTATGAGTACATAACATGAGAAAGTGCATCTTGCTGTAGTACTTTTCTTCTCTTATATGATGTAAAAGACATAAATAATGTTCAAATAATTTGTAGGTAATGATTATAAGCCAGTGTTGCCATGTTTGTACTGTGTAAAGATTTAACTTGTTTGAAAATCCTGGCAGAAAGAAGAAGAGAGGAATTGAAACCGTATTGGATTAAAAGTTTTGCATATTCCTAAAATTACATTTGTCATTAATTTAAACTAGAATATTTTAAGATGTTATTGTAATCCCTTGGCTAACCAATATGTAAATAACTTAAAATCTGGTAAAAGAAATAGTGAGAGTATTAAAATGATATATTAGAAAAATATACTGGGTCAAAAGTAATGAATGCATATTTTTAAAAGATATTATACACATATTATGAAATTATGTATATAAAATAAAGAACCTATTGCAGAAGTAAATCTTATCTTTTCAGTAATTAGAATAAATGTTAATCCAATGAAATGCAGCAATTAGAAGAGTGGACAAGAAAAAAGAAAGTGGCTAACTTTATGCTAAGTATAAGAGACAGTTCAGATTCAAAGACACTGATATCTTGAGAGTAGAAGACTGGAACCCGATCAAGTATGGAGACAAAAAGGAAAAAGGTGGAGCAGCCAGAGGAGAGACGGAGCCGACTTGGAGACAGCCCAGCTGGGGCAGAAAGGGCAGTGCCGCAGCTCCAAAAAGCCACACATGCACCTAACTGGAGTGTCACAACAAACAAGGCCAAAACTAACACTTACTTTAAAATTGCTGGACTTTACACAGAACACGGATATTTTTGAAGAACAACTTGACATCTACTAAAACAAAATATCTTTTAAGTTTATGTAATTTTAAATTCTATAAAAGTTAACATTAGATTGACCTTTTTATCATTTTTCAAATAAAGATACTAGTAAGAATAAGAATGCTAAGTAATTATATGGAGGTACTGAATGACAGGCTGTACACCTTGCAAAATTAGTATTATATTTCTATAAAAAGAATACATAATTAAGATTAGTTAATGCAAAAGTCAGTTATTTCAACAGATCAACCAACAATGGAAACCCAGGACTAGTTCACTAGAAATATCTGAAAAAAGCTCTAATTTAGGAAAAGGGGGGGACACAGTAAATCGAGTTAAAATTTGTGAGCACAACAAAACCCCTTGGGCATGGTTCTCTCACACCTCATCTCTGTTCTTCTCCCTCCCGCCTTGCACACCCACCGAAGAGGATTTCTAACAGGAGAGCAGCTAACCCTTACCATCCACTGTTGAGGAAAAGCTCTGTTCTCAATCCTCCACCCACAGCCTCACAGTTGCCTTAGACGTCATGATAACTCTGAGAAAGCAAACACTTCATCTGTGTTTCTTGCCTTGAGATTAACTAACCTGTCCATTTCCTGCAGCTAATAACACCACAACGCAAGCATCACTAATCTGGGCCCAGAGCTCAAGGGTTTATTTCACAGCGCCTTCTAAAGCACACTGATAAATCCTGCAATCTACATTTGGGACTGCTGACTCTCACAACTGATCACTGTAGTTCATGGTTTCACCTTGGAAGAAAAAGGGAAAGCTTACAATTATAATACATTGAAAATATATTAATAAATATATTAAGGTTATATTTTGTATAACTTCGTATTAATACATGGTCTCAATAATAATAATCAGAAGACATTAAATTTGCTGTCATATACATTGCTACCTTTCCCTACCCACAGAACTTTCTTAGCCAACCTGTCCTTCTGGGCTCATAAGCTTCTCAGTACTTCCTCTGGTCTTTGTTGTCACCGAGTGCTGTTACGTTGTTGATGTATCTTTGAACTCAGCCTATGATTGCTATTATATTTTTAAAGGAAGTTGAACAATGCAAGAACATTCCTCACAAATCTCCTACTTCTACCTGTGTGACTTTGTATTACATTGTTTATTAATGTAGGTAAGCTTACTTTTCTGGGCCTCTCAGGAATCTATGAATGTAAGGAAAATCAAGACTTAAATTTGACATAAGGCAATAGAGAAAAAAATCCAAACAGATGTAGCAGTGTAAGAAAATCAGTCAGACTAAAAAGCAGCCAAATAATATGAACAAATATAATTTTAAAAAATTGAATGAGTTAAACATATGACCATTTCATTAGAAAAATGTCTTGAACATAATTTTATCTTATGATATTGATTTATAAATCTGTTAACATTTAGTTGGCAGTAAAGTTTAAATAAGAATGATCCTCCTATTAAAATGATTTCCATTCTGAAATATCCAGTTGTTTATTTTTCCTTTTAAAATATTTTTATAAATTCAGAAATATGTGATCACCATCACAATATTGATAAGATATTAATGAATAGTATTTTATCTCTAATCTATACTCTGAAGAATAAATGATTATCCCTACTGTCATTGCTACCTACATTATCAATGTGAATTTTTCTTCATGCTGTTCACATTAGACTTCTGCTTTGGAAATAATTACTTTTTAGTTATGCACATTTCAAATTAGGATAAATTGAGAGTCTTAACATTAGGAATCTAAGTTTTGATCAACAATCACCACGTTGTCAGCATACTAAATTATGCACAGGAAGTGTCAATTTTTCTTTAAATTGCTCTCTAATGCGTAGCAGTGATGTAGTCTCTAATTGTTCTTAAATACAAATACCTCCTTTTATTCTACAGGACTGGGGACATGTCTCCGCCAGTAGTGCCACAGAGATTCATAAGGACCTCTGACAGTGCAGCTTGGCCTGGAATTCATTTCTGTTTTGAGTGCTGGAGTCCGGGAGCCTGAGGCTTTCTCTGACCCAAGTACCCCTTGCTTTCAGAACAATTTCTTAAGTAACAATTCTATGAGATTCGAAAGATCGACACTGGGTAGACAATGCAAGGGGAGAAAATGAAAAACACACATTAGAAGAGTGGAGAAAAAGTCACACCTTCAACATATCCATTATAAAAGAGACCATCTCAACAAATATTTTCAAGGTGTTTACAATAGCGTAAGAGAGACATGTGAAGGACACTGTTGTTAGTTATAATCTGAATTAACTAAGGCACAATTTGCTGTCCTCATAGTTTAGAGAATTCCAAACTCTAAACAGTTCTTTGACGTGTTGCACGATTATTGATTTGGTGTCCAACAATTTTTGTCTCATTTCGTCAGGGCTTTGTTCTGGTGTGGTGCAAACATATTCCCATTATCACTGAAGTTCTGTGAATGTTTTCAATGTACCATTGTGACTTTAGAAGTGTTTAAGCCGTGTGTGACCATGTTCCAGTAGAATAAATTCACAACCAAGTGTCACTCTCATACCTCAGTAAAAACTGAGTGACATCAAAGCAATAGAAATTGCCTATCCCTTCTTCCCCTTGCTACCCCTCACTAAAAAAAAAAAAACAGAAGGAAAAGAAAAAAAAGCAAAAGTAATGCTATCACATTTTATTCAGTATACAACAGATATTCAATTTGTACCTTTACACATGTGAAGAATCGAAGAATAATACTCAATGATATAATTTTGTCTGGGAATGAAAAGGAAGAATAACCATAAGTACAAGCGTTGGTGCAGCACGCAGCATTCTGGGTAACTAGTTTGCATTCCTCAAGTAGAATCTGATCACCTTATGCACATTTTTCACACTGTAGCAGTAGATGCAGAAAGACACAGAGCAAAGAATGAGAAATTGTTCTTTTTCAGTAATCCAAAACAATTGGTTACAGTAAGTAAACAAAATAAAATGAGAAACTCAATTTAAAATAAAACCTGAGCCTGTGATGCTTAAATAGGTGCCTGGCACCTGTGCTTAACCTTGATTTAAATTCTCTCTCGTGCTTAGAGGTTTTGAAAACATTTGCAGTCCCATTCCTCCTGAAGCACTTAGGCTTCCTTTGCATCCCATGGGAAGCCTGGGGAGGCAAAGGATACAGGAGACGAGTGCTGATTTCACAGCTGCCCCAGGTCACAGCGTGTTCACTGAAGAAGATGCTCTGAGGCAAGTGACGACTGGGATGGTGCAAGGACTTCAAAACATCTCGAGGGACTCACATTGCCCTCCTAGTCTTCTTACTCTACCAGACCCCTGTTTAGATAAGAGAAGGAAACAGAAGGAGGGTCTTACAAGGTTGCCCAGCAGCTTTCCATCTCCAGAGCTTTTCCTGTGGCTATGATTTTCCATTTGGCTTCATTTCTTTATAGCCTTCAGCACTTTATAATTTACTGGCACAGATCTCTCAGGGAGTTCTCTCGGCCTCTGTTTATCTACATGCATTCTTACTTCACCCTACCCAAGGACAGGTGGGCACCCTCATGCCAACAGCTGCCTGTAAGTAGAGCCTCTTCACCAGCTCGGAGCTGAGAACTTTGACCATGAGCTTGGCAGGACCTCTGCTACTTCTGGGTTCTGTGGCCTCTGCAACACCTGGGAGTGTCCCTTGGCACAAGACTTCTGTGATTGTGGGTCTTACACTCTGAGTTTTCCTTCTCTCAAATATTACAAGATTTTGCTGAATCTTATTCAGTGTCTCATACAATTTTATTGGTGCTTTTGGAAGGAGGGACAATCTAACAGTTATTCTACCATGTGAAGAATTAAAACTCAACTATTGGCTTTTTTGAAAAATTATTTAAGTACAAGTGAAATTAGCATGTGCACAGTTTTAGAGATACAATAATATTTGCTTATATTTTGTAAAACCCCAATCCCAACTCCATAGTTAAATGAATAGGAATAAGTATCAGAAAACATCTGTAATCTGTCTCTTTAGGAATAGTAATTTAATTATAATCCTAAATAGTCTTGTGCTTCCCTTGCTCTACTTAGAAACCCAGCTTTGGTTATTAGCTAAGGTCTTTGTGTCCCTGATATACGTACAGCATTTTCAGGGAACACCCAGTAAGCCCTAGCACTAAAAAGAGCAGGAGGCTCACGCTTTACCTGCCTTATAGCCACAAACATTGCAGAATTCTACCACGAATCTTTATTTCTGTATTATTAAGGGAGGATGGAAAGGATATCTACTTCCTCCTTTTCATCTACGAGACCTTTTCAACAGCTAATTCCAATGATCTAAGAATTGTGCATGACCACACATGTTTCCGTAGTTTACACGTATGTGAAATGAGACAACAAAGCAAGGAGCTACACCAAAATTTCTGTGAATTTATTACCTTAATTGACAAGGAACCAGAAAGCTTATGTGGAAGATTGTATTCAGAAAGCATCCTAAAATACAGCTGTAGACTTTGAGACATAGACATGTCAAATGAAAATATTCAGTATATGGGGAAGGAAAGAAAAGCATTCTTTTTTCTTTTTGAAAATGTCTATATTGAAAAATATTCATACTCTGGTTAATCAGGTTATTTCTGCTTGTGAAACAGTGTTTACACTGCCGTGAACAAATTACAAAAATGTGCATCAGAAAATATCACCTGATAGAGGTTACATGAGAGCAAGTTAGCAAAACCTACTGCATTTCTTCCTTTCAAATTTTCTAGCAGAAGGCTTCCTCCCAGTTGGGACGGTTTACACGAGCTGACCAGAAGGCTGGAAGACGGCCCAATGTGTCCACGTTGTTGTGCCTGAAAACAGGTAATTACACCAGTGAGGAACAGCACGGGGCATGAGGAGGGATTGCACTTTCCCTCGCTGGGAGCGGGCCAGAGGCAGCACCAGGACTGCTCCCCAGACTTTTATCTCAAGGCTGCTTTGGAAGAATAAACCACTGCGGATGTTTCTACACAGACTGAGATATAATTACACTTATTTCCCTTCCTTGAATTCAGCAAACGTCAGATAATGGGATTACAGTATATGGAAAGTACAACATGAAGGGGTTATTGCTGTCGCACTGGCTTTCACTCCGTGGTGAACCTGTGGAAGTGCCAGGCGTTGCAGCAAACTTTCCTCGTTCTGTCTCACTTTGCAGAGCACTGTCACACTCATTTGCTTGTAGTCTTTGACCATGAAAGATCGAAAACCTCTCATGCTGTGGTGCTCCTCCATTATCACTCCCAAGCAGGAAGACTTTGGGGTTTCACATCTTGTATTTCCAAAAGTTAGAGCTAAACATCTACCCTCATAGAAGCACACTTTTCAAGTGAATTAAAATGCACAGTTCCAGTGACTTCTCTTAGCTGTGTATGGTGAACCTAACTGAAAGGTGGAACCGAAACCCTCAGGTGCGTTGTACACTTTCTCTTCTAAGAACAGCTAAGTTCAGGGCTCATGTTCTTGTCCATGGTCGCCCAGGCTTGCCATCTTTGGCCAATGTCACACTAATGACTAGGACAGATGTTGTCTGTCCCTTTTGTCTTATTTTATTCTTTTACTTTTTCATTTTTATTGTTTTTCTTTTATCATACTCTTTGTATTGCCTTTTAAATTTGTTATGGCTCCATAATGGTGTAGGAGCCAAAATCAAAGAAATGAACATTTTAGGTAGGAGAAACAGAGCTGACCGCAGAATCACTAGCATCTACAGCTCAGAGCAAAGACTTCCTGACAAGCGTTAGTCCAGCTCATTGTTCTAGGTTGAGATTGAAGTTTAAATGCCTACTTGCTTGTGATTTTCTAGAGGAATAGAAAAGAAACAAAAGCAACAATTTTCTTGCAGTGGAATTTATTAGAGGAGCTGTTAGGACCAGAAGCAGGAGACTCTAGCAGCCCATTTCAGCCCTGCTTGGACAGACCTCCTGGAAAGTCGCTGAGCTCTGACTCATGTTGGTGCTGAGCAGGGAGAACCAGGCTCTTTGCATCTGGGCTGTCAGAGGACAGAGTCACTGCTTGGCCCAGGCGGCTGACAGCAGTGCAGCACCCTGGCAGCCGACCGAAGGCCTGGAGACCCGGAGTGCGGCTGGTGTGAGTCTGCGCACAAAGCTGCAGAAGCAGGAGCTGGTGGCCACGGCGATGGCTGTGGTAAGTGCACAACGTCCCCCCGAACGCTTGTTCAGAGGGCCACTTGTTATTTATTGGCTATCGCATTTACAATGTATATAGAACGGACAGCAGGGCCAGTGAGTAGAGGAACCTTCAGGGTAGTGGAGGAAGTACAAACTTTAATACCTTTCCTTTCAAACATAGTCTACTTTGAGAATATGTCACAGTCACTTTAGGTGATGCTCAAACGTGTAGACAGCAATTACCTCCTTGCATAATTTGTCCTCTCCCTACTTCTTCCCAGGAGTAGCAGGATAATCGGACCTCAGAATGGAAGCACGGTGACTCCTGGGCTCCTCAGACAATCCCTGAGTCCTCTGGCCGGGTCACAAAGTGGTTGCTTTGATGCCCTGTGAGTGTGACCGGCCCAGTTCCATTCTTGGGCACACTGCTGCTGCTTCTGTTGGCTGTGGGCAGAGTTGAGTTCTTTCGCAGGCGGATCAGGCTTGGGAAAGGATTCCTGCCCAGTTTTGGCGATTGGCCTCCCGCCTAGTCTATCCAGACCTCTGTGTATTGTGTGCCAGCAAAGCCTAGGACAAGCCCATTTCAGCCCTGCCGGGACAGACCTCCTGGAACGCCCGCTGAGCTCCGACTCACGCTGTGCTGAGCAGGAGGCGCCGGGGTGTGGCTCCCCTCCCTGCTGCCCCAACTGTCCTGCTCTTCACTGCCAGAAGACGCTGAGCTTCTTTTTTGGTAAGTCTCCACATGCAACCTCAGACACGGACACATAAAAGACAGTATCAGTAATGCTACGTGACTATCACAGAAATAAATGTTACACGTACGAGGGACTCTGAATTTGCAGCTGGCGCCAAGTTTTCACATTTTCTCCCACCCAGTGGGCAGAGGCTCGAGCTGGAAATAAAACAACAGTACGGAGCAGTTCTGTTTGCTCTCCACATCGCGCTCACCTAGAGCGCGCGTTTGCGCCTCCCCAGGCTTCCAGCTATCTACCTCACCTACGCCGCAGGGCGGCTGTGCTCTCGCGTGTGCAGGTCGGAGGGCTCCCGCGGCGTCTACACGCCGGCTGCGAGCGGTGAGCGTTAGCTCTGAGAGCACAGACGCGCGCAGCACGCTCGGCGCTTCTGCCAGCTTATCCCACTTCCAGGACGAGCAACGTGACACTGAGTTAGAAGGGCTACAGAATAAGAAGGTTCTGATAACACCACACAGCAAGTTATATCGAACAGCATGTAGAATAAACATTATCCCTCTGTTGGAGTAAACCAGCTATTTCTCTCACAGATAGGAGATAACCAAAAGATTCAGTTTGTGGACCTATGGCGCCGTGTGCAGGAGTTGTTTCATTGCTCCCCTCAGCGATCACAGCAGCCATTTAGAAGACAAATTTTCCAACACTTGAAATCATATTTTTAAAACAAATAAGGTGTCAGGTTTTCAAACATTTAACGACATATGCAGATTGACTTGTTTCACAGCTTAATTTACCTTAGAAAACAAGCCTGGAAATTATTTCATATAGCACAGTGTACTATCAACTTAGGGGTACCCTTTGGCAGACCACCATAAATTAACCGAATACAGAAGGAACACAAAGCATCTAAGGAGAATTTGGAAATGCCAACAGTCAGTTGCTCCTTAAATACTACTTGGCAATCATGATAATGATATGCCCCTCAATTCCCAGGGGCTTTCTTATTGCCTGCTGGTTTCCCCATCCAATAGAATATTGAAAAAAGCAGTTCTCCAAAGAAGTGGAAACTTTTCCACATATTATTGAAATTCAAGAAGTGTCTCACTATAGACTCTGCTCATGCGCCCGCACAACTCACTACAGTTAGTTGGCTCATAGGTACTAGCTTCGGAAGCCTCTTCCCTCTGTATTACAGCAAACGCTTTGCAGATGACTTGGATAAAAAAGAGAAGAGGGTTGACTTGTCTTTATTGTTGTGGTTTCATGTGCACTTATATATTTATTTATTTTTGTACCAGGAATCCAACCCAGGACCTGTGATTCCCAGGCAGGCGCTGTGCCACTGAGCCACATCCCCGGCCCCTGTTCTTCTTGGACAGTACATATTGCAGAACCAATCTCGCCTAGTGTGTGTGGTGCTGTTTCTCTGGGAGGAGCATCCTGACAGTGATCCAGGCCGTGCTGGTCGGCAGCCTCACTCTGTAGCTTTACAGTCCTTACCTCTGCACTGAGGTTTGCAGGACAGACCTCGCATCTCCTCCTCGATCCTCGGGCTGCTCAAAGACCTCAGGGGTGGCACAGTACAGCTATGTTAGTGGCAGCAAGGGAGTGTGGCAGCATATTCCTGCTCACCACCTGTACGTAATCTCCTCTTTGATTCTGTGCCCCTGTGCTTGGATATCTGAAGGGGAAAGAAAAGAAATTACCACCTTTACTTACCAACTTATAGTGGGGTGCATTCACTCTGGCTCTCCCACCTTTTCACCTGTCCCCGAACACACACACACACACACACACACACACGCACACACACACATACACATACACACACATGCACACACACACGCACACGCACAAGCGAGCACACACACGGAGCAAGTTCAGCAAGTCTAAAGGGCTGGCTTTGCGGAGCTGGTGTCTTTTTGGCTACACACAAGGTGTTCTGTGCAATTAGATGATTTTCACACACAGTCTCAGACACAGAGACAAGGAAAATGTTCTCCGCAGTCTCACAAGTAGAAGATACAGATACAAGTGTGTAGACTGAGCTATTTGAGAGGATAGTCCCAGACAAGAGGACACTACGTCCGTTGATGGCCTCAGTTCAGATCTTTGTGTTTACCTCTGAAAGAAAGCAGTGTTTGGGAAGAAACAACCACTTCTGAGTTTTATACTTTGGAAGGTCATACATCTCTAAACTCCTACCAGATTTCAAACTAGAATAAAAAGGATAGAGAGGGAAGAGTTGTTCTGATTCCCAAATCGTCGTCCATGTCTGTGCTGCTGGCCCCAGTAGGCGAGCTATAGCAGATCACTAGAAGGGATTCTCAGAAGGGCAACACAATTCCTTATTATTTCAGGAGTCCAGGGGAAAATTACAGTAGTCAATGACATTGAGTGTCTTTCCAGCTTTTTACTTTTTAAATACTCTTGTTTCATGAATAAGTGCCTGTTTCTTGTTTTTCTCCACTGTTAATTGGATTGCTTTTCGGTGTTTTCATTCTTGTTTTCTATTGAACCACAAACATTCTGTACATATTCCATATTTCAATGCTTTCTTAGACAAGTGATTTGCAATTGTTTTAATCTGTGTCTTAAAATAAGGTCTTTCATAGAGAACTTTGATTTTATTTTAAAAATATGGAAGCCAGTTTATCTTTCCTGTTATACACTGTATTTTGAAATAAAATTTAAAAACTCTTAGACTATCTTCAAAGGCCAAAGATTCTTAATATTTTTTAAAAGATTCGCTGTTACTTAAACTCAGGAAGTTCCCCTTAAACTCTACATTTTTAAGTTTGTGATTACTGGGTGTTGAATTCTATTAAATGCTTTTCTGCATCAAAGGTTGATATAATCACATCTTCCTGCAGTAGCTTATTAACCAGACTGATTTTCATATACTCCACTCACCTGCATCCTTGCAGTAATGAAGTCCATTTGACCGTCCTGCATTTTGTATTCTAGTATTGACATCTAACCGCTAGTGTAGAATGTTAATACTTGCACGTGTACTCATGACTGATGCTTGCCTAGATTTGCTGTTTATTTTGTCATGTTTTCTTTCCTTTTTTATTTCCTTTTTTTTTTTTTTTTTTACTATTTTGATTAGTTTTGATATTACGGTGTTAGGGCAATGCTACCTTTCCAAATGAGAAGTGTTTCCTTTTTTTCTGAATGAAATAGTTAGAATTGCTTCAACATTTTGTAGACTTTTTATTAAAACTACCCAGACCTAAAAATTTATTCAGTTTTCTGATTTTTTGAGCTAGAATGATATTACTTATGTTATTACAATGTCATATATATATACATTTGAATTTCCTTCTAACTGCATGTTTTCCTAGCATCTCTATCTTTTTAAAAATATGTTTTTGTCCTGCTGATTCTTCTAGTAGGTATATTATGAGTTTTATTTATCTTTATTTCTCTCTTTCTAATTGCTTAGTTTTATTTATCCCTTTTTTCTCTGGAGGTAACAAATTTGAAGATGGATATAGGACTTTCTTCTTCTTGCGTATGCAATTAGTGCTACAGTAGTTCTCCCACTACTCTGAGAATTCTTGCCTCCAAGTCGTGAGATCCTGCATCTGTAATGTAGCTGATCTCCACATAATTTTTACTTTTCTGTGATGGGAGCTCTAACTCACAAACCATTTAGAACATTTCCTTAAGGTGCACGACTTTGAAGATCCAGCAATTATCATTTGATTTCATTGTAAACAAAGGAAATATATTTGTTAAGATTTAGAGTCCAGGGTAGACATCTGACACATATTCTGTGAGGATAGATTAGAACGGTGTTGGGTGGGCAGCTCTGCTCATTACGCCTTCTTGCTTGATGCTATGTGGGGCTACTGCTCTCGTTGATTTTCGGGGTAGATGTCATACTGCGTTTGTTGCTGTTGGTACAGGTTTGCAATAAATGATGCTTCTGTTCACTGCAGAGCACAGATACATCCTGATGCATTTTCTATCCCCTTCCCTTCGCCTCCCTCCACTTCTTCATCCATTTCCCATTTGAGAAAGATGACCACTCTGATTTATCTTCTCTATTCTTTATTTTGCTTTTTACTTACAATTTGGATTTTCCCTGTAAGAGAACGCAAGCAATATTTAAGTTTATGCATCTGATAACTTTCACTAACATTAAGGCACATCCACTTATCTACAAATGACTCGAGCTTATCTTTCTTTGTGGCACTGTGGTGCTGCCCACCCACATTACCTTTATCTGTTCATCTATAGATAGTCAGAGAGGCCAGTGCCATTCGTTAGGTGCTATGGGTCATGCTGCTATAAACGTGTGTGCGAAGTTATCCTGGTCTAACATGATGCTTTCAATTGTTTGGGGAGGATTGAATCCTTTTCCTTGAAGAGAAATAGCTGGGTCAGGTGGGATTTCCAAGCTGAGTGTCTTGAGGCTTCTCCATTCTGACCTCCTCGCGCTTGTTCCGGTTCACAGCCCAGGCTGCCGGTGGAGATGGGCTCCTTCCCTCTGCTCCCACCAGCACCTTTAGCACTGGGTTTTGTGGTGATGGCCATCTTGCTGGGCAAGAGAGAATCTCAGTGTTGTTATGTTTTGCATTTGTTTAATGGCCTGCGATGTGGAGCATCTTTTCATGAGTTTATGGGAGGAGCACAAAGATTAGATTAAAATGCCCATCTTCTCTGTGGATTTATTTTTTGCTTCACAGGTTTTGCAGCTGGGTGGTTTGCCACATATGGATTGGGGTTTTGTCTGTGACATCATGTAACATCAGTCAATATTTTTTGTTTTGTTTTGTTCTGTTGTTTCTTTTTGCCCTGAAGTCTGTTTTGTCTGATGTTAACAGAGTGCCTATTTCTCTATGGTCTGTTTTTCTTTTCTTTTCTTTTTTTCTTTTTCTTTCTTTCTTTCTTTCTTTCTTTCTTTCTTTCTTTCTTTCTTTCTTCTTTCTTTCTTGTATTTTAAGGAAGGGTCTACAGGGTGTTCAGGGTCTCACTACTACATTGCACCCATAGTGATCTGCCTGTTTAGAGCTTTCCAAGTGCTGGTATTACAGGTGCGCATCACCATGCCCAGATTCAACTGCCATCTCAGTGTGCCCTGGGGGCAGGGCTGGTATGGCAGGCCCAGGGATCGAACCCCTGGACCCTGTGCCTGCTTACAGGCACTTTCAATTCACTGAGCTCTTTGGCTGGCTCGGGTCAGTATTTATGATACATCTTTTTCTCTTCTTTTACTTTTAATTATCTTTAATCACACATGAGGTGGGTTTCTTAAAGCTAGTCCACAGCTTTGCTGTAGTTTTTTCACTTACCATACCATCCTGCTTTTGTTGATATATTTAGTCCAATTTTCATTTAATGCAACTTTGATATTTTGAGGTGAGTTTCACTTTTTGTTTCATTTGCTTCTCTTGATATTTTAATGTTATTTTCTCCTTTTGTGTGCAAGAAACATGTATTTCAAATCTCTCCTGATTTCTCTATGTTATTTTTTTTTGAGTGTTCTTTTTTATTTTTTTTATTTTTCAAAGTTTTATTGATAAACAGATAGCAATGAGACAGTTTCAAATCAAATCGGAAGTACAGTTTCAACAAATAATACACTGCATATATTCTTCTCAGTGGTTAATTGCTGTACAAGATGTGGACTTGTGATCCTATTTACAAACACCATTAGAACAAATCATTCTATTCATTAAGAGAATGCAACTATATATCCTTCCCAACCTCTTTGAATATAAGGGTTTTTTTTTTTTTGCTCTGAATGCCCTCAGGGGTGGTTTGGCTGGCTGGAGTGTTGTGGGGATCGAACTACAGCAACCTGAGGCTGACAGCTTTGTGGAAGCAGCCACTTAAACAACTGAGCTAAGGCCAGGCCCCCTTCTCTATGTTATTTTTCATGGTACCTTTTTGTATAGGTTCCTATTGCCTTTTGTATTCTTATGTTATCATAGTCTGCTGTTGTCATTTTACCCTTTCAAGTGAAGCATGAAAACTTCATGTCTTGATATGTCCCTTTCCACTTTCCTTTTATCATTTGGTTACCTTGGATTTTCCTACACATGCATTTAGAATATCTTAAAATGTTGCAAATTTCGAGTCAACTCTCATGCATCATTTCAAAGTTTCAAGAGAAGGAAAATATTCTCCTGTTTTGCATACTTTAGATGACCATCTATTTTAATATTCCTTTCTAATATTTTAAAATTCCTTCATTTTCCCTGTTTATTTCAAAAATTCTCTGTATGCATTAATTCAGGATAACATATTCTCTTTTATCTCAGAATGCTTTATTTCTTCTTCTTCTTCTTCTTCTTCTTCTTCTTCTTCTTCTTCTTCTTCTTCTTCTTCTTCTTCT
>NW_004524610.1:3289225-3320280 GCF_000260255.1 Octodon degus | reverse complement strand
TCTTCTTCTTCTTCTTCTTCTTCTTCTTCTTCTTCTTCTTCTTCTTCTTCTTCTTCTTCTTCTTCTTCTTCTTCTTCTTCTTCTTCTCCTTCTCCTCCTCCTCCTCCTTCTCTTCTTCTCTTCTTCTTCTTCTTCTTCTTCTTCTTCTTCTTCTTCTTCTTCTTCTTCTTCTTCTTCTTCTTCTTCTTCTTCTTCTTCTTCCTCTTCTCTGTGCATCCTGTTGTACAGTAACATTTCTTTCCTGTCAGTGCTTAAGAAATATGCTAACACTTTTTATCTGGCTTCCACAATTTCTGATCACAACTTTGCTTTTGTTCAAAATTTGTTTCCTCATAGGGAAGCTATCTTCCTTACCAGTTTCCCATTTGCACTTTCTTTTCAGAGTTTTGACTCTGATGTATCTTGGGGTAGTGTTTCTCTTTAAAGTCCACTCATTTTTTCACTCTGTAGTTTCATATCCTTTGTTACTTAGTGCCGTCTTTCTCTTCCTCCCAGATACACTGTGATGTGAAGTTTTGGTGTCATTCCACAAGTCTGAGACAGCTTTCTCTATCGTTCAGACCAACTCATGTCTACCTACCTGTCTTGTCATTCATTCACTTCTCTGACTTCTCTATTCTACTATTAGACCCATAACTTGGCCATTTGATTTTGAATTTTATATCTTTTCCATTCTAAAATCTCCCTTTTATTCTTTTTCATGTGATCTATTTTCAATGTAACTTTGTATATTTTATTCATGTAGTACACATTTTTTAAAATTGTTTTTAAGACACTTTCATGATGTTTATTAATCATTTTGAATTTATTTTTTATTCTTGTTATCTTTCTTCCTCAAATTCCTAAAGTGCCCCTGGTTATAATTTTAACAGATTCCCAGAATAATTCTATCATTTCAGTACTACAAACTATTTGTAGGCCATATTCCTTCAGTTTGAGGTCTTCCCGGTATTGATGCTATAAATATCCTTTATTAAAACCTGCATAAGATCATAAGATCTTTTTTATGTATTTGGTACAGGGTCTCACTGTGCAGCTCAGACTTGCAGTGATCCTCCTGTTTTCAGCCTCCCTAGTGCTGGGATTACAAGCATGCACCATCAGGCCTAGTCTCCATGCCAGGCAGGGTGCACTTAGGGGCAGGGCCAGTGAAACTTGTGGTGCTAGGGATCGAACCCAGTCCCTGCACTTGCCTGAGCAGGTACTTAGTCTGCTGAGCTATCTTGCTGGTCCTAAGATCATAGATCTTGATCTTAAATTTTCTTCATGGACTGAATTTCTGACAACACTCCCACAGGGCAAAAATAAAATTCTTCCTATGTCCTCTAGGCAGAGTAGACTTTTTGAATCTCTACTTGACATCAAATGGTACCCACACTTGGATCATTGTTATTGATGGAGATCTAGGTTCCAGTCAAGATCCAAAATTAATAAACTTGGGAAGAGATGATGTGACCTCATAGCTGCTTCATGTGTGGCTTCCACTGTACCTTGGATTTGGAGGGAAGTGAGGCCTCATCACCCCACATGGTGTTGATGGTCATGGGGCTCATGTCCCCAGAAACCATCTCTGGGAGTGTGGAAGCACAAGAGTCTGAGTAACCCATGCATAAAATACAAAATGAGTCTGGTTCTTCACCTTGTATCCAATATCTCATATTCCACAAATACATTTTGAAAAAAAGTAGTTTTATGTTTCTGGAAGACACAAGTTCATTAAAAGTCAAATTTTGTATGTTTTCTTACTCCCATACATTTAAATTATCCCATACATTTAAAAATACACTTAGAAGTTTAATATTTTTTCTGTTTGTTTTTTTAAATTTTATTTATTTATTTATTTATTTATTTATTTATTTATTTTTGATGGTACCAGGGATTAAACTCTGGAGCTTGTGCTTGCCAGGAAAGCACTTATTCCATGGAGCTATCTCCCTGGTCTTCTTCTGTTTAAATATTGGACATCAGAACTATTAAAATTAATGTGTGTTACCCAAAGATAACTTCAGTTTTCCAAAATGACAATCACTCTGCTAAGCATATTGAATGGGCCACTACCAATGGCAGCAACATTTTTTCTCTTTGACAACTCTGAATTATAGGTCTAGCTTAGAGATTGTCCACTGTGCCCATTCCTAGCTCCCTCTGAAGTAAAGGTTCTGTGATGTTGTGTGATTTAACTGCACAACAGTTTTTGAATATCTTTGCTACCCTCTATGGACTTTGTGACTCCACTGTCTTCTCTCATGAGATTCCAAAAGATCTCTTTACCTATTTTACCAAGGCTTCTAAAGTCTTTTTCCCAATTTAATTGTCAAAATCCCCATGGGGTAAGTCACTGTTATGGTTTGTGTCTAGTTGTGCCCCACAAATCCTCATGCAGCCATGAGGAGGACTTGTAGACTTTGTGATTAATTCATGATCCAGTGCTGGGATTATGGGTGGGAGTGCTGCACCCACCCTGGGGCAGACAGCCTGAATGAAACATGAGAGAGACAGACGTGCTCTCTTGGCCATTGTTGCCACTACACTTGCCATTTTGCTCTGTTTTGCTGTTTTCTGTCACCATGAACTGCTGCCCTCTGCTGTGTGCCACTCTGCCTTGGATCCAGCTGAGTATGGACTGAAACCTCCACTAACCATGAGCTAAATAAATGTCTCCTTCCTTCAGTTTGGATGTTGGATATTTTGTCCCAACAACTAGAGAAAAGTAACAAAGACAGGCACATACCAAATGCTTGCTGCACATTGGCCTGCAGCGTCATCACATGCCAAGAGCACATGAGAAGAACAGGGCTGCTACTTCTTAGCAGCATGGTCTTTCTTAACCACCGTTTGGCATATGGTCAATTGGGATCCACACAGAGAGAGCAGATGAGTTTCTTTAGGCTATGACTGCCTTCTGTGGAGCTGTCAGGCATGGAGAACATGCCGTACACACTGTGCTTAGGTACGTGCTGCAATAGGCCACTACGCAAGTGGCTGGTGATGTGATCCTCTGTGCACATGTTTCAGTCTTGATTTTAGGGCCGTGAATCATTTATTTTATACATTCAACTGTGCATTTCTGTATTTGCAGAAGTAGCACATACAGTCAAAAATATCAAATGGCTATTTTAAAGAACTATAGAAATACTGGCCCCTAACTTGTAATGTGCAGCAATTTTACTTTTTAGGCATGGAGGTAAGAAGCCCAGAGGAAGTGCTGTCCAAGGCCCCACCTTCAGGACTCCATAGTCAATAGCATCTAGGCCACAGTCACCTTTTGAGGTCTTTGCCATAATTTTTAGGCAAAGGAAGAGCACTGCAACTTTTGCTATCACTTTAAGGCAACTGCAGCAAAGGTCTGTTGGAAAAAAAATCTTCTATGCTGCATTCAAAGTCCTTCTCTTTGTCCCATTTAAGCCATGAATGATCATAAATTTCTCATAAAATATTTGCTCTTCTGCCAAGTAAAAATTGGAAAACTGAGAACAGTACAAATTATTTTAGAAGTAAAAAATGGAGGATGAGCAGTGGATCAAATGAGCAAGTCAAAATCATAAAACACCTGCCAAAAATTCCGATGGGAGAGGAATGCTAATTGGAAGAGCTGTGGCCTCCAGGTCCCGGCCCTCGGAATCAGAGCACAAATAATTGAGCTTGATGTGCGATGATTCGGGCGAGTGCACCTCCCAATCGTGATCCAAGTATCTAACAAGTGTCTAAATGAGTGTTGGAGACAAATAATTCCTAAAGCTGAACTTGGAGGAAGTAGAAAATATTCCTTTACACGTTCTGAGTAAGGTACTTAGAGAAACTCAGGGAGGCAATGCTCATATAAAAATAAATACTCTGAGATGAATAAGAAAACCTCATAGGGAAAAAAGCATGCTAACAATTCCTTTGTGATGAAATGAAACATAAACTCATTAATAAAGAAGATAAACAGGTGAATACCCCACAGAAATTGACCTAATTGTTCTTTTCAAATAATGGTAATTGGCATCAAGCATCAAAGCAACATTTGAATAAATAAAGCATACCAAATTTTGACAAATACTTTATTTTTTCTAATAATTTTATTGAGAAACAAATAGCAATGAGACAGTTTCAAAACCGATTACTAGCACAGTTTCAATAATTAATACATTGCATATTGTTGCCTTAGTGGTTATTCATTGCACAAGATACAGACATGATATCTTGCCCATAAACATTATTAGAACAAATCTCTCTATCCATTAAATTAAGAGATGCAACTGTATATCTATAACTATATTGAATATACAGATACAAAATTGTCATCCATTTATATCCCCCTTTTTTGTTTAGTTTTGTCAGAGAAGGGTATTCCACTGTAACTTAATTATTATAGGTGCATGAGTTCAGCGAAATAGTCCAGTACCCATAATTGTAGTGGGTTTCCCATAAGACTGGCAATGTCCAAAGTTGTTGACTTGAGCCTGTTACAACTCAGCATATTAATATGGCTTTACCTTTTATACTTCGTTTTTATACTTTTCTACTGGATGGTTAAGACCAAGATAAAGCAAGACCTACACAACAAGAAATGTAACTTTTGTATCTGACAAGTTCAGTCAAATCCATTCAGGATTTACCTTGAAACCCTGTACTGCAGTTTGTAGATCCTTTGTCAGTGTCACCCATGTGGATGAGTCACAGCCATTGCTTGACCAATTTGCTCTCTGTGAAAGCCTGAGAGAATGTTTTCTTTCCATGTGACTTTCCTTAGGCACACTCTACATCATTGATCACTTTCCTCTGTGGTCCCATAATCTCCTTGATAAGAAAATTTGGGACACAACTGAGTTACAGGATGTTACATGTTCTCCTATGTCTTAAGTCTTCGCTGACCTTGAAAGGCTAGGGTCAAAATGTTGGCTGTCCTTGCAGCCCTTCTTTTTCTCTAATTTTTGGTCTGCACACTTAGGTTTCTAACCCTTCAGAAGAGAAGCTTATTATTACCCTACAACATAGGCAGTTGAGCTTAACCTCACTGTCTGTCTGAATATCAAACACCTTAGACATAACATGGAACAGGTATTTTCCATCAAGTATTGACATGTTAAACTTTAAGTCCCTACAAAATATGAAGAAAAAAATTAACAAAGTAAAAAATATTTTAAAAAACAGGAATAAGTAGTTACATATTTTTACATAGAGATTTAGAATTTTAACCATATACAGCATTGTAGCAGGCAGCCCTGCAACTTTTTTTTTCTTGTCTCTTGTTTTCATTTATTACTCTTTTTTTCATACAAACATTTACTTGAGAGGCAGTATGGCACTAGCTGGTATGTCATGACAAACAGTACATATTTAAAATACCAGAATAACAGGCATTCCAAGCATGACCCTACCATTACACACTGCTATCGTCAGTACAGTTGCTTAGTTCACAGGTATCAGTACATATAGTCAGGGTGAGAATCCTACCAATTAACTGCTAGTTTCCAAAAACATGCTGAAGATTCTCAGGATCATTGCCTTACACATCTTGTGCATATAAATGTATTACTTTGTCCCTGTCATGTTTCCTAGCTTTTCTCCTTGCCCTCTCTTCATTGTCGAATCCTCATTTTCTCACTTTCCTTTTAATTGTGTTATATTTTTCTATTTGTATTTCTTCTTTTGAGTTCTTATACTAGGGAGACTATATGTATTTACACATGTGTGTCTGGTTTATTTCACTTACAAGTATATCTGCAAGTGGCATCCACTTAAATATAAATGCTTCAAGGTTATCATTTTTTATAACTGAGTAATATTCCATTCTAAAAAATACCGCATCTTTTTCATCCATTCCTCAGGTGACAGACATCTTGGTTGTTTCCAAGATTTGGCTATCACAAATTGTGCTGCTATAAACATAGGCACACATATACCACTATGATATGATGTTTTCAGCTCCTCTGGGAAAATTCCCAATAGAGGGATAGCTGGTTTGAATGGGCTTTCCAGTACTAGTTTTTTTTTAAGAAGTTTCCACACTGATTTCCATAATGGTTGCACCAGTCTACATTCCCACCAGCAGTGGAGAAGGATTCCTTTTTCCCACAGCCTCTCCAACATTTGTTGTTGATTGATTTCTTTATGATAGCCATTCTTTCTGGGGTAAGATGGTATCTCAGTGTTGTTTTAAGTTGCATTTCATGGATGGCTAGTGATGTGGAGCATTTTTCATATATTTATTTGCTTTTTTAATTTCATCCACTGAGAAGTGTGTGTTTATCTCAGATGCCCATTTCTGGATTGAGTCTTGACAAATACTTTAGTAAAATCATTCAATAGATTTTATTTATTTATTTATTTATTTATTTATCTATTTATTTATTTATTGGTGGAACCGGGGAATGATCTCAGAGCCTTGCGCTGGCCTGGGAAGTGCTTATTCTACTGAGCCACCCCCCGGCCCCCATTTAAGAGATTTTAGAAATGTTAAATGGCTTTGTGTCAGCTGGCCATAGGGCTCAGGGGCAGAGCTCTCACTTTGCATGTACAAGGTCCTCCTAGCTTCCATGTCCCGCAGCACAAAAATATAATAACTTCATCTTGTTTTTTAACACTCCCAATTAGAAGTTCTGGAACTCGAGAAGCACTTTCCAAAGCGCTCTGTGTATCCTGCCACCGTGAAGGAACACTATGCCTTCAAGTCTCCATGTTACTTCATGTTTATGACAGTGTTTGTAATGTGTGGGCCACGTTTGAACTACTATCCTCACTAGGTTGTGAAATTCAGGACTCTTAGTTACACGTTATCGTGGCTTGTGGTGTGTAGTGTGCTCATGAGGTATTTTTTATTAGGAATCTGGAGACACATGTCTAACACAGTGTCACTATTGCTGACTTGAAATGAGTCCTGTCACAATTTTCTGTAAAAAGTAAGACATCTCACCCGTATTTTTGCAGAAATTACATTTGAAGTGAGACTTCTATCTCTAGAAGACAATAAAGCAAGTCTTCTGAGTGTGGCCAGCGCGTGGCTCCAGGTCTTGCTAGGGAGTCCTCAGAGGCGTTGCAGAGATGATTCCGCAGGTTACACATGACACGCATTTGTTTTCTAATGAGGACAGCTTTCTCATTAATGCTGGCCCCCAAGTTTTAAGCACCAGATTGCCAGAAGGCGTGCTGGGCAGTGGGGGGGGGCAGCTCAGTGTTTACCTTTGCACATGCCAATTCTTGTCTCCCAAGTACAAACAACAAAAGCAGAATCTATTAAGGTTTTAATTAATTCCTATTGCTAATGAACCAAACTGTGAAAACACTTCCTGCTAAGAGTTTTTTGTTTGATTGTCGATTTTCACAGCAAGATGGAATAAGGAGGCTGTAAAGCAGTGTTCTGGCATCTAAACATCAGCATTTAAAAAATTTCTTCAGGCAAAAGGAGAGAGATATGGTGAGCTCAGGGGAAAGTCAGATAGAAAAATATATCATTGATTTGCTTTATCACTCTACATTTGTATCTTTCATATCAATATGTTGATTTTTATTTTTTCAACAAAATGTCAGTGTTTGCAAAGTATAGTTGCAAAATATGACATTCTTCTCAATTTTAATGATATACTATTGGATGTTTACTTTCATTTCTTCCTTTATAGAAAAAAGGAGATCTTTTTTCCTTTTCCCTTCCTGCCCTTCTCCTCCCCAACTCTAGTTCTTTCCTTTTGAACAGTGTTGTCACCTTTCACAAAGTCTGTTGCACATTTTGATCCTCATTTACTCTTTCAGTTTCTCACACCAGGAGGACAATGTAATGTTTACATGTGTGATTCCTACTTGGATATAGGAATCACCTAAGAATATGGTCTCAAGATACATCCATTTACCTAGAAAATCCTCAAAAGAAAACAGCATAAAACAGAAACAAAGCTTTGTACATAGGGGAAGGAATGGGATTAAGAGGGGGAGGTTGGGAAAGAAAATGGAATCAAACTATTAGGTACAGATATGAATTCCCTATGATGAATATGATAATTATGTATATGTAAAACACGCCAATAAACTTAATTTAAGAAAAAGAAGGCTGGGGCTGGTGAGATGGCTCAGTGGTCTAAAGCACCTACTTAGAACAAGCTTAGCAAATCAGAGGGACCACGGTTCAATCCCCCAGCACCACATGCCAGCCAGCCCCGCCCCCTGGTGGGCTGAGCTGGCCACACACACACACACACACACACACACAAATAAATAAATAAAATTTAAAAAAAAAAAGAAAAAGAAGGCTGGGGAGATAGCTCAGCAGCATAAGTACCTGTCTGGCAAGCACAGGGTCCTGAGTTCGATCCCCAGTACTGAAGAAAAAAAAAAAAAAAGAAGGAAAAAGAAGAAAAAGAAATAAACTCTGCACCCTGTTAGAAACTTTTTTTAAAAGCGAGTGTAAAACTAAAGTTTCAACCTATTACGACCAGGCCCTGTCACGCCATCCCATCCCAGTCAAGCTCTCAAGGGTGGGGCTGCACCTGACAGGCTCAGAGACAGTTATATTTTCTGTTTTGTTTCTCAGTGTCATTTTGTAGCTGATCGTTAAGGCTATAGCCTTTCCCTTACTCTTATTTTTCCTTCTTTACTTTTTGGATTATCTATTTTTAATCAATAATTCACTGAATTATTAACACCTAATATACAATTAGGTGTGCAATTCCTCTCCTAATTTGTACTCTGCAAAATTTTTATCCATTATCTTTGCCTGTTTTAGCATTCAGGAAAAAATATTTTTATTAATAAACAAAATGGTAAAGAAGAAAAGTTAAAAACTTGATTTTATGATGTGAGCAGAATTTGAAGATGCTGCACTTCAGGAAACAGCCTTATGCACGTGGTCTGTGTGCAAGCGCCGTGCAGCAGAAGACGCCTCGCCAGCCAGCATGCCGCGGTCCGTCAGCCCACGTAATAGTCCCCGTTACAGCTCCTGTGACTCTTATTTGTTTCTGTTTCTAATCGGTTCGTCACCGGGGTGCCTACTGGAGGACCCAATCTCCACCTCCAAGCCATTCTGCCTCTGTACTTCCGGCTTGCTTATCCCATATAATATAATCCCCAGATCACCAGGGATCAGGGCCTGATATTTTGGGAATGATCACGATCCATGTCTATTGAAGAAAATATATCTGCCTCCAAATCCTGGGTGTAGTTTTGGGGTTTCTGTCTTCCATTGCAAAAATCTCATTGAAAATGTATGCAAAATAGATGTAAATTAAAATATAATAATCTCAACTTCATTGTTACCATTACAAAGCAATTATTCCATCATCACTGTGTTCTTCAAAGATTTATATTTTTGTTTCTTTGTAATACTTGAATAATTCTCAGTTTCCTCTTGATTTGTTTTTATTAAACTAATCCATAATACTTTATATAACACCTTATTGTACACACCAATAATTGTATGAAGACGAATCAGAAAGTAGATGTCTAATAGTTATTTGACTAAAGGAAATCTGTTATAAAATGTAAAGAATCAAAAAGCGTAACAATATTCTATTATTCATCTAATGAAAATAAGTATTTTTGTTTGAAGTTAATATCTAACTGCTTGAGTAAAAATGAAACTATCAAAACCTAATTTTGCTTCTTAACATTACATGTATCTCAAGACTTGCACTCTGATCATAACTACAAAACAAGCCAAACCATAGTGCCATATATTTTCTCTCATGAGAGTTGGAGATTCCAATAAATTAAATTCATTGCAGAGAGAGAAAGCCAGGACGCTCTCAGGAAAGAAGATGTTCAAATTGACTTTCAACACTGCTAAAAAGCCATGTTGAAGACTGATATGCAATACATACTGGTTAAAAAGTCAAATCTTGAATAAAATTTAAAATCCCTGGTTGGGCGAGTGAAACAGAGAAAACCTACCCTTATCTTCAGGGGCAAAATATGTTTGCATTCACTGTCTTTCTTTTCCCCAAATTATCTTCAAATGCAAAAGAACAGCATACAAAAAAGATGAGAATGGCCAGGCACGGCGGCTCCCACCTTACAATCCCAGCACTTAGGAGCTGAGACAGGAGGATGACTGCAAGGTTGAGGACAGCCTGGGCTATGTAGCAAGTTTAAGGCCAACATGAGCCACACAGCAAGACTGTTTCCAAAAATTTTTCTTAGAAATCTGAAAAGGGGGTGAACTGGGAGTATAATCTACTGGTGTCCATCGCCCAGTGGAGAATGGACCGCAGGCCAGAGGCCTGAAAGATATTCATCCCACAGATTTCATACCTTTCCAGAGCACCAGCTAATGGTTGATGTGTTTGGATTTCTGGCTTCTGAAGTTGGGGTACCCAAGACAAGAAGTGGAAGAAATCACTGAAGGTCTCTGAGAGTTCTCCAGAGATCGTTCAAAGCCTGGAAATGAGATGTCAGCATCTCTGCTGTCTACACTGTTAAATTCAACCCAAAGTGCATAAAATCCCCACATTACTCACTCAAAGTGCAAGCCAGGCAGAAGCAGCGTCTTCTGATCCAGAGCTCTAGCTGATGCACCAGAGGGCCGAAATATCAGGAGCCTTGCTGGTGCTCAGATGTTGGATTGAACTAAAAGGAAAGCAGGTTGCACAGGAAACTCCGAACCACTGTGAAAATATTTCTGCTTCAGCTTCAGGACACCTGAAGTCAAGTGTACTCCTGACTCCTAAGCTAGGAGAGCACAAGGCAGCCCCCGTCAACAGCATTTCCTCGATTTACAGTGGCGCCTAACCAGCAGCACTGCCTTGTAGAGGTGGGATGCAATGCTTCATGATCAAGAGAGGAAAGTTCAACGAAAGCTGACTAAAGGCCAGAGAACACATAGGCATTATTAAAAGGAGCACTAAAATAACTATAATAAATACGTCAAAGAATTAGTAGAAAGAATGGAAAACGGGCATATGCAATGAATACCAGTACCATGATAAAGACTGTAAATTTTGTGCCAATTTAAAATGCTAAAGATACAACAGTGAAAAATAATACAGTTTAAGATCCTAAAATGTGCTGCATACAGCAAAGACACAGAAGCATGAAGTAAAAAACATCATCAAAATGAGTGGGAAACTGGAATGGGCCGTGTGAACAGCGCAATCATGGATAAGCCTGATGATTCCAGCCTTGGAATCCGATGACGTGGTCCATCTAGAGGCTTCTGCTGTGTCCCTGGGAGGCATATTTAACTTTATTAGCCATACTCTAACTTGCACTCTAAAGAGAATAGGTCATGTTCAAAGTAGCCAAATGATAAACCAACATGTGCCTCAGAGAATGCTCACCTCTGATCTCTGACTGGAGGGCTGCATGCTGGTCCTCCCTTATCCCAGACGTTACTTCCACGCTTTCTATTGCCAAAGGTCAACCTCAGTTTGAACACTTGGCATGGAAAATTCCAGAAATAACTGGCTGACAAGGGTTAACTCTCGGGCCTTCCAAGTAGTGGCCCGTGCCCTCCCACTGTCCTGTGCAGAAGTGAGGCGCCGCTGCAGCCAGCACCTGCCGTGCTGTGCACAGTACTCATTGGTTACCAGGGCCACTGTGTCTGCGAAACACTGATGTGCTTTTCTGTGGCCTGTGGCCTCACACCTGCAAGGCATCTAGGGACAGAGACAAAATGCAGAGAGTACTGCATTCTGCAGGAACAAATTGCCCAGAGACAGGGGGATTTGAAACCACTGTTTGTTTTCCTGGGTACAACGTCTCTAAGTTGTAGCATATATTTCTGATTATGAGATTATCATTGTATCTTTGTTTTATTTCTAGGTGATGTCTAACCATGTGTTTAAAAATAAGTCATGTGTGCTGAACTATATCCATCTCATGTGTTGTCAATTACTAATTTCAATTACATTTATTGAACATTTACTTTGGTCCATATATACTAGGATAAGAGAGAGATAATAATCATGAACAAGCCATAAATATGTTATTTCAAAATTTTCAAAAATTGCTGATAGTAATCAGGCATCCATGGTGAAGAAAAATATAGAGCTGGTTATAAACTCAACAGATCCTTTTATTCATGTTAAAATGTTATTTGTAATAGAAGTGGCAAACAGGAGTTGATTTTATCTGATTTTCCATCATCCAGCCTTACTGTGCTGGCATTTAGAGGTCTGTCAGAGAGGGGTATCAGCCCAATAAGAAAAGGACGCAGAAAAAGAACCAGGACGGTGATTGAAATCGGATCCTACCAAGTAGCTTCTGGAAGCGCATTTGACAACCTTTTGTACCACAATAGCAGAAAGATGAAAACTTAATATTATTCATTTCACTGAGAAGTAAATAACACTATAAGAACTGAAAAGATTTAATATCTGTTCAAAATGAGAATAATTTCATTCTCACAAAATGACTCACATGATTTTTTTATGAAGCTGACATTCACGTATTTTTTTTTATATTACTTTATCCAACAAAGTTTTGCTTAATAGAATGTTCTTGCTTTTGACTTTCCGATGACTCTGTCTAGGGGTCAGAGAAGTTCTCTCAGTGTAGCAGTTATACATATTCAAAATTCTCATGCATATTCAAGTGCTCCAGATCTTTTTGCTTACACTAAAGAATTTTCAAAATGATAATGATTGATCTTTTTCCTGTAACCCACTTTGAATGTCACTTAGTGTAGGTTATATTTACATAAATAACTCTATCAACTATGTAATAAATTACGAAGCCCATTAATCATAGGTCAAGTTATGGTACACTTATGACTAAAAAGGGACAACTTAAAATCCCTTTAATAATGGTGGAAATTAGTTACTGTATTAGCAGATAAAGACACTTCATGAGCTTTAATTCTGTGTCATGACATGTGATTGATTTTTAAGAAAATGTTTTATTCTTGTAAAAATATCTGTTACTCCTATTATATTGTATTTTTTAACCTCAGGTTGTAGAAATATGATTTAAAAGGTGGCACTTTATGTTTGCTAATGGCCCATTCCAGCAGTAGATTTCAATGCTGCATAGTTATCTATAAGTATTGCGTAAGCTTCCTTATGCAAGTCTCTCTTTCTGACACAATATCTAAGTCCTAGCTTTATCTTATGTTTTTTGTTAAGAAGATACTATAGACTAGTGCTGAGAAACTTAGGGTACATATATTATTTTTTAAATGAAAGATGCTTTGAGTTTGTTATCCTGAATTTAAGCCTCAGCATTCAGTTTTAAGTGCAGTGTTGTGATAACAGGTGAATTTTTGGTTGCAGTTCGGCCGCTTGGTCCCTAAGAGGTTCTCCATCACTGCTCTCTACTAAACGAGGTCCCCCTCAAGTTCATGCATTAGAGCTGGAATCCCCAGTGCAGCCGCAGTTGGAGGGCAGATCTTCAGGAAATAAAGTTGAGCTAAATGAAGGTTTTGCAGGAGCGCTCACCTGACAGAGCTGAGGTCCCTGAAGAGGAAGTCACTACACCGTCCTTCTCCATGTGCGCGGAGACGAGATCACGCGTGGACAAATGAGACAAAAGCAGCTACCTGCAAGAGCAGCTTTCCCGGTAATTAGGCCCAGTACCTGCATTCACAGATAAAGACATTTATCTGCCAGCACCTTGGTCTGACACTAGCAAGTGTCAGAGCTGTGAACATCTTTCTGCTGCTGGAGTCACCCCATCTGTGACATTTTCCAACAGCCCTGGAAGAATGCACTACAACACAAGGAGGAGTGACAGCTAGCCACAAGGGGTCAGGGATATCAGAGCTGAAGACTTCAGATAACGTTTCAAGGTTTTCTCACCGTTTCCTCCCATCTTTTAAACAAAACTTTAAACTCTAAAATGTTTATCTAAGAAGCGCCATTTCCGACCTGCGAGCTAGCTCAGCAGTCTAAAGTGCCTGCTTAGGCAAACTTAGTAATTAACACAATGCATAGGCAAACACGCAGGGACTGCTGTTTGATCCCCGGCACCGCATGCTGTGCCTGTCCTCCGGGAGGGCTGAGCCGGCCACAGAAAAATTTTGGATATCCATGTGACATCACTATCAACGATGGTTGGTTCTGCACAGACTTTAGTAATTTCAAGTAAAAGAGAATTTATTTTAGGTAGAGTTGCGGTTTATAGCTAGCTGTCCCCTTTTGTAGAGGTGATTGGGTCAGGGTGCAGAATAACAGCTGAATGTGATGTTGGGCACGAAGCCTGCTGGGAGGAAATGGAGCCTGCTGGGAGGAAGCGGAGCCTGCTGGGAGGAAGCAGAGCCTGCTGGGAGGAAGCGGGTCCCTGGTCTGTCTCCTTGCCCCCCACCCCTGCCTAAGTTCACTTTTTGCCTGTCCTGCCACAGGCTGTTCTCCTCTGCCATGCTGTCCTATCTTAGAGCCAGGTGCGAACTGGAGCTTC
Source organism: Octodon degus (assembly GCF_000260255.1). Classification (NCBI taxonomy): domain Eukaryota; kingdom Metazoa; phylum Chordata; class Mammalia; order Rodentia; family Octodontidae; genus Octodon; species Octodon degus. The sequence continues at coordinate 3,305,979 of NW_004524610.1, read as the reverse complement.
TACTAAATAGAAGCCAAGATGGACACTTTTTCCTTAAAGTTGTAGGGTCAGGAATTGTGTCTTAGAAATGAGAGAAGCAGCAAGACTGGTAGAAAGACTTGGACTTATTATGAAAAGATAAAATCGACTCTTTGTCTTTGAAAATAAACCCAAATGAGAATTTCCAAATAGAGTAAATGATAACCTTTTAGTTAATTGATAAAATGTCATGGCTTGAAGGCAAGCAAATATTGATAAACTGAGCACCACATAGAAGCCACAGAAGGGAAAACACAGAGTACTTTCACTAAGGGCCGAGTCATCAGGTCTAGGGTCAGCAAAGGGTCCCTGCGCTGCTGAGCAGACTGGCCCTGGTGCATCTTCCTGTCACCTGGGGCCATCGTTATGCTAAGGAAGCAGAAAGCCAAGTGATGTCACATCCCCAGTGCAGTCCCCTAGCAGGCCACTCAGGTATTGGAGTGTGTTTAGGTGTCAAACATCACGTGGGGATCCCGGCTCAGAAATGCATTTTAATTGCAGACACCCAATTTCCACACATTTGTTTAATATTCTTTTGATGATAATAAGCTTCTGATTTGATATTAGGAGTATAAACTTCAAAACACAGGTAAGATTCATTCCTAACCCCAAGTGATTCATATGCATGGAAATAAGCAACAGCTGAATTTCGTTATGAAAGCAGCAGTCAACATGACTTTGAAGGCAAGAAGTAACAGATAAGAAAGAAAGGGAAGAGAAGAAGGCCTTTGGGTTGGAAGAGAGGTGAGCGCGGCCAGTCAGAGCGACTGGGATGGTGTTCAGAGATAAGGACAGAGCTGTCTGCTGGTCCACAGATACTGCTGGGTCATTAGTCATTTATGAGTGGACAGTGACTCAAGCAGCCCGTTCCATGCCCCGAACAGATCCTGTGCATCACTGTGCATCAACATGTGCACATTCATGGAAAACCACCGAGTGGATTGCAGAAAGATACACTGTGGCAAGATTTGTGTTTTGCATTACTCACCTAGCAGTCACGATAGTAAGAAGGGATTCGATAGTATTCTTTTGAAGAAAGATGATGAAGCTATTGCAGAAAGCTGTTCCAAAGGAGCACTACTCTACCATAAGATAAATTTAAGTCACTTGTAGGAAAATGGATGTGCTCTGAGATCATAATTTAAGTGAGATAAACCAGACCAGCAAACTTAAATATTAAATGATTTTTCTTGTGTATGAAACCAAAACTATAAATAAATTAAATAGTAATTTATTAAAAAATAAAAAGATACATGATAGGAAACAGGGAGATAGATCTCTTGCAAAAGGAAGAAAAATGAGAGACGGAGGGGTATAAAAAATTAAGCTGTCTTTTGTGCTGACACCAAATTCCCACAATGCATGTCGTCCTTATGCACACATACGAATCTTACAATTGGAAAAGGAAAATTTTTAGCTAATAGCAGTGAATCAGAAATCAAGGTCAGATCAAAAATACTTAGATGCCACACAAACAGGAGCTGAGAGTAGCAGGAAGTAGGTGAAGCATGTGAGAAAAAAAGGTCCAGGCTGGCGGGCCCGTGCCACTGGCACCTAGCTGAGGAGGCAGCCCCTTCCCTGCGTGGACAGCACAGAGGGGCAGGTGTGGCCCAGGGCATTGGCGGGGCTCTGCTTTGGCTGTGGTTTTGTTTGTCCTTGTTTTTAGAAGCTTGCATTATAGGCAACCACATTCAGTGGACCCTGCAGATACTATTTTGACTGGTCACCAATCTCTGCCTTAAGTGAGTCACAAGGGGAGTGGTGGTGAATTTCATTTTATAGGCAGAGGGCTGGAGTGAGAGGTTTCATGGCCCAGGCTTCAAGGTGAAGGAACAGGATGGGCAGAAGCAAAGCAGAAAGCCACCCAGCCTGAAGGACACACACCAAGGTGAAATCACAGGGCGGACGCTCAGCCTGTGCATGTGGCTGCGAGTGAGACAACAGAAGGGTCTACGGTTATGTCTGAGAATACAGTAGTTGCCTGTATGGGAAACTAAAAGCAAAACAGTTCAATCAAAGCTAAAATTATTGTTCCCGGGAAATGGAGTCTGACTGGGCAGGGAGAGGCCCATTCTTCATTTTTTTACTTTGGAAACGTTTTCCACTTCTTTGCTATTCTTCTCTGTGCTCTAGGAGGTGAATGTATTTTATTAGCTTACTTGGGATGCCTCTCTGCCTGATCATAGCTGATAATGTAAATTTCTGGCAGGAGATTGGTGAAATGCAAGAAAATTTTGAGAAATGTGTGCTTTTGACCATCTTTCTTCCAGTCCAAGCCTAAAGAGTAGCATCAGTTCTCAGCCTGTCCCATTACTCTTTGGGGGACAGCCTCTTCCACATTTAAAATCCTCCCCAAGTGTCACTTCCCACGTTTTCCTCCTTGATAAATCCTGTACATGAAAAAGATTCACAGAGTGCTACCTAGGGAGTGTACAGCTTTTCCTTGTTAGGTGCCTTAATCCTGCCCACACCTGTGTATATAGTCTCTTTTTCAACTTCCTTTCATTTCCTCTTTGAATAAGAACAATTTTTGTATCAGCTCAGACTACTAGAATAACTTTTACTATGAATAAGTCTGGAATTTGATAGGTTGTAAAACTGATTAAATCACACACAGCCTTCTAGCTCAAGGAAAAAATAGCAAAGCAATACTCTTTGACGTTAATGCTGTGCTTAGGTAAAGCACTAGGATAGCAGCACAGGGCGGGCCAGAGATGAAGGCACTGCTTTGGTGGATAGGTAGCTACAGCCCTTACACAGACGGTGTTGGTGTGGTTGCAAAGACTGCTGGACTGGAGACAGCTGCTGTCGTAAAGAGCATACACACACCACAAAAATTCATATAATAACTCCAAAAATTCAATAAGCTTAATTCTCTAAGTGAGATTAGAAAACCTCCTTGACAATTGTGGGATGATCCTTATCTGGCGTACCTTTATTAAAGGGCAAATGTAACTGAAGGCTTAGCCCAGGTAATGAGGGTGATGTTTGAAAAGTTTGGGTGCTAACTACTATTATCATTTGGTACCCATCAGTTCAGAGTGATTGTCTCCAGGACCCCCAGTAGAGAGCGAAGTTTATTGCTATTTAAGTCCCTTTTATTAAAAAAAGATGTAGTATCTGTGTACAACCTATATGCTTCTTGCTTGATACTTGGAGTCACATCTAGATGGCTTCCAATTCCTCATGCAACATAAATTCTGTATAAGTACTGTCTCTGCTGGTCTTAGTCATGCTTCTCTACCTGAGGCACAAAGTTTGACACCCACAAATCAAAGAAGGAAAGGGTCATTCCCTCTCACAATTTGTAGAGCGTTCAGTCCCTAGTCAGCTGGCTCTAGGCAGGGTGGTGTGTGGGAGGGGTATGGCAGAGGAGAGGCAGCTCAAAGCAAAGAAGTAGACATAAAGGGGGGGGGGGAGAGACAGAGAGACAGAGAGACAGAGGCAGGAGGAAGGACACAGCCCTCCCAGGCCATGTCCAGGGACCCACTTCCTGCCACCAGGCGTCACCTCCTCACCTCGCACCCAGTTATAAACTCACCAGGGCTCTATTTAGTCCAGTGAGAGTGTCCCTCCCCCATGGCCCTGTTACCTTCCTAGCTATGCATGCTGCAGGCCTTGGCAGACATCTGGATAGAAACCCTGAGATAGTGCATTGCCTCCAGGAGATAAGAAGGGAGCGTTCGCACCTGTTGAGTACGCATGCTTTCTTCTTCTGAATATTTTGAATACATAGTTGATTGAATCCAGTGATATTATGTAAGAAATAAAGGTAGATGGAAAGGAGACAGAGAAGTTGTAATGTTAAAGTTGTACTTTCTAAGGAAAGTTGTGGCGTCAATCACAGTCAGCAAAGGTTACAGGCCGCTTTCAGCCTTAGGCGTGCTTTTAGGTTTTCCAGGCTCTTAGTCTTATAGCTATAACATCTGACAGGAACTGTAAGTCTGCAAATGTGGCCAGTGTTTTACTTTCAGTGCTGTAAATTCAGAATTTCAAAGACTTTGACTCTAGGAGAAACAATGGATTCATTAGGTACCATATAGCAAGCTGCAAACATGCAGTTTCCATCTTAAATTAGTGGAGAGTGCCAAAATGTTGGCTCTCCTTATAGCACTTCTTTTTCTCCAATCTTTTGCTCTGCAGACTTAAGTTGTTAACTCTCCAGAAGAGAAGCTTAATGATATTATCACCCTAGAACATAGGCAGTTGAGCATTAGTATCTGTCTGAATATCAAACACCTTAGACATAATATGGTTCAGGTATTATCCGTTCAATCGTTGATATGCTAAACTTTAAATCATGCAAAATGTGAAAAAAAAAGAATAAAAAAATAGTAAAAAAAGAGAAATAAACAATTATATTTTTTACATAGAAATTTAGAAATCTAGGGGCTGGAGAGATGGCTCAGTGGTCTAAAGCACCTACTTAGAACAAGCTTGGCAAGGCATCAGGGACCGCGGTTCAATCCCCCAGCACCACATGCCAGCCAGCCCCGCCCCCTGGTGGGCTGAGCTGGCCACACACACACACACCCCTCTCTCTCTCTCTCTCTCTCTCTCTCTCTCTCTCTCTCTCTCAAATAAATAAAAATAAAAAAAGAAAAAAAAAGAAAAAGAAATTTAGAAATCTAACCATATACAACATTGTAGCAGGACAGTCCTATGACATTTTTTCTTGTCTCTTGTTTTCATTTATTATCTTTTTTTTATATAAAGGAAGCTGTATTGTAATATCCTATAACTCAGTGGTGTCCTAAATTTTCTGATACAGATTATGGGGCCACAGAAGAAAGTGATTGATGGTGTAGAGTGTGCCTAAGGAGAGTCACATGGAGAGAAAACATTCTCTCAGGCTTTCACAGAAAGCACATTGGCCAAGCAATGGCCGTGACTCATCCACGTGGCTGACACTGACAAAGGATCTACAAACTGCAGTACAGGGTTTCACGGTAAAACCTGAGGGGATTTGACTGACCTGGGCAGGTACAAAAGTTACATTTCTTGTTATATAGGTCTTGCTTTATCTTGGTCCTAACCATCCAGCAGAAAAGTATAAAAATGAAGTATAAAAAGTAAAGCCATATTAATATGCTGAGCTGTAAAAGGCTCAAGTCAACAACTTCTGACATTGTCAGTCCTATGGATAACCTACTACTATTGTGGACTACTGGACTATATTGGATTATAACTTTGCTGAATTCATGCACCCACAATATATGAATGGCAATGGAATACACATCTTTGACAAAAAGGGAGATACAAATGGACCATTTTGTAGTGAAACAAATATATATCTTTATACACAAAATAGCATAGATCTACAGCTACTTTCTCTTAGTTCAATGAGAAGAAAGTTTTGAACTAATAGTGTTTAGACAAGATATCATGTCTGCATCTTGTACTATGAATAACTGCTATAAAGACAATATGCAATGCATTAATTATTGTAACTGCACTACTAACCTGTTTTGAAACTATCTAAATGCTACTTCTCTCTCAATAAAATTATTTAAATAAATAAATAAAAATTAAAAACCTTAATAAAGTAAAATAAAATAATGGACGAGACCACTTGAACTCACTAATGAGCAATGTGACAAGAAGTAAGTAGACGCAAGGTAAAGGACAAGCGAGTACCTAAGCTGCTGGCTCCTCTGCTCTGAGGGTCCCCAGGACTGGCTCAAGGGCCCATGCCCCAGAGCGCGGCGCTGCTCCCTTCTGAGTCTGCAAGTGGGGTCTGCAGGGCCTCCTACCTGCGGCTCGCTGTGAATGCAGGGATGGCGACCTTGGGAGAGGCAAGAGCCGGCTGTCGGGCAGCTGGGTGGGTGCACGCGTGCAGAGCCCCACCTTTTTTTACGTGGACCTGCTGGGGCACCTTCTTCTTGGAGCTGAAGACCAACCAATGGAAAACGCATCTTTCCTTCATCTTGTATAGACGAAAGGACAATGTTAAGGAAGAATTGGACCCTCTCCCCATGAAATGGACCTTTTTACTACACACACACGCACGCACACACACATGCACGCATGCACACACCCAGCACAGAGCTGCTGTTGCAAATCCTAGTATCCAAGGGTTTTCCTGAGATGCAGCATCATCCTCCTGTGCTCACTCCCACAGGCCTCTGCGGGGATCATGATCTAGGGCCAGCAAGGTGCACAAGGCTGCACAGGTCTCCTTTAGATAAGTCACCAGCCCTCACGCCCCAGAGTCCTGAGCGAGCCAGGACCTGTGTACTACATCCTGAGAGTGTACTTCAGAGAAGACGGGTCAGACACCAATGGGCTGCGGGATCTGCCGGTTTTCACCAGCAGGAATCTGAGCAGCAAGCCTGAATCGATTCTGAAAGTAGGAGCCGGCGTAGGACAGAGAGACCCAGGGTTATAAAAATGCACTTAGAGCATGGTGTGAGGGACCAGCTGGGAGCTACCGAAGTGCAGCTTCTCAAAGAAAGAGCATGCGTGGGTTAAAAGGCCGCCATGAGATGGTCACCACTTTCAAGAAAAGTCCGTGTTCACAGAGCGAGGTAAAGTCCCTGCGTTTTCAGCATGGACCATATTTTGTTATTCAAGTTAACCCGAAAGACTCGTCATGCTTCTGAAATTTTATCCTAGTATTTAATATACATTGACATTCGTCGGACATCTAAATTGAATATTCTAATGAAATTAATGTCATGGGGAAAGTGGTCTTTTTATTAAAAGTCACGATTCCTCCAGCACAAGTATGTCAAATTTCTTCCCTAATGACAAGGACAATTTATAGTAGGCTTTTGCCCGTGGCAAAGCCTGCTACTTTCTCTAGGCTTAAAGTGGTATTTCATTCTTTTAAATCAGGAACTTGAAAATCTAGGACACAAAGAACACATTATCTAGGAAGAACTACGTCATTCTGTTTCTCTACTGTCAACTCAATTTAAATAATTTAAAACAAAAATATTAAAATGCTTCAGTATGACATTTGTTTACGAGCTTAATACATTTCCACTTACCGGTGCATAGATGGCTTCATATGTTTTCAGGTGTGGGATGCAAGCTGCTGGCTCAGGGGAAAGTAGTGATCCAGCCTTCCAGGAACATTTGAGGAAGACGTGATTGGCAATGATGATGCATAATAGCTGTCTACCTCATTTGAGGTGAGTTTAAAGGATATATATTCCCTCATAAGTTATCAACAACATTAACAAGTCCAGTTACAAAAAATTCTCCAAATTCTCATAATTGGAGAACTGGAGTCAACAAATATGTCCTTAGTATAACAATATGTAGCATGTTTGTGTGTAATATTAATACACAATTTTTGCAACTTCCAGAAATCATAATTAGCACTAAATACTCATTTCTCAATTTCTCCTTGTGATTGTCACTAATAATAAGTTATACAAGTTATATTTCTTTAAAAATAATCTGTGTAAAATAAGTGAACAAAAATAAAAGTATTTGAGTAATAGCCGTTTCCTTTAATTGAAATGCAATAAGAACTATTTATTCATAAATAAATAATTATTCTCTATGTTCCAGAGGTGATTTTGTGGTAAAATTAATAAAAGAAATTAATGAAGTAATAAATAGGATTAACATGAGCTATTAACAGATTAAGTAAAACTTTTTTGTGCTCATATGGAATATTTAGTGCATATCACGAATTATGCTGTAAATATTAAATATTTTTTCAATTGCTATTTATCATTATAAACTTCATCCATTTTACTGAACTTCATAAATTTTATTTACATTTTCTGGTTTTGTCTTTTCTCCATGCACAATTTTTCCCACTGGACTTGGGAAACATTATTCCTTTTTCAGTAAGGCTTGCTTCTGAGTAGAATCTTTTCCACCAATTTTTCCTACATATTTTACCTGTATTTGTATGTGAGTCATTTCCAGGCTTGAATCTGAGTCTCTTCTCCAGTAGATCTGATATTGATTGATATATATCAACTTTTCTTGGACAAGATAGACTCATCTTTTAGGAGACTAAAAATTAATTCTTTTAATCTATAATCTGATTTTCTTAACATCACTGAGGCATCTTTCTCCAATGAAGTCAAAATTGAACAATAACAACAAAAAGTGATAAACAGTAGATAAATAGCAGGAGACTGGCAAGCAATCCCCAACATGTTGGTAAATTATTTTTCTTCACTTTTTCCCCATGCTTTTCAAGATGCTGCCATATAATCTTTCCTAGGCTGGCCTTGAACTTATGCTTCCTTCCTGACTGTCCAAGTGCTGGGATTACAGGTATGTATTTCCGCAGACAGATGTAAAATCCTACTTCTAGGTCTGTAGTGAGAATATCTGTAATTATATTACCTTTCTCCTTTAAATAAATATTATAAATATTTTCATGTAAGGTGTAGTCACAATAATTCAAAATATAAGAAAAAAATATATATATATACAAAAATTGAAGCCATTAGTTATTTCTTCCTCCCATATGTATTAGGTTGTCAAAAGAGCTTGGTTTCTAGTACCTCCTCTGACTTCTGCTGTATAACTGAAACAAACGACCCTTATTTCTGAATTTCATGTTCCCAGCACAGAAATTAAATGTCAGTGAACTGAGGGGAATGACAAGTGGTGCAGGCATTCTAAAACCTAAATATTCTGAAAGACAGAAACAATGGCAATGTGCAACTCTTGGTTAATCCAAGTAGCATGAATGAATATGTTAATTTAAAACTGCAATTTATATAAATATTGTAGGGAGCTGCGTGTAGCCGCGCCCTAGGATGGCGCCGGTTTCCGCCTTCCACCCCCTCAAGGGGTGAGTGCTCCTGGAGTAAACAACTCCATATATGGCCAAGGCTTGGGCTAATGCATTGCTTCCGCATACCTGGACCAATGGGCAGTACACACGTGGCGCCCCATGGTTGGAAGCCCTGGGACTTCTAAGCTAAGAGCAGGGGCCTCGGGAGAGAGAAGACAGAGAAGACGGATGTAAGGGAACAATTAAGAGCTGCGCAGAAAACCAACCAGTGGTCGCGTCGTTCTTGCAGGCAAGGCCGCACGCGACAAGTGGTGCCGAAACCCGGGAACTGCAGTCCCGTTCCTGGTTGGAGCCCTGCGCGAACGGTATAAGCGCCGAGGTAAGTGGGGTCCGCCTAGAGCGGGGGAATTCAGCTCACGTGAGGAATAGCCCGGTAAGGGTCCGCTTAGAGCGGGGGAACATACTCGCGTTTCCTGGTTCGGGGGAAAACGTGGGTCTCACCTAGAGTGAGGGTATCCCAGGTAATGGGCGCCTCTCTTTAGTTGGAGAGAGCGAGAGTCCGCTGCTCCTTGGCTGCGGTGGGTGCCACCACTGCTGCCATAGCCATGACCCAAAATATCCAGACAGCCCATACTCTAAATAATCTGTCTGCCACCGTGGCGCAAGCCCTTGACACACAAAGTGGCATTAATGGTCAGCTAAAAGGGGGACTAATGGTGGTTAATCAGAGGATTGATTTGGTCCAAGAGCAGATCGATATCTTGTGGCAGCTTGCCCAGCTTGGCTGTGAATGGCAGTTCGCAGGGCTGTGTGTAACCAGCATACAATGCCAAAATTTTACCCATGCAGCGAATTTGTCTAAGCAACTGTCCAGTTATCTTTTAGGGAATTGGTCTGGAGAATTTGACAGCCTCATGGAAAGTTTAAGGGTCGCCATCGTGAAGGTGAATTCGACACGGATAGACGTCGGGCTAGCAGAGGGATTGGCCTCCTGGATGTCCGTCGCCATGAACCACCTAAAAGAGTGGGCGGGCATGGGAGCTCTAGCTAGTCTGATGGTGCTGATATCTGTGGTTTGCCTCTGGTGTATCTGTCACATTAGGTCTCGCTAGCGTCACCACGTTTGCCATGCTGGTCCAAGCATTCGCGGCCATGGAAATAGGACAGTCCCCTGGTGTATGGCTGGCCACCCTACACAAATAGAGCACAGGATGCGAGGCAAAGCACTGCACTTGGAGACCAGAGCGGCCAACCCGGAATCCATGGAGAGCATGCCTGATTGCATGTGGGTAGATGCCGCTCCTCCCACCCCCGTGCAAAGGGCATCGAGCGCTGTTGACGCTCCCTGGGTATAAAAGCCTGGGCAAGCATCAGCATAGCCTCTAGCACAGTGGGGATCGGGCCTCTGTTCTCGCCTGTTGCAAAAACTAAAAGGGGGAACTGTAGGGAGCTGCGTGTGACCGCGCCCTAGGATGGCGCCGGTTTCCGCCTTCCACCCCCTCAAGGGGTGAGTGCTCCTGGAGTAAACAACTCCATATATGGCCAAGGCTTGGGCTAATGCATTGCTTCCGCATACCTGGACCAATGGGCAGTACACACGTGGCACCCCATGGTTGGAAGCCCTGAGACTTATAAGCTAAGAGCAGGGGCCTCGGAGAAGAGAAGACGGATGTAAGGGAACAATTAAGAGCTGCGCAGAAAACCAACCAGTGGTCGCGTCGTTCTTGCTGGCAAGGCCGCGCGCGACAAATATAAAAATAGCAGGCCTTTATTTATATGATATATTGCTGTCTGAAAAATTAAAAAACATTTCAGAGGTATTTTTACTTAGCTAAAATATGAAGAAGAATAATAACATTTTTATATGAAGCAATCATTTGGAAGAAATCTAAGTAAAGTTAATATATTTTGAAATGCTAAGTTCTGCATGCAAATTAATTAATAGCTCACATCCCATGAATAAGAAAAGAATGTCTAAAGGAGGCAAGGTAGGGATAGCAGCAATGAAATAAACTATTGGAAGGGGAATAGAATAATTTTAAATAACAGTAATAAGCAAAATAAATCACACAGAAAGTCCTGTAAGATGTAGGTAAAAGGTCAGATAGAGAAACATTGATAATTCAAAGACCCTGAAAACCTTAGATGCTTCAGTTAGACAGAGTTCCTGATTAGGAGTCAAGGACACCAGACCTGCTACAGGATCCACTGCAGAACCTGAAGCAGTTACTAAGTAATATATTAGGAACAACAGAAAATATTAGAACAGAAACCTATCCACGTGACCTGTCACGATGGGCAGATATGAGCTAGAAGGCACAGCATTGTTCTAAAATTGTGTGTTGTTCCTCTTAATGGCTGGGGAGTAACAGAAGATTTTTCAAAGCCACTGGACTCTTGGCTTCTGTGGAAATGAGAGGATCCAGCAGTGGAGAGCAGGGAAGAAGGGCCGATGGGTATTTGCCCCCAGTGTGAGTAGGGTGCTGGGCTGAGCAACAGCGATGTGGACCCAGGGGGTGAGCTTCTCTGGAGGCTGCTGGGCAGGGCTGCCTCATCTCCAGGGCCCAGCGAATGAAGCGGAATGCTTTGTGCCTGCCCAGGACCTGAATGGATCACACACACTAGGGAGTCTGGAGCCTACACAGCAGGACACAGGGATTTGAATGGCTTAGCCAGGATTCAGTTTCATACCCAATTTCCAGATGCAAGGCAATTAATCCTGAATCCCTTTTTTGAAAGGTCTTATGTCTAAGAAAAAAGAAAGAAAGAAAGAAAGAAAGAAAGAAAGAAAGAAAGAAAGAAAAGAAATATCTTGAGAGTGGTGAAAATCATGGCTTCAGTGGGATGCGGCACATTGCCTAACTCAGGGGAACTGCTGGGGTTGGTTATCAAAACTCAAGGGACCCAAAACTTCTGTCTTGTAAATTTATGCAGAAAAGAGTTAGAGGGGATAAGTGTGCTGCCCACATGTTTCATAACTGCAAATGGAAGTAAGGCTTGAGGCCCCTCTAGAAGGCTAGTCTCCTGCTTAGCCGCAGCCTTCTCGGGTCATCTCTGTGCATGCGTATTTTTGTGACTTCTCCATTGATCTGGTGTTTACATCTACCAGCACCCCTGCAGTGGGAAAGATAAAATCTTGAACACATAGTTAAATTATATTTTTTAAGAGTTGTCCTATTTTCCCACAAGTATTTTGAAGGATCTGAAGCTGATTCACTTGAGATGCCCCAAGACAGCATAAAGGCAAAACTATTGCTGTTTGCTCCCACTGCAGAAATGAAGTCGACAGCACTCTGTGGCATTAGATACTGCTCTGTCTCCTTGCCGATTCCACGTGGCATTTTGCTGGACTTCCTGGCTCATGCCTGGGTGGCAAGCTTTTCTCCTTTTCACCAGCAATTACCGAGAATTTTGTTTTCCGGCCTGAGCGGTCTGTGATTGCTGTAGATGAATGGCAGCAGCGCATCGGCTGCTGGGGGAAGCAGCTGGGAGCGGGTCCATCAGTCCTTTCCCTTTGTTCATGGAAGTAGCATCTCATTTCTTCTGTTCATCTTTCTGCCTGTCTTATGCTAAAATCAGTTAATTTTTCTTTGAATGGAGAGAAAGCATATTTGAAATCTAAGTAGAGGCTGTGTTTCTACTTTTATTCTTGGATCATTGCAAAATTATAGAACTGAAGCTGTAAGGTATAGTGTGTCTGTTTGTTTGTGATTTAGGAACATCTTTACCTCTCCTATGAAACATTTCCTTGTTTCCAGAGAGTATTAATAGATTTGATCATAATGTCTCTTAAATAAGACATACTTTGATTAGTTTATGAAGGTAATTAAGCACTTAATGAAGTAGGATATTTCCCAGATTATCAGGAAATAAAGTAATTGAAAGTGTGATCTCCTAAATGGACTGGACTAAGAAAAACATTCTATTAAGAAAAGCAAGGTTGGAAACATATTCAGATTCTAAATTTACATGAGGAAAGTCGCTCTGGCAAGTGAAACGATTGCATTTTGCAGTGCTTGGACAGTCTGCTAAACTTCTTGGATGGTAGACAGTTTTCAATCATCAATTTCCTGGTTTGATGTGACAAATAGAAATCAGCTACTTGGGAGAAATTCTGTAATTAGAATGGGTAGTTGAGACTGTCCTTGCAGCTAGAGTGACACAGATAAAACAATGCACATGTTTCTTCCTTTAAGAGTTTACTGCAAGGCAGATGATCTCAACTTCTTGAACTCAAAGTTCCTTTACATTCTTCAAATTACCAGCGTACAAAGATCTTCAATATTTATTGTGTAAGAAGTCAAGTCTAGGGCCTGCCAAATAACTCAGTGGATTAAAGCACCTGCAAGCAGGCGCAGGGGCTGCGGTTTTGATCCCCAGGTCTGCCATGCCATCCCCTCCCCAGGGGCGTACTGAGATGGCAACTGAAACTGGGTGTGGTGGCACGCAACTGTAATCCCAGCTCTTGGGAGGCTGTACATAAGAGGATCACTATGAGTCCAATCTAGTAGTGAGACCCTGAACACTCTATAGACCTTCCCCTAAAATACAGCAAAAAAGGAGAAAGAAGAAAGAAGAAGAACAGGAAGAAGAAGAAGAAGAAGAAGAAGAAGAAGAAGAAGAAGAAGAAGAAGAAGAAGAAGAAGAAGAAGAAGAAGAAGAAGAAGAAGAAGTCAAATCTGAGGGCCAGTGAGATAGCTCAGCAGACTAAACACCTGTTTTGCCAAGAGCAGGGTCCAGGGTTCGATTCTAAGGCAGCATCTGCAAATCATACATGGGAAAAGGGTGCGACGTACAATGTGTATAAGGAACTTCACTCATTACCATGAAAACAACTCTGTTCAATCTGGGGCAAAGATATGATCAAGCTTTACACACAGAGAGGGAGGGAGGTGGGAGAGAATAGCCTATACATTTTTATGCTCAAGATCACTAATTGTTAGGAAATATCAACTAAAAGCACATAAAGATAATACTTTGAACCCATTACAATGACTATGACCAGGAAGATGGAAGATGCCAAGTGTCTGTGTACTAAAATAAGCCTTGTGCACTGCCGGTGGAACTATGAAGTAGTTTAGTTATCATGGAAAACAACAGTGAAGTTCCTCAAAAAAAAAGAAAAGCAGTGTTTGCGTGATCCATCTGTCTTACTACTGACTGTATATCCAAATAAAATCAATACAGATCTCATTGAAAATTAAAGCTATATCTTCACTCCCCTGTACATTGTCAAATGACTCAAAATAGCTAAGATGTGGAAGCCACATAAGTCCTTGTCAAGTAAACAGAAGTGAAAAATAAAATGTAGCGTGTGCGCACGTGTGTGTGTAAGAATGCTATTCAGCCTTTCAAAAGAAGGACACTTGGTCGTAGTGATAATCTCAATAAATCTTATTAAATTATGCTAAGTAAGGTAGACACAGGAAAACGGAAATTGCATAATCTCAGTTGTATATAAAATCTAATTTATATAGAGAACCAATTATACATAGAGTCTATATATAGACCCTCATAGAAGTTCACAGGAGGGGGTACTTATCTGAGCCTGAGCCTGAGGGTAGGGTGACTGAAAGAATGAGGACAGGAAACAGAGGGCCAAAGGGTGCAGAGATTCCACAAAGGCAAGAGGGTGTGAGCGACCCACTGCAGGACATGGTGACCCACCGTCACTGACAATGTATCCCGTGTTTCAAATTGCTAGGGAATACAATTTGAAATTCTCACTAAAAAACCGAAAACACTTGCTTGTTAATTAGCTTGCTTTAATTATTCTCTGTGTGAACGTGTGTCTTGCTTACTTCCCTCCTTGCTCAGAGAAAATACCTGATGCCCAAAATCAAGGCAGGAAGAGTTGGTTTAGCTCCTAGCTTGTGGAGGCTTCCGTCTGCAGTTGCAGGCTCCAACGCAGTGTGGCACATGGCAGAGGGGTGACAATTTAAGTTGGCAGAAGATGCAAAAACAAAAGCAAAAGAGGAAAGCAAGCCTCGGTCCCTCCCTTCTCTCGTACGCAGACTGCCTGGCCCAGAGCAGATGGAGTGCTCACACGGCCGGTCGCAGCCCTGAACAGTGACCCAATCACGAACTCTGGATTTAGCTGCTTCTGCAAGGCCCAAGCCCGTGAGCACAGGAGGCTTTGAGGGGGATATCCACGCACACCCCTAAACACTGTGCAGTGAACATATTGCTCCACAAATACAGTTATTTTCTTTTAAAAGAAAAAGTAACAAAAGGCTCCGCTTCACCCTTCTTCCTTTCTTGGAAAAATGCAATGAACAAGTCATTCTATGATGGCATAAATACTGTGGATTTTGTGAAAAATAGCCCTTTGTCTAAGCAACAACAAATAGTATGAAGAGCAACTCTGGGTTAGCACTTGTGCGAATCTCCTTAGCGCTGGCTGAGGAGAGGCTGGCTGGCTTTTCCTTTGTGTGTCTGACACACGTGCTGCTACACATTCGACTGCTGGGATGGCGCACACCTCATGGTCTCCAGAAAAAATCGTAGTAAATCTGCAGCAGAATGCTAATGCAAAAAGCAAGTCACTTTATAGAACTTTTATACAATTAGTTTTGTCTTCACAAACACTCTAAAAAAGGTACAAGATTGCAGAAAAATCTTACACCAGCAAATATATTTATAACAGGTTCTCTCTACTTATTTTTTGTAAGATTAATGGGGATGTAAAACAGATTAATGAACACCTCTTCTTTCCTTAAATTGTTTTACTAAAGCTGCCTTTAATGCCATTTAAGTATGAACACATTTGTTTATTCAACATGTATTCGCTGAACACCTGCAGCCCATAAAAATTTATAGAACAGGACTTGTGGCTGTAAATAGAAAATGCAATGTCCCTCTCTGAGGAAAATTTTATATTAACTAAGTAATATAAAAAGATACAAAGGAAAAGTAAGACAAAGCCTGTGTATGCCTCGAAGAGCTGGGAAGCGACGCCGAGGTGCTGAGCCCCGCGGGCGTGAGGCAGCCAGGCGCTGGTGCGGGTGCCCTGGGGCGGCACCTTCCCGCGTGGAGAGCTGCCGGGAAGCTCCGAAGACGCCAGACCCGAAGGGGAAGGGCGAGGAGGCAGGTGTGCGGGAAGGTGGTGGCGAGAAGGCCGGGCGTCCAAAGGCTGAGCCAGGGGGCTCTGGGTAGCGCCCGCCGTTGCAGAGTCCCTAGGTGCATGCGCTCGCAGCCCCGTGGGCTCGCGACGAGGACTTAGAGAGCCGTGCGCCCTTAAGGGGCCCCGCGAGCAGCCGCGTGGGTGGGCGAGGGGGGCGCAGGGAAGCGGGGTGCTGGGCCCACGCGGGAGACAGAGGCTGGAGGGGAGGCGCGGCGCGGCGGGGTGCGGCCTGGGCCAGCCGGAGCCGGGAGTCTGCAGAGCGCCCTGGTGGGGTGCGGGGCGACGGGAGCCGGAGCGAGCGGGCGGCTCCTGCAGCAGGCAGCCCTGGTCCGCGCCCTGCCTTGGGACCCGCGTGCGCTCTTCCTGCCGCGGCGGCGTCGGGGGCTCCGCGGGCCTGTGCGAGCCTGCGAGGGCGGCTGCCAGCCCTGCAGTGCAGGCTCGCTCCTCGCGCGGGGCCGCGCCTGGTATTCCACACCCGCGTCTTTGGGTTCTTGATATCTCCAGTCACAGGGCGGTGAGATGCAGGCTGAAATCCATACAACTTCCACGATGGCTCCTAAAAGTTTGAAGCCAGCTTATGGCGTTAGTGAATTTTCATGCTGTTTCTGAAAGCTTAAATACCTGTTTGGGCTACATTCCATATTAAAATAAAGGTAAGGATGTTAATGAGGGAGACAGAAAAAGAAGAAGAAGAAGAAGAAGAAGAAGAAGAAGAAGAAGAAGAAGAAGAAGAAGAAGAAGAAGAAGAAGAAGAAGAGGAGGAGGAGGAGGAGGAGGAGGAAGAGGAAGAGGAAGAGGAAAAAGAAGAAGAAGAAGAAGAAGAAGAAGAAGAAGAAGAAGAAGAAGAAGAAGAAGAAGAAGAAGAAGAAGAAGAGGAGGAGGAGGAGGAAGAGGAAGAGG